>NC_089166.1:714837-1012682 GCF_009819655.1 Sylvia atricapilla | reverse complement strand
GCCCCGGGGGACATGGGACCGAGGAGCGGGGTTGTGTCGGGGGTCCCGGCGCCCTCTCACCTGGTAGGGCAGGTTTTCGTCCTCTGTGTCAGCGGCGCCGGGGAGAGAAGGGTGAGAGGGACAACGGCAGCCAGCGGAGCCGGGCAGGGCCCTGCCCACCCTCGGACCCCCCTCCAGGTGTTACCCTGCCCGCAGGGACCCCTGTCCCCTCCCTGCCACCCCCTTCGTTATTTGACACCCCGTCCCCTCCCTGCCATCGTCTCTCTTCCCAGACATCCCATTCCACAAGTGACACTACATCCCACCCCCCGCCGTGTCCCCTCCTGGCCACCATGTCCCATCCCAGCCATGCCACACTGTGCATGACAGACACCGTGTCCCATCCCTGCCACCGCCTCCCGTCCCTGGAGCGTCCCCTGCCCCGTGTCCCACCCCTACCGCGCTCACCTGGGGAGGAGTGTTCGGAGAGCTGGAAGAGCATGGCCGGCGTGGGCCTCCGCCGGCGGATCTGGGGCACAGCGGGGTGTCACCGGCTGGGGACGCCCCGGGTCCCCCGTCCCCTGCCCTGCGCCCCAGGGACACGTGTCTGCACGTGTGTGAGCGTGTGTGCGCCTGTGGGTGCAGGGCCACGAGCCCACCCGGCACGGTGTCCCCGGGGTGTCCCCAGGGTGTCCCAGTCCCATGAGAGTCCCACTCCAGTTCCTCCGCGGGGGCTCTGGGCCCGGCGTGTGCTAGGGATGTCCCCTTGGATCGGGAACAACCGGTCGGGGTGGCTGCTCCGACTCCCAGCGTGTCCTGTCCCCTTCATCCCATCCCTGTCCCTATCCTGTGCCCGCTGTCTCATCCCTCCTCTACTCTCCTGTGCCGTGTCTGTCCTGTCCCTCTCCCTGTCCCTGTCCCCCTGGCACAACTGTCCCTGCGCGGGACCGCAGCTTCCACCGGGACCTTGGAGCTCTCTCGTCCTGTCCCCGTCTCTCCCCCATCCCGTCCGTCTCTGCGTCCCCCACGCGGTCCCGTCAGGTCTGTCCCTCCTGTCCCATGCCCTGCCCACCCCGATGCCCCTCGTCTCGCTCTGCCGGTCCCATCCTCTCCCCTCTTGTCCCCTCCGTCCCTTCCGATCTGCTCCCGGATCCATCCCCTCCCTCCCTCTGTCCCCTCCCACCTCCCCCTTGTCCCATCCCGTCTGTCCCAAGGCATCCCCTCGGTCCCCTCTGTCCCCTCCGTCCCCTGCCTTGTCCCCTCTGTCCGCTGCGATCCCCCTTGTCCTGTTCTGCCGGTCCCATCCTGATCCTCCCGGCCGCTCCGATGCCCCTTGTCCCATCCCCTGCCTTGTCCCCTCTGTCTCCTCTAATCCCCCTTGTCCTGCTCTTCCTGTCCCATCCCGTCCCTCCTGTCCCCTCTAATCCCCCTTGTCCCATCCCCTCCCTCCTGTCCCACTCTGTCCCCATCTCGTCTTCCCTGTCCCCGTCCTTCCCCGCCTCCCTGCAGCTCCCTGGGGCTCTCCCGTGTCCCCCTCCCGTCCCACGCGGTCATTCCGGGGGTCCCTCCCTGCCCCGAGGTCACCGGCAGCGCTTTGCCCCGGGAGAGAGGAGGGACCCCCGGGTGGCCCCGCTCCCCGATCGCCCCCTCACCATCTCGACGGCGCGGGGGTCCAGGTTGCTGGGGGGGGGCCGGCACGGAGAACTGGATCTTCTTGCGCTCCTTGGGGTCCATGGCCTTGGCCGGGAGTCACCGGAGCCGAGGAGGGGGGGGTCTCTGGCACCGGTGCCGAGCGGAGTTCGGTGGCACCCGGGGCTCGGTACGGCGAGGAATGAGAGTGGCGGGAGGTGGGGAAGGCAGAGCCGGTGAGGAGGAGGAGGAGGAGGAGGAAGGAGAGGGAGGGAGGACACGTCTTCCTACCAGGCGCTGAATTATTCATCCCCCCCTCCCCGGGCAGGGGGGCTGAGGCCGCGGTAATGAGCCCTTGGGGAGCCCCACGGGGGGTTCAGCCAACCTGTGGGGGTCCTTAACCGCTTCCCTGCCGTGGGGGACCCCGCCTGCAGCGGCCGGTTGCGTTGGGACAGGAACGGGTGGCTCCATGTGTGTCCCTGTCCCTTATACCTGAGTGTCCCCAGAGGATGGGGGGTCAGGGGACAGGGGGACAGCCGCTCCCACCCCTGTGTGGGCAGCGGCAAATTTCCCCCCGCCCGGCTACTCTGTGCCACACGGGACAGGGACACCACTCTGGGGATATGTACAGGGGACATCGCTGGGGACATGGGACTCCCGAAACATCCCATCCCCTGTGTGCTGGGGGTCCCCTCACCCCCGGCTGTAGCCCCCGGGATGTCGGGGGTAGAGGGGCTGCGTCCTCACCCAGGGCTGTGCCCACCTGCCCTGGCTCTTCCCCAGTTTTTGGAGATTTTCCCCATAGGAAATCCCACGGGACACAAAAGGTCCCCCCTGGGGAAGGGAGGATTCATCCCCCAGGGCAACGCTCGCCACCAGAGGTGCACATTGCAGCCAGGGAGCGGGGGACATCGAGGGGACCTCTCCCGGCCCCACCGAAGGGGCACAACCAGGGGATCCCCATGCAGGGGGGACAGGGGGGTCGCCAGCAGCCCGAGCAGTGGCTCGTCCCCTCCTGGGATGTCCCGGGGCGGTGTCGATGGAAGCCGCCTCTGAGCAGGAACGAGGAAGGGAGAGCTGGGAACTGGCTCCGTCCCCCGGATCTCCCGGTGCTCCAACGGCTGCGGGTGGCCGTGGGCCAGCAGCCACCGCTCCAGCAAAATATTTACCCGAGTGGCACCGAGCCATGGACCAGCCTCCCGCCCGCCCGGCACCACGCGGCAAAGCTCGGCAAAACACGGCTCCAGGTGACAAATCTCGGCTCTGGGTGGCAAATCTTGGCTCTGGGCGGTAAATCTCGGCTCTGGGTGGCAAAGCCCAGCTCTAGGTGACAAAGTCCAGCTCTGGGTGGCAACTCTTGGATCTCCGTGACACAAGCCGGGCTCTGGGTGACAAACTTGTCCCTGCGGCACAGCGCAGTGACCACCCAAGTGAGGACAAATTAGGGACAGGCACCAGCAGAGCCCAATGTCTTCATGGAGACCAAAATCTGGGGACAAGGTGAGGGGTCCCTCGGTCACCCTCGATGCCCAGGCTGGCCCTGTGCCGGATGTCCCCGTGCCAGGCTCTGAGCACCGTCCCCATCCCGGGACCGAAGTCGTTATGGCAACAGGTTCCCGGGCTCCATCCCGCTGCTGTTCCCGCTTCTCCCACCCACGAAGACGCCGTGTGAGGGGGTGGCCGGGCCCCCTCCCCTCCCTGCGCTGCGGCAGCGCCAGCACCCGCAGCCCCCCGGGATCGGCACGCGCCGCCCGCGCCCGCGCCCACGCACCGTCACCCGCGGGTGGCACCTGCAGCGTGGCACGGGGTGGGGGGGACCCTCCACACCGGGCCCGGAACACGGGGGGCACCTTCCAGGCACACGTGTGGCACACATGGGCCCCGCTCGTCGCCGGGACGGCGCCGTGGGCACCCCGTGCCGTGCCCGTCCCCGTGCCGTGCCCGTCCCCGTGCCCGTGCCGCGGTGCCGCGGGGGCTGCAGCTCCGCGCAGCAGCGAATCCTCCCGCAGAGAGAGTAAAAATAGCAGCAGGTTGAGGGAAGAAGCGCTCGGGGCCCCCCTCCCTCCAGCGGGCACCGGCGAGGAGCCGGCACCCACCGTGGAGCCGTGGGACGGACGCGGTGTCACCGGGGCAGAGGGTGCGGGGGTGGACAGGAGTGGGGACAAGATGGGGACAGAGCTGGGGACAGAGCGGCGTGGTGGCGGGGCGCACCAGGGATGGAGCGTCGTGGGGACAGGGTGGCACGGGGACAGGGTGCCTTGGGGATGGAGCACCGCGGGGACACGGTGTGCTGGGGATGGAGCATGGTGGGGACAGGGTGTGCTGGGGATGGAGCATGGTGGGGACACGGTGTGCTGGGGATGGAGCATGGTGGGGACAGGGTGCCTTGGGGATGGAGCACCGCGGGGACACGGTGTGCTGGGGATGGAGCACGGTGGGGACAGGGTGTGCTGGGGATGGAGCATGGTGGGGACATGGGGTGCTGGGGATGGAGCATCGTGCCCAGAATGGACCCATGGGCATGGAGTGCCCCAGGGATGGAGCATGGTGAGGACAGGGTCCCATGAGGACCAAGTGTCCCAAGGGTGGAACATGGTGGGGACAGGATGTGCCACGGGGACAGTGTTGTGGCCATGGCGTACATCAGGGACGCAGGGTTGTGAGGACAGGGTGCCACGGGGACAGGACCTTCCTGGGACACGACATCGTAGGGACAGGGCCTTGCGGGGACAGCGCATCGTGGGGACAAACACACCGATCCAAGGGTGAGTGTCGGGGGGCGGGGCCTGTGTACACTGAGGGGGCGTGGCCACAGAATGGGCGTGGCAGGGGCGCTGGGACCCCCCTGAACTCCCCTCAGCCCGGTGTCCCCCTCCGGTTCCGCGCCCGGCCCTGCGGGGGTGACCCTCCCCCCGGTCCCGTGTGTCCCCTCCCAGGTCCCCCTGGGCTGAACCCCCCGAGGTGGGCTGAAGGTGGGCTCCCAGCCCTGCTCCCCTGAGCCCCCCGAGATCCCCAGGACCCCCCGCGGGGGCCGCCGCCCCCCAGGAGCTGCAGCGGGGGCGGTGGGTGGGGGCCGGTGCTCCCCTGGGTGCAGAGGAGATGCCGGGAGTGGGAACACGCGTGGGAGCAGGGCACGCGTGGGAGCCAGAGGGGGCGTGGAGAGGGGGGGGCTGCAGGGGGGCTTAACCCCTTCGTTGCTGGGAACCCCCCCAGCGATGCTTCTGGGGGGCTGCAGAGGGGAAGGGGGACCTGGGAGGGATTTTCCCTCCTGGGGGGCTGAGGAAGGGGCACCCACTGCCCTACTCAGGGACACTGGGCAGCACTGGAGGGTGTGATGGGGAAACTGAGGCACTGACCAGCGCTGGACTGGGAGGCTGCACCCCTATAACCCACCGCCATCGGGGGTTCCAATCCCGTGTCTTTAGCATGATGTGGGGTGGTCTGCAAGCCCCTACCCCCGCAAAAGTGTGGGGGCTCCAACGCTGGCAGGAGGAGGGGCTGTGTCCCTGTGCTCCCGGCAGGATGGGGCGTTGTGTCACCACACCCGGCAGGACAGGGGCGACAGCACGACGAGGAGGAGTCACATCCCTGAACACCCACCAGAGTGGGCAGGGGGCTGCACGCCCCCGGCTGTGCCCGGTCCCGGTGCCATCGGCGCCCTCACCAGCCCCGTGTGCCCGTGGGCGCCGCGGCACGCGGTGGCAGATGTCACTCCCGACGCTGGCACGGCCAGGCTGGCACGGCCACCCGGGGCTGGCACGGCCGTGTGAGCCGGGCAGACACTCAAGGGCTTTGGCACGGGGTGGCCGGAGCGGAGCCGTCCTGGTTGGCAGCCACCGGCCCACGCCAAACCTCGCACCCACACCACGGGGTGGGATTGGGGGCTGGGGGCACTGGAGGCTCCTGGGGCAACACCCCAGGGTGGGCACCCACCCGAGCAGTGGCCGTGCTGGTTTGGGGGGGCTCATGCACTCAGAGCCCGGTGCCAGGCCCAGGAGGGGCTGAACAGGTAAAATCTTGGAGGGGGGATCTTTGTGGGGGAATACGGGGAGGATAAAGGGGGAATGTGGTTGGGGGGGCAAGTCTGGGGGGTTCCAGGAGGGGAGGGGTGAGCTGGTGAGACTCGGAGAGGCAGCCCGGGGGTCTCCTCTGCCCGAGGGACATCGAGTGCCTCAGTTTACCCACCTGTAGCACGTGCCCTCTACAGCCTGAAGCCACACCCGCCGCCTTCTCCTGCGGAGGTGGGACCCCAAGGGAACCCAAAACTCATCCTGGTGCCCCCACAGAGCCCTGCCAGGGTGGGCTGAAGGGGGGCTCCCGGCCCCGCTCCCCCCAGCCCGTCGCTGACCCCCCCGGAGGGGGGGGGTCCCGGCCGCCAGCACAGACCAGTTTGCTGCCTCCATTCCCAGAAGAAAGAATAAAGTTAAAACATCTGTTAATTTATAAACCAATTTAACCATGACTGGTTAATAAATAGCTTCCAGCTGGCACCCCCACCCCGCGCCGGGCGAGGGGGGCCAGGGGGGCACAGCCGGGCTCGCCACTCTCTCACAGCCCCCCGGGGTCATTGTCACTTGTCCCCGTGGGGGTGTGGGGGTGTCCCCGGGGACTCCCGAGAGCCCGGTGCCTGGCACAGGAGGATCCCAGAGGGACGTAAGGGACAGCGGGGTGCCCACGGGGGGGCTCTGGTCATGCAGGGGGGGGTTGGGACGTGGGGACACAATGAGGGGGGGGGTTCCCTGCTGCGAGGGGGGTGTTTGGGGTAGGGGAGGAGAGAACCAGGAAGGAGGAGTCTGGAGGTGTGTGTGTGCACCAGGGATGGGCACGTGTGTGCTCGTGTGTGTGCCAGGGCTCTGCACATCTGCACGTGTGTGCCAGGGATCTTCATGCGTGTGCACACATGTGTGAGTACCCATGTGCGTGCCAGGGCTGTGCCATCCACGGCTCCTTCACGTCCCCTCATCCCAGTGGGGCGGTGTGGGGACACCCCACCTCTCCTGCTGTCCCCACAGACCCGTGGGCTGGCGATGTGTCCCTAGGCCTGTGGAGCACCATCCTCGCTGCGCACAGATCCAGGATGGCAAAAGGCCTGGCCCCAGGGCACGGGGGTCCCCATTCCTGCCCCACATCCCCTCTCTGGAGGCTGTGGGTGGAGGTGCAAGGGCGTGATCCCCTTGCCGGCCGCGGCGCCCCGACACGTGTCGCAATAGTAATGTAATTTGTCCGTTAACAATGGGCAGCTTGAGGTTTATATTTAATTACACCGATCGCACCAACCTGAACTCACCCTTATTCATCAATAATGCATGGGTTTGTGTTTATCGCTGCTTAATTAATCTGTGCTTACGACAATTAAAGGCTCGCAAAATCCCCCAAGGTGGCAGCGGGGAGCGGCTGCGCCGGGCTGGCGCGAGCGCGGTGCCGGCGTGGTGGCGGTGCCAGCCTGGCCGTGGTGCCAATGTGGTCACCCTGACAGCACGGTCGCTGTGCTGGCACGGTGACAGCGCCGGTGTGGCGGCAGGGCCAGAGTGATCGCGGTGCCGACGTGGCCGCTGTGACAGCGTGGTCACCGTGCTGGCGTGTGGTGGCATGCGGTCACTGTGCCAGTGTGGTCACAGTCATGATGCTGGCATGATCATGGTGCCAGTGTGGTCACGGTGGCAGTCTGGTGGCAGTGGTCACCATTCTGCAGTGGTCACCACGCCAGTGAAGCAGTAGTGGCTGGTGAGAGCCAGCCCAGCTGCCAAGCAGGGTGGGCCCCCAGGGGACCCCCATCCTTGGGTGCCACCACCAGGCCAGGGAAGACACCACCACACTGAGGTGCAGCAGTGGACACCCCCAGCCTCTCCTCCCTGCCTCAGTTTCCCCACAAGGAAACCACCAAAACCACCACATCCATCACCCCCTTCACACCACACTCCCCTAAACCACCCTCACTCCTCCTCCCGGTGCTTTTCCCCATTTTTGCCTTTCTCTGCCCACTCTGCACGCCCCGACCCCCTCGCTGTGGCAGGGCCGGGGGGGTTGGTGCCCCCCACGCCGTGCCAGGCCAGCTCTGTGCCTTTAAGCGCGGTGGCGCGGCTGTCCCGGATCAGCCGGAGCGCCTATTAAATTTTTATGCGAAGTGTAAATGGGCCAGGTCTCCAGCTTCCCGCTCCCTCCGAATGATTTATTACTCGCAAATACCACAGAACTAATTAGTATAGTAATTAATTAATACGAATTTGCATATTTGCATGTGCAATTAGTGCAGTGGAGTGATTACTCTGAAAATGAGAAGTTGGGCCTGTCAGATGGGAGTGTGAACTGGAGTGGAAAAGCCTCGTGAAAATGATCCCGGGCGGCGGCGGCGGCACCGGGCACGAGGCGGCACCGGGCAGGCGGCGGCACCGGCGAGGCCCCCGTGCGTGGGATCGGGGGGCTGAGCCTCCGGGACACCCCGTTTCCCCCATCCCATCCCATCCCAGCGCCGGTCCCCAAGCCATGGGGACTGCTCCATCCCTCGGCCATCTCCATGGCGACTCGCTGTGCCAGGCGCATCGCCATGGCAACGGGCCGGGCCACGCAGCCTCGCCATGGCGACTGTCGTCATCGCGCTCTGTCGCCATGGAGACCCTCCCCATCTCCCCAAATCCACTCCCTGCCGGGCTCCCCCACCTCGGGGTTGGGCTGGGGGTGCTGCTCCTCGGGGTGGGGGGTCCCCCAAGGCAGCCGGGAGGTGGGATGGGGGTCCCCGGTGTCCCCAGGGATTGGAGCACCGGGGGATGTGGGGAGCACCTCAGGGTGCACCACACCGGGGTCTCCTGTGCTGCGGCGCTGGCAGGAGCAGCTGGGATCCCGACAGCAGCACCCAGCCGGACCCACTCCCAAGGGATGCGACCTGAGACCCCCGAGATGGGGCTTGGCACCCCCAGCCCCACAGCTCTGAGTCCAGCCCTTGGCCTTTGTCCCTGGTGCCACCCAGGTGCCCCTTCACCTGTGCCCACCCACCTGGCTGAGGCCTGACACACTCAGGGCACTTCAGGGAGGGCCTGAAGGGTCACCTGTCCCTGGTTTTGGGGGGCAGATGAGTGAGAAGGGGGGAGAATGGAGGTGGCCATGGCTATGGCAGCCCCAAACACCCCCGTGTGCTGCATCCCCCCAGCACCAGGCCCTGGCAGCCCCCCAAAATGTGCCCAGGAGCTGCCATCTGCCACGAGGGGGCCGGGGCTGCTGCCAGCAGCACCCACGCAGCCACACCCACACTGGTGGCAGCACCCCCGTGTGTTCCCAGCCCTTCATGGTGGCCATGGAGAGGCTGCTGTGGCCACCCCTGAAGCCTGCTGATGTCACAGACCGGTTGTGATGTCATAGACTCTGTGACATCATCAGGGTGGCCTTGTTGCCTCAGCAGCAGCCAGCCCTGCTGGTGGCACAATGGCAGCTCCCGGGTTGGGGTCCCCTGTCCCAACCCTCCCGATGTCCCCATAGGACATCTGACCCCAGCAGGGGTGAACACATCAGGTGACAAAGGAGCGTGGGGCAGGGGGGACAAGTCCCCTGTGTCCCCACCCCGTGATTATCTGTCCCCAGCCCCACATGGAGCCACGGCTCCGGCAGTTTCCCACTGGGCAATTCCCCGGTGTCATTTGCCTAATTAACAACGTGTGGCTTAAAAAGCACTTGTCAAGTCCCTGGCCTGTGTGTGACTGTGGGGGACAGGCTGGGGGGACATGTTGGGGACAGAGGAGCGGGGGATATGAGCAGGAATTCGGACGCCCTGGGAGCAGGATCCAGCGGGTGAAGCAGCCACGGTGCAGCCCCAGGGCTGGCACAGCATCTCTCCATCCTCCTCTGGCAGAAGGTGAGGGAGTTCCCTAAACCCCCCCGATTCCAGTTCAGCCAGGGCCCCCCTCTCTTCCCTCAGTTTCCCTCCTCCATCAGCTCCCCACCCATGACCCTGCAGTCACCACTGCGGGGACTTTTAGGGACACGGGGACAGGCAGGGCGCCACCCACCCCTCCCCATCCCCCAGAGCCCCCCACCCGCAGCTCGGGCCCTGCTCACCCGGTGACGGGAAGATGCCCAGGGATGGCTCCTACGGGGGAGGAGCCGCTCCAGGGACCCGGCCCGAAGGCAGCGGGGACAAGGACGGGGACAGGGATGGGGACAAGGATAGGCTCAGCTCCTGCTCCCGCCGCTCTCCTCCCCTCAGTGACATTCCCGGCGGTGGCTCCGCCACACGTTAGCGCATCCATCTCTCCCCAGCCTTCACCTCCCAGAAATATTGCAGTGCAGAGCCGGCTCCATCTGGCAGCGGCCCCCGCCTCCCCCCGCCACCGCTCGCGGGGAGATGCCGGAGCCGGATCCATCGCTCGGGCCCCGCAAGGATCGGCCTCGCTGAGGGGCAGCAGGGACCCCACCGGCGACAGGGGCCAGCTGTGATGACCCCCGTGGCCACACCGGGGAGGGGCAGAGTGGCCTGGCCGAGGGAGGGGCCGTGGCAGCCGGCTGAGCCCCGGCAAACTCGCCCCACGCGGGGCCCCTGGAGCCGCCACGGGCCCAGCTGGCTCCCAGCCGCGTCCCGGCACCACCCAGCTCCCACCGCCGGCTCTGCCAGCGCCGACCTGCCCTCGCCGTGTCCCTCCCCGTGGCACGTGTCCCCTGGCACCCACCTCGGGGGATGGAGTCCCCGCTGCCACAGGCGGGGGCCCTGTCTGCATCCATCGCCTTCCTGCCGGAGGGTGGGAAGGGATGTGGAGGATGGATTTTGGAGGAGGAAAGAGCTTCCATGCCTCAGCCCAGCTCCTCGCTGTGTCTGCCTGGCACAGAGGCCACCGGAGACATCACGGGGCTGGCCAAGGACCAGAGGTGGCAGTGCTGGGACAGCCGGTCCCTGCACACAGGGACCGGCAGTGGGATGGGGAGCAGAGCCCTGGGGTCACTGGGATCATCTCCTCCAGCCCCTGCACCTAAAAAGGCACCACCAGCCCTGCCCCTGCTCCCACCCCAAACTGCGCCTGGCTCTGGGCTCACCTCAACCTCACCTGCCCCTGCTGCACGGGACAGCCCCAATTCCCGTGGGATGGATCCTGCTCATCCAACCCCTGTGCTGTGATGTCAGATCCCCGCTCACCTCCCTGGATGAAGCCCCTTCCCAAAGTCACCCAAGGACCAGGATGGGGCTGCCCCTGCCCCGTTCTGCCCTGTGCCATCACTGGCCATGGTGAAAGGGACAGCACAGGGGCATCCCCAGGATCCCACTCCTGCCCTCTCTGTGGGCCATGTCCAGGCACATTCCGGCTGAGGGCCCTCAGCACCGCCCGGTCACGAGGCAGCGGTTTGGGTTTTCATCTCCCTGCTCCCCTTTCATCTCCTCTCCCCGTTTCATGTCTCCACTTTCTTCTCCCTCCAAGCTCTGCGCATGCTGATGAGCCTCACGCCGGCGCCCACCCTCGCGCTCACCGGCTGCTAATTAGGCTGTAATGGGTACACTGGGCCAGGGGCTCGTGGCTCAGCCCTGTCCCCATCCTTGTCCCCACATGGGCCAGCTCGGCCACTCGCACTGTGACATGTCCCAGGCCTCAGGCAGAATCAGGGCCCTCACTGGTCCCCCACGGGCTGTAAACCCCAGGAACCGGGGCACCGATGGCTTCACTGCCCTGACACCCGGGGTGTGGCCTCCCTCCAAGGGCTGGGGGTCCCCTGGGCTGGGGACCGATGGCAGGGGGGTGGTGACTCAGCCAGAGCTGGCTCTTGATGTGTCACAGCCATCAGGTGAGGGTGCACAGGGATCCCAGCAGGTCACCCAGCGGCAAAACGAAGATGGCAGCAACAGAGGGAGCCGAACGATGCTGCGGGAAAGGGACGTGCTGTGCCAGGAGGATGCCCGGGAATCGGTGCCCGGCGTGGCACCAGCACTGGCAGGGCTGGGGTGGGCCCTGCCTCCCCGCGGGCCGGCTCCAGCCCAGGTGCCATCTGCTCGGCCGCAGCCGTGAGTGACAGTCGCGGGGTTCGTGCCGGGGGGACGCTCGCCACCAGTGGAGCCCCTCTGTCACGTGCCAGCCCCGGCACCTGCACCGGAGGAACGGGCACCGCTGATGGCCCTGGCAAAGCCCCGGTGGCCGGGCACGGCCAGCCCTTTGTCTGCGTGTGGGCACGGCCACCACTGTCACCGTGTCCACGTCACGGCTGTGCCACCCTCGCCTAGTGTGTAAGGCCAACACGTGCTGGTGTGTGACAGCCAGCCCCGGCCTGCACCCCTGAAGCCAGGCAGGTGCTGACACCCCGACCTTGTGGGGACAGAGGAGATCCAGGCTTTGGCCTCAATGGATGCAGCCAGGACCGGGGCAGCGCGTGACAGGAAGCGGCTTCTGGGGACACCGTGTGCCCGTTTAGGTTCTGCGGCCCAGCTGCTGCCCACCAAAAGGGTAACAGCGATTTCTGGGTGCACAGACACCGTGGTGGGGACAGATTTGGGGTTGAGAGGGGTGACAGAGCAGTGAGGGGTTGTCTCACAGACAAAGGCCTCGTTGGCTGCGCCGGGCCTCGGCCACCACCACCGTGGGATCGGCGTCCGTGGAGGCTCAGCCGCCGTGTGCTTTGAGGAGGGTGTGAGTGTGCGAGGGGGTGTGTGTCGCTCTGTGTGTGCACAGAGGGTGCCAAAGGCCTCTGGGGCTGTGCCATGGGCTGGAGGGACATCGGCGTGACCGTGTGCCCATGGGGGTGCCAGCGCATCCATGTGCCACCCGCATGGGGACACACGGCGCCGCGGCCACCAGCCCTGCCCACGCCACACCTGCAGCCCCCTGCCAGCACCGCCGTGGCCAAACTGGGCACTGCCACCACCTCAGCCGTGCCCGGCCGCTGCCCCCAGCCCTCGCCAGGCCCTCGCCCCCGCAGCCATCGCCGCTCGGCTGCCGGCTGAGGGTGGGGACGGTGCCGCCGCGGCATTTTGCGGTGAGCCGCAGATGCCAGCTCCCAGCGAGGGTCCCCGTGGCATCTCCCCCCTCACCCCAGCGCCCGCCTGTGTCCCCGCCACGCTTGGCCCAGCCGGGATGGCCGGTTTTCCCGCTGGCTCCATTGTTCATCCCGGCCCCGCCATCGCCTGCATCTCGCCCGGGTCCCATTTTGCAGCGTGTAGGCAGAGCTGGAGATTTGGAAGAGGGTTTTTTTTTTTTTTTCCTTCTTCTTTTTTTTTTTTTTTTTTTTTTTTTTTTAGAGTACAGAGTGACAGATGGCGAGTCCTCCTTCCCCAGAGAGACAAATCTCCCTGAATGCAAGCGCATGTCAATCATTAGCTCTCATGTGATAGCTCTCGCGCATGACGTGCCAACCATATGGCACTGGCAGCAGAGCTGGTACCCCCTTTGCTGGGTAGAGATGCCACTCTCGCCTCCTTTTGGATAGAGGACTGCAGGAGGCTGGAGCACCTCAAGGAGCCGCGTCCCGCTCCCAGAAGATGCTGGGAACAATGAAATAAGAATTCCTGCGGTCCGCCCGAAGGTGAGTTATGTAAGAAGTGGAGGGTTGGGAGGGCAGCGGAGGAAACTTGAATGGAGAAAAGGCAACTTCCATGTTGATTTTGTTTCTCCGCCACGTCTCGCCCTTTTTTCCCCCCATCTTTCGTTCTCCCCCGGCCCTCGCTTCTCCCACTCCCCGCGGGCCCCGTTCATGGGGTTTTCTCCCCCCGCCGGAGCCTCCCCCAAGGGGGGTCGTTGGGATTTCGCCACCCCCGGTCCCCCCCCCCTCAGCCTGGGCACGCCCGGGGCGCCGCGGTCCCGGTGGGACGGAGCGGGCAGCGGCGGCCGAGCGGCATCAACGAAATCAACGCGGAGCCGCCTCGCCGCCGCCCCGGGGGTGCCCGACCCGGCGGAGCCGCCCCCCCCGCTTCCCCGCGGCGCCCCCGGCCCTCGCCCCGGGCGGTGCCCCCCCGGCCCCGGCCCCGGCCCCTCGGCACCGCCCGGCCCCGGGGGCGCCCCCGGCAGCGCCGCCGCCCGCGGTCCCCGCGTCCCCACGGGGGGGCTCCGGCCGCCCCCGCCGCCCCCCGGTTGGTGCCGCCGCATTTTTACGGGCCGCGCTCGGGCGGCCGCGGGGAGCCCCGGGGCGGGGAGGAGAAGCCGGGCGCGGCTGACCGGGCCGGAGGGGGTACGGCGGGTACTTGGGGAGGAGGGGGGAGGCGGCGGTCTCGCTTCGACCCCCTCGGCCACGGGAAGGCGGTGGCGGAGCCGTGACCGGGGCCGCTCCGCGCCCGCGGCAGGGAAAAGTTGGAGGCGTCAAAAAGGGACCGGCGACACCGGGCCCGGCCCTCGGGGCACCGTGCGGGGGACATCGGGCGGGCCGGGGGCGGGGGGAGCGAGGCGGGTTGTGCGGAGGAGCGGGAGAGGGGCGCGGGCGGCGGCCGCGGGGACCCCGGCAATGGGGCTGGGGACGGGGGGTCGGACTGGGGCGGAATCGCCGCACCCCGAGACAGCCCCGGTGGCCCCGGGATCGGGCAGCCGGGGCGGGGGACAGCGGCGGGCGGCCCCGAGCCCAATTCGTTTTCGCCGGTCCCGGCGGGTGGGAGCGGGGCGGGGAGCGGGGGGGGCGGGCGGCGGGGCCGCCGGTAACGCCTGGCTCTTTGCCCCCCGCTGCAGCCACCATGTTGACGCGACTTTTCAGCGAGCCCAGCCTGGTCCCCGAAGTCCCGAAATTCCCCGGTTGGGCCGAGGAGTGCGAGGAGGATGCCCGGAGCGAGAAGGAGGAGAGGGCGGGGAAGGGCTGCGCCCTCCCGGAGGAGCCACCCGAGGGTTCGCTGGGAGAGAGCAAGGAGGAAGGGGAGCTAGGAGGGGACGAGGAGGAGGAGGAGGAGGAGGAGGAAGGCCTGGAGGAGGCGGAGGGCGAGCGGCCCAAGAAGCGCGGCCCCAAGAAGAGGAAGATGACGAAGGCGCGGCTGGAGCGGTCCAAGCTGCGGCGGCAGAAGGCGAACGCCCGGGAGAGGAACCGGATGCACGACCTGAACGCGGCCCTGGACAACCTGCGCAAGGTGGTTCCCTGCTACTCCAAAACCCAAAAACTCTCCAAAATCGAGACCCTCCGCTTGGCCAAGAACTACATCTGGGCTCTCTCCGAGATCCTGCGCTCGGGCAAGCGGCCCGACCTGGTCTCCTACGTGCAGACTCTGTGCAAGGGGCTGTCCCAGCCCACCACCAACCTGGTGGCCGGTTGCCTCCAGCTCAACTCCCGCAACTTCCTGACGGAGCAGGGCCAGGAGGGGGGTCGGTTCCACGGCCCCAACGCCGCCTCCTTCGCCGTGCATCCCTACCCCTACCCTTGCTCGCGGCTGGCCGCGGCGCCCTGCCCGCCCGCCGCCGGCCCCGGGCCGCACGGGCTGAGGACACACGGCTACTGCGCCTCCGCCTACGAGAGCCTCTACGGCAACACTTCCCCCGACTACAACAGCTCGGAGTACGACGGGGGGCTCAGCCCCCCGCTCTGCATCAACGGTAACTTCTCCCTCAAGCAGGACTCTTCATCCCCCGACCACGAGAAAAGCTACCACTACTCTATGCACTACTCGGCGCTGCCCGGCTCCCGCCCCGCCGCCCATAACCTGGTCTTCGGGTCGGCGGGGATGCGCGGGGGGGTCCACTCCGAGAACATCTTCCCCTACGACATGCACCTCCCGCACGAGCGGGGCCCCATGTACGAGGAGCTCAACGCCTTCTTCCATAACTGACCCACCCCCCCCCCTTCCCCCTTTTTCCCCGAGACCCCTCCTCATCCCATCGCCGAGGTGGCGGGGAGGAGGGGGGAGATTCCCCCACACAACTCCCCCCCCACCCCAACCCGCGGACCGGCCCCCGGGGCTCCGCCGTGGGCTTTGGTGCAATATGGGGACCCGGCCCCGGCGGCGGGTCCCCGCGCTCCGTGGGGACAAAGTGCTTTTTTGGGAGGATTTTCCCTTTTCCTTAAATTTATTTTTTTTTAAATTATTGTCGATTTCGTTGTTTTTTTTAAAAAAAAATTTTTTTCATTATTTATTGCTATTTCTTGATTATTTAATGTAATTTATTTAGTTATTTGATCGTTATCGCTGTTATCGTCGCTATTATTATAATAACTATTACAGCTCTTATAACTACTACAGTTATTATTATTATTATTATTATTATTATTATTATTATTATTACTATTTCCAAGGGGAGACGCCCCACACGGGCTGACCCCCTCAACCAGCCCACCGGAACCCCCCCCCGGTAACCCAACGCGACCCTTTGGGTCGAGCGGCTTCATTTCATTTTTAATTCGTTTTCATTAAATTTTCTATCTTTATTTAAAAATAACAATAATAATAAAAAAAAAAAATTTCCCCGCCTCCCACCCCCATTTTGGGCCGTTTCTCCTCTCCCCAGCCCTGACCCCGACCCCCCCGGACCCCCCCGGCATTGGACACCCGCTGCCCCGGCCCGTGGGAGCGAGAGGAGCCCACGCTGCGGCGTGGAGCGAAACTTTCCGAAGCAATAAAGAGGCGCAGGGAGGAACGAACCCCAATTTCTATCTATGCAAGAGGCCCGGCCCGGCGGACGCTCCGAGATGCACTTTGCTTTGGGGGGGCCCCGGCCCCGCTCCCCGCCCCGGGAGCTCCTCGCAGCGCGTGTGTCAGGACGTTTTTTACCTGTTTTAAAAACTTGAAACGGAAAAAAAAAAAAAAAAAAAAAAAAAAAAAAAGAAAAAAAAAAAAGGGGAAAAAAAAAAGAAAAAAAAAAAAAAAGAAAAAAGAAAAAAAAGAGGAAAAAAAGAATGATAATATAAAAAAAAAAAAAAAGACATCCCCCACTTTTCACCCCGCGGAGCCGCCCCGGTTTTTCCCGAGCTGGCGGAGCCGGGCAGCGCAGCCCGCAGCTATGCAAGCGGGGCTCCGGGGGGGCTGGCGGGGCTGAGACCCCCCCGCGGCGCCCGGCCCGGGGGTCTCCGTCCCGGTTTGCCGCATTCCTTCAGCCGGGAAACGCCGAGAAGCCGATAATGCTTTTTTTTTTTTTCGTTGTTGATGGGTTTTCTTTGTTTTTTGGGATTTTTTTTTTTTTTTTTGTCGGATCCTGCCCGCACCACCTTCGAGAAACCAGCATTTTTAGAGACCAGGGAGGAGGAGAGGAGGAGGATTTCTGAGAAATGTTTTGAAAACGAACAGAAAAAAAAAAAAAAAAAGGAAAAAAAAAAAAAAAAGAAAAAATGAGGGGAGAAAAGAAAAAAAAAGTTTTGGGGAGAAAAAAAAAAAAAAAAGAAGGGAAAAAGAAACAAAAACCCACAAACCGTTGTAGCAAAGGGGACCCGCTGCCCGACACCAGAAGTGCTTTCGTGTTTCCGTTCCGTTTCATTTCGATTAATAAATATTTATGGCCAACGATATGCAAGACCCCCCCCCCCGCCCGCGCCGGGCGCCGCTCCCGCTCCCCGGTCCCGGTTCCCGGTCCCCGTCCCCGCCGCCCGGACACTGCTCGGCGGCGGCGGGCCGCGGGGCCGGGGGGGCCCGGCCGTTCTGCATGCACCGGCCCCTTCCCCTTCCTCCCGGGGCCGCCCCCCCCCGGCCCCGCTGGACGCTCGTCGCCCGGTCCCGGCCCCGCCAGGACTCGTCGGCCGTGACGAGCCGCCGCCGGTGCGATCGCGGAGAGGTTGTAATTACCGAGCGTCCTTCGACGGCGATTAATAAATATTCAATGTTGACTCCGCCGCCTTCGCCGCTTTCCTTCCGCCTCGGGGGCACCGAGGGGCACCGGGGGGCACCGGGGGGCACCGGGGGGTACCGGGTCCACCCACCCCCCTGCCGCGCCCCCGGCGGTGCCGCCGTCGCTCCCGTCGCCCGAATGCGCGGCCCGCGGGGCGGCGGCGCTGATATAACGCGGCTCTGCCCCACGGGTGTCCCCCCCGGGACCGGGGAGGCGGTGTCCCCCCCCTCACCAATAAACGCACCGGGATCCGGTGCGGCGGCCCGGCTCGGTCCACCGGCGGCGACACCGCTCCGTTCCCCTGGGATCGGGGGGAGCTCGGTGCCCGGGGCTGGCACCCGGCCACGGTGCCGGTGGCCTCGGGAGGGGTGCGCGGTGGTGGCAGCCAAGGCCGGGCTCCTCGGCGGCGGCCCCGGGAAGCCGGTCGCCTCCCGGCGCGGTGCCCGGCGCTGGTGCCGTTTCCCGGTGCTGCTTCCCGATGGAGCGTCGGCTCGGTGCCCGGTGCCAGCGCCGGTGCCAACGCCGATGCTTGTGCCGGTTCCCGGCGCTGGCGCCCGTTGGAGCCCCGGAACCTCCCGTGCTGGTTCAGGGAGCCGGTGCCCACGGCAGCCCCGGGAGCCCCGATGCGGTGCCGGATGTCCGGTGCCGTTCTCGGTGCCCGGTGCCGGTGCTCGGCGGTGCCCGGAGCTGTCCTCGGCGGCGGTGCTGAACGGGCCTTTTTACGGCCCTCGGTTTAGTTACCGTCCGCACCACCGGGGCTCAGCGCCGCTCGACGGCCGCCGGCACCGGGCAGGCTCGGGCACGGGGCTCCCGGTCTCGCCGGCCGCTCGGGTCGTGGGGGCCGGTTCCCCGCGGGATCATCGTGCGCCGGGGCCACACAGGCGCTGCGGGGACGGAGCCACCGCTTTCCTCCCGGTTTTCTCCCCGGAGAGGTGTCCGATACCCGCGCCCCTCATCGCCATAGTTTTTAGGGATAAACCGGGCCGGTTTAGGGTCGGATCCAGCCAACTGGAGCAGGATCCAGTGCGGCCCCGACGTGCTGGGCCCACTCCCGGAGCCACCGGCGGCGAGGGGTCGGGCCCGGGCCGGGGAGCGGATCCGCCACGGCCCCACGAGCGGCTGCAGCGGCCCCCGACCCCCGACCGGGCCCCGGCACTCGCCGCTCTCCGCAAAGCAGCGGATCCTCTTCCGACGGCTCTGGCCCCAGCATCCTCCCGGGACTCGTTTCTCCGGGGAAAAAACCCCGGGAGGACTCGGGAACAGTGGATGAGGCCGCACGGAGCTCCTCGGAGGGGCCGAGGCTGTGGATGTGCGGCCCTTCTGCCGCCATCCTCAACCAGCGGCACCGGGGCCGCGGCCCGGAGCAGCGGCGGCGGAAGGCGGATGGCCCCTGCGGAAAGGAGGGGAGGGTCGCGGGGCCGGGGGCTGCGGGGGGGCCGCCGACATCTGCTCCCGGGGCCGGCTGTGCCAGGGGTACCGGCCCCGGTGACGGGGCTGCGGTTTGTGTTCAATTGTCGGGATTTTTGTTTTCTCCGGTGTCAGCCCGGCCCCGCCGAACACGAGGGAACCCGCCCGGCGGCTCGGGCAAGGCCCGGCCCCGCAATGCGGCCCCGCACTCGCGGCACGGCCCCGGTGTAAAGCTCCGGAGAACAGCTCCGGTTCAAATCTCCGGTGGAAGGTTTCAGCGCACGGTCCCCGTGAACGGTTTCGTTGCAAAGCTCCAGTGCCTGGCTTCGGTACGAGGTTCCGGTGCCCGGTTTTCGTGCCTGGCTCCCTAACGCAGCCTCGGTACAAGGCTCCGGTGCCCGGGCCGGTGCCCAGCCCCTCCGCCCCGGCGGCTCTCGGGGAGGGAAGCGGGAGGTCAGGAACCGCCGCCCCGCTGGGTTCTGCGAGTGTTTCGTGTGACCGTGAGATCAAATTCACCTCGGGGGGGTCCGGGGAGCTGCCGGGACCCCGAGCGGCTGCACCGGGGGCAGCGGAGCTGGGCCAGCACCGAGGGGACCCCGCTGTGGCGGCTCGCCCGGCCTCAGCCCCGCTATTTCTAAACAGGATGAGATGAGGGTGGGTGTCTCCCCCCCTCTCACCACCCCCGGTGCCCGCGGTGCCCGCGGTGCCCCCGGCCCGGCCCCTCTCCCGGCCCGGCGGAGCGCGGCGGGGGCGCGGGGCGAGCGCCAGCTCCGGGTCGCCGCTGCCACCGGCGAGTGCCAGCCGAGGGGGGGGGGAGGAGGAGTCATTGCTTCAGTTTAAATTTCATGGCATCTGTTCATTATTATACAGTGCGGATTTTTATATGGACAGCTAAATTAAAGACAGATTTCTGCCAAAATTGCAGATACCATAAAAAACCGGAGGCTCCCGGCGCCCGGCGCTCGCCGCGCTGCGGAGGCGGCCCCGCTCCGGGGGCCGGGGGCTGCCCGGGGGTCGAGAGGGGTGTGAGGGACCGGGAAGGATGTGGGGGTCAGGAGGGGAGAGGGGGGATGTCCCCGTTTTTGTGCCATGGGGAGCCCAAGACGCCGGCCCCCCGTGGGGGAGCGGGGGGTCCCGGTGGTCCCTGGAGCCGCGGCCGGGGCGGACCGGGTTGGCAACGATCCCCGCCGCCCCGGGGGCTGCAGAGCCGCCCCCTCCCCCGCCCGGTCTGCCAGGCTCCATCGCAGAGGAGTTAAAACAAGGACATCTGTGCCTGGAATCGCTGCGAAGCTCCGAACCTGCCAGCGCCTGCTGGCACCGGCCGCCGGCGGAGGCGGCTTCTCCGGAATGCGGCACCGCCGTCAGCTCCGCCCGAAGCCCCGGCCCGGCCCCGAGGGCTGCGGGGCCAGGAGGGCCTTGGCCCGGCTAGCCGGTGTCCCCACCTGTGTCTGCCCCCATCGTGTCCCCGCCAGCCGCAGCCCCGTGGGGGTCGTGTTTTCTCCCCCCTGTTCACCCCCTGCCCCACTGAGGCCTGTCCCCCATCCCCACCCTGGGTACGGGGGAGGTGGGAGACAGCGAGGGGGTGAGGAGGGGGCCCCGCACTCCAGCGGGACACGGGGACACGAGCAGGGCCGGGAGGGCAGAGAGCAGTGGGAGGTGGATGGGAGCCAAGGGAAGGGCAGGGCTGGGGGCACCTGGGGGCGCGGGGCTCTGTGAGCAGCCCGGGGTCTGCAGCCCCAAGGTTTGTGGGAACCTGGTCCTCAGCTCTTCCTGGGCTACGAGGGGAGGAAACAGACAAAACCCAAGCAGGGGCAGAGGATGAGGTTGGATCCAACAGACACCAGGCCGGGTCTGGCTGGGAACACTGGAGAGCAGGTGGTGCCCACCTGAGCACCCCACAGCAGCCCGGCCCCCTTCCCTTCCCTTCCCTTCCCTTCCCTTCCCTTCCCTTCCCTTCCCTTCCCTTCCCTTCCCTTCCCTTCCCTTCCCTTCCCTTCCCTTCCCTTCCCTTCCCTTCCCTTCCTTCCCTTCCCTTCCCTTCCCTTCCCTTCCCTTCCCTTCCCTTCCCTTCCCTTCCCTTCCCTTCCCTTCCCTTCCCTTCCCTTCCCTTCCCTTCCCTTCCCTTCCCTTCCCTTCCCTTCCCTTCCCTGGCTCCAGCCCATCCCCACGGCCCCCTGGAGCCCCGGCCTGGGGGTCTCACCCTGTCCCGGTGCCCCTGGGCCGGGGTCCCGCTCCCCCCTCTCCGTGGCAGCCGCTGCCTCATTTCATATGGGAAATGTCCATTTTGTTGCTACTTAAAAGCTGATTTACGGCGGCTGCATCCCAGCCCTGCCTTGGCCTGCGTTCATCCCATAATCTGCCCATTTCTCTTGGCAGCTCTGGCTCGCCTGGGCTCGCCGGAGTCTGTGCCGGGCAGAGGGAGCCCCCGGCCCCTTCCCATGGCCCCCGAGCCCCGGCCACGCTCCCGAGTGCTGCTGCTGGCGGCTGGATCCCCTCTGCCTGGAGCACATCCCGATGCCCTGGAGATGGCAGCCGGGACGATGCCTCTGGGATGGAGGGACCAGCACACCCCTCCTGGGGCTGGAGGGGACACAGGAAAGGGTTGGGGACAGCACATGGGTGGCTTTACATCCCTCTGGATCCCCCTTCCATCCAGCTGCACTCCAGGACGGGGTGATGGGATCCATCAGGACCAGACAGGGTGAGCACACCTGGGCACGGTGGCAGCAGCAGGGTTTGAGCCGAGGTTCTGCCACCGGTGATGAGCAGTGTCCCGGCTGTCCCAACCCTCCCGCACACTCCTAATTAAATTTTACCCGACGATAAATATTTTTAAAATTTTTTTTGTTAAATGTAATTGAAAAAAAAAAAAAAAACCACACCTTTGGAATCATCACATTAACCCGGCATCGGCGTTATCAGAGTGATTAAAGCCTTGCCCAAGTTAGCGCCGGGCAGGGCGGCAGGATTGCGCCGTAATCCCGGCAAAGCAAACAACTTCTGAGCAAAACTAATTACATTTAGAGCAGCTGTGATAATAATCCTAATTCAACCCCATTTGGTGCCTAAAATCCGGCGAGCCGGCAGCGAAAGCCGGGGCCGGGCTCTGTGCGGCCCAGCTCTGCCCTCCAGCTTGTCCTTTCACGACAGAGGTGACAAACCCGAGGGTCTCCGGGGGATCCCTGCGGTGTCATGGGACCCCCTCGTGGCCGGGGCTCCATGGGGACATCCCTCCCGAGGCCACCAAACGCCGCCTGACCCCGTCACCTCCGCGGCTCCGCGTGCCGTGGCTGTGCCCCGGTGCCCGGGCGGTGGCACGGTGCCCAAACCCCCGCCTCGCTGTCCCCGGGGACGGGGGGATCGGGCGGCCGCAGCTGGCGCACGGAGCCGTAATGGCCACGGCTGGGCTGGCACGGCGGCCCCGCGCCTGCGGGCACACGGGCAGCAGCAGCTTGTGCGCCGTTTGTCCTTGACGAGTCCCCGCGTGGCCGCCCCTGCCTGGCACCGCCACCCCGGCACAAAGCCCCCCGCTCGCCACCGCCGCGACCCCCGGCTCGTCACGCGTGTGACGCTGTCACCAGCCGGGCAGGGCACGCCGGAGTGTGGCTGTGGTTGGAAGCAAAGCCTCTGCTGGCATCTGCCTTGGCACCGCCACCACCGCGGTCACTGTCACCACCAGCCCCACGGCTGCCACTCGTGACATTTCCACCCCGGCGGTTACCTTGGGGAACATTCACTACGAAATACACACTGGAGCTTTTTCTTTTCTTTTCTTTTCTTTTCTTTTTTTCTTTTTTTCTTTTTTTTTTTTTTCCCTCTTTTTATTAAAGTTGCCAAAAATTTGTGTTAGCTAATGGCTTCTTAATTCCGCCGAAACCGAGGGAAGGAAAATGATGCCATTCATCTTGTATTGGTTTGAAATCACGTCTGACAACTAATCGATCATACTGTGGGACATTAACTCCTTTGGATGGGGGCCCAAGCGCTCTCGCAGCTCCTCGCTCCCGCGCTGGATCCATTTAACTACTTTACTGCTGGTATTTTGGCACGTGGCTCCGCGGGCTGGTTCCTCTCCGGTTGGTGCCGCTGAATTATTTGCCTTTCTCCGGATACAGCTGGCACGGAGCTCCCGCCGCTTCCCCCGCCCCTCCGCCGGCGCCCTTCACCCGACCTTCGCCCCGAGGGGTCCACGCCCCCCTCCCTTTCCATGGATCCCCCCCCAAATTTGGGGATATTTTTTGTTTCCAGGTGTGAGCAGCCAGGGGTGACTCTGGGGTCCTGGGGATGTGACCCGGGTGGCGTTGTTCCCTGGCCTCGTGGTGACCCCAGGTGACCCGTGCCTCAGTTTCCCCGTTGCTTTGCCATCTCTCCTCGGGGATGTCCCCCCAGTGTGGTCACGGGGGATCAGACGGGTTGTGGGGGGAGGCTGGTGGCACCTCGTGAGCGAACACGGGGTGGCCCCATCCCTGATGTCCCCCCACACCCCAGTGAATGGTGGCGACACACCCTCAGCCGCCACCGTGTCCCAGCAGCTCGGTGACACCAGAGAGGTTTGTGGGGACAGGGACGGTGGCACTGGGCTGTGTCACCCCAAGGCACAGCTGAGGGCGCTGGGGACACCCCCAGGACGAGGGGGTTGGGTCCTGCCCCTGTCCATCCTCTGCCGTGAGGGGGAAGGGATGTGGGGATCCTGATGGGGGAGGACCTGGAAGGACAACAGGGACCCAAGGGTGACCCAAAGGGACCCAAGGGTGACCCAAAGGGACCCAGGACACCCCAAAGACCCCCGGGCACAGTTCAGGAAGGGGCGTTATATACTCAGGGTGGGCGGGATCAAATCCAGGGAATGCAGTGATTGGTCAACAGCACCAGCCCTGGCACGGGATTGGCTGCCAGCACAGGCTCTGGAAAGGGATTGGATGAGGTCTGTGCCCATCCCAGGGGTCCGGGTGGTCCTTGGTGGCCTCCCAGTGATGGGGGACACATGGGTGTCCCAGGGACCCCCCTCTGTCCCAGGGGACACACCTGACCCCAGGGTCACTGTCCCATGTCCCCCTCCAGGCCCTGGGTGCCACCAAACGGTCACAGAAGGATCTGTCACCTCTCTATTGGGAAACATAGTGACAGAGTACCCTCACTGACGGCTCCTGGCTGAGGAAAGCCACCACGTCTGTCTGTCTGTCTGTCCAGCCCTGTATGCCGGTCTGTCCAGACACACTCTTACCACCTGGCCACTTTCTGTCTGTCTGTCCCCCTCCTGTATGTCACCTGCCCGTTCATCTGCCCATGTGTTCATCCATCCCTCCATCCATCCATCCCTCCATCCCTCCATCCCTCCATCCCTCCATCCCTCCATCCATCCCTCCATCCATCCCTCCATCCATCCCTCCATCCATCCATCCATCCCTCCATCCCTCCATCCATCCCTCCATCCATCCCTCCATCCCTCCATCCATCCATCCATCCCTCCCTCCATCCCTCCATCCCTCCATCCCTCCATCCCTCCATCCATCCCTCCATCCATCCCTCCATGCATCCATCCCTCCATGCATCCATCCCTCCATCCCTCCATCCATCCCTCCATCCATCCCTCCCTCCATCCATCCATCCATCCCTCCCTCCATCCATCCCTCCATCCCTCCATCCATCCATCCCTCCATCCCTCCATCCATCCCTCCATCCATCCCTCCATCCATCCATCCATCCATCCCTCCATCCCTCCATCCATCCCTCCATCCATCCATCCATCCATCCATCCATCCATCCATCCCTCCATCCCTCCATCCATCACCCACACCCATGTGCTCTGTGACTGACACCTGTGTGTGCACATTCCTGTGTGGGTGTGTGGGTGGAGCCAAGCAGGGTGTGGCAGGGATGGGAGGAGCCAACAGGGAGTGACAGTGAGGTCTCCTTGGGGGCAGGGTTTGCTTGATGCTCCCATCACCCTCATCGTCTTTGTGTCCTTCATCCCCATCATCCTCATCATCCTCACAGTCCCCTTCATCCCATTACCCCCAGCCTTCCCATCAGCCCTTTCATTGCCTTCGTCCCTGTGACCTCCGTCATCATCTTCATCCCTCATCATCCCCTTCATCCTCATCCTCCCCATCACCCCTTCACTCCCACCCTCTTCGTCATCCTCATCACCCCATCATCTCCTTCATCTTCATCACCTTCATCATCCCCATCATCACCTTCAAGCCTATCACCCCATCACAACCTTCATCATCATCTTCATCCTCACCTTCAACCCCATCTTCCCCATCACCAGCTTCATCTCCATCATCCCCATCTTCTCCTTCATCCTCATCACTTCCACCACACCCATCACCATCATCATCCTCATTGTTCCCTTCATCCCCATCATCCCCTTCACCTCATCCTCATTTCCCCCATAACCCCCAACATCTTCATTATCGCCCTCATCTTCATCACCCAATCACTTCCTTCATCCCCTTTATCCCCATCTTCATCATCATCTCAGTCATCCCCTTCACTCCTCATTGCAATCATTCCCTTCATCCCCATCATCTCCTTCACTCCATCATTCCCATCATCCCCTTCATCCCCATTCCCCCCTCACTTCCACTGTTCCCTTCATCTTCATCACCCCCACCAACTCTGTCACCCCCATCATCCCCATTTTCCCCATAACCCTCAACACCTTCATTATCCCCCTCATCCTCATCACCCCATCGCTTCCTTCATCCCCTTCAACCCCATCCTCATCATCATCCCAGTCATCTTCTTCATCACTGCAATCATTCCCTTCATCCCCATCACCTCCTTCACCCCATTACTCCCACTCTCCCCTTCATCCCCATTCCCCTCTCACTTCCGCTATTCCCCTCATCATCATCCCAGTCACCCCCTTCACTCCTCACTGCCATCATTCCCTACATCCCCATCGTCTCCTTCACCCCATCGCTCCCACCATCCCCTTCATCCCCATTCCCCCCTCATTTCCACTGTTCCCTTCATCTTCATCAGCTTCGTCATCTCCATCAACCTTGTCACCCCCATCATCCCCATTTTCCCCATAACCCCTACACCTTCATTATCCTCTTCACCCTCATCACCCCATCACTTCCGTCATCCCCTTCATCCCCATCCTCATCATCATCTCAGTCACCCTCTTCACTCCATCACTAAACATCCCTTCATCTCCATCATCTCCTTCACCCCATCATCCCCTTCATCCGCATTCCTCCCTCACTTCCACCATTCCCTTCATCCTCATCACCTTCATCACCTTCATCACCCCCACCAACCTTGTCATCTCCATTTTCCCCATAACCCCCAACACCTTCATTATCCTCTTCACCCTCATCACCCCATTGCTTCCATCATCCCTTCATCCCCATTCCCCTGCCACTTCCACTATTCCCTTCATCCTCATCATCCCAGTCACCCTCTTTGCTCCATCACTGTAATCATCCCTTCATCTCCATCATCTCCTTCACCTCATCATTCCCACCATCCCCTTCATCCGCATTCCTGCTTCACTTCCACCATTCCGTTCATCCTCATCCTCATCCCAGTCACCCTCTTCACTCCTCACTGCAATCATTCCCTTCATCCCCATCATCTCCTTCCTTCCATCAATCCCATCATCCCCTTCATCCCCATTCCCCTGCCACTTCCACTGTTCCCTCATCCTCATCATCCCAGTCACCCTCTTCACTCCATCACTGTAATCATCCCTTCATCCCCGTCATCTTCTTCACCAAATCATTCCCATAACCCCCTTCATCCCTATTCCCCCCTCACTTCCACCATTCCCTTCATCCCCGTCACCCCAATCAACCCCGTCACCCCGATCATCCCCGTCACCTCAACGCTCCCATCCTCCCCGTCACCTCCATCATTCCCTCCATGCCCATCCTCCCCACCACCCCGACCATCCCCTTCACCCCCAGCCTCCCCACCACCCTCCTCACCCTCCCTCCTCCACTCTCCACCGATGAAGACGCAGACCCCGAGCGTATGTCAGGAATCAGTGCCTGTCGCAGGCGCCTAATCTGTTTTTCTAAGCCGCCCACGAGCAGCACGTTTGCCGAATTAGGCCGACAGCTGCTACGGGTCCTTCTCCCCCTCCGCGCCCGCTCCGCGCCGCCTGCCGCAGATGCCGGGGCCGGGAGCGGCGGGTACCGGCACGGCGCCGTGGCCTCGCGCCTCCCGCCGCTGCGCTCCGCGCCGCCACGCGGACCCCGGCAGGCGAGGCGCGGACCCTCCCCGGGACACACAGCCCACCCACCACCCGTCCCCCGGGAGCGCCGTGCGGAGCACACGCGTGTTCAACCACCTTTTTTTCCTTTTGGGTTTTTTTTTTTTTTTTTTCCTTTTTTTTTTTTTTTTTTTTTTTGGATAGCAGTAGAATGCAATATGCAAATGAGATGGTTATTACCGCAATGTTCGTCAAGCTGAGCTGAGAAGACATTAATAGCCTGATGAATATGCATGTGAATTTGTTAATTAAGTTAATTATTCTGCTGAAAATGCATTCGTCTTCCAAGGACATTTTCCCAATGATTTTTACATGCTTCAGTCATTAGTCATGCTGTATTTTATCAGGGAAATGAGTTTGCTTAAGTTGCAAAAAAAAAAAAAAAAAAAAAAAAAACCACAAACCCAAAAAACAACAAAAACGGGAAAAGGGGTAAAGAAAGCAGGAAAACGAGAAAAAGGGGGAAATAAAAAAGGAACAACAAAAAAACAAAAGGAAAAAGGGAAAAGAAGGAAAAAACGGAAAACAAAGCGCAGAGCAGGGCAGGAACTGCAGCTCTGGGGGAAACTTCGGGGAAGAAGCAGGGCTGCAGGTGGGTGCAGGTGGGTGCATCCCCCCGACCCCCCCTTCTTCCTCTCTGATGACAAACTTTTTTTTTTTTTTCTTTTCTCTTTTTTTTTTTTCCAGTGCCAAATTTCCAACACATTAATTAATTGTTGTAGCCAATTAACTGTAGTTGTGCAAATGAGTTTAGCACTAATTACCATGCAGTGCCTGTAATCACATAAAAAACTTGCTGAGAGGTGGAGGGAGCGGAAGGGGGGGAGCGGGCGCCGTGGCGGGGGGACACGGCGGGGGGACACGGCGGGGTCCCGGCTCCCGGTGGCCCCCGGTGTCGCTGTGCTTGGTTAGGGGCAGGTGACAGCGACACCGGTGTCACCAGGGCTGGCCGGGGACACGGAGGGAGTGGCCGCGGGCAGGGTCACGCGGGGGCAGATGGCACCTCCTGCGCCGTTCCGTGCTGTGCCGATCCGCGCGGAGCGGAGCCGCGCTGAGCCGTTCCCTGCCGCGGCAGCAGAAAGGAGGAGGACACGTGGCACCGAGCGGTGAGAGCCCGTCCTGCCCCTCAGTGCCCGGCATCTCCCCCGGCCGCCTCTCCTCTGCCCACCCGGTGACACTCTGGGACATGTGGGGACCTTCTTGTCACCCTGACCCGCGCTGGGGTGGCCCCAGGCAGCGCCAGGCCGGGACAGGGGGTAGCCGGGGCCGTGTCCTCTCCAGCAGCCGGCGGGCACCGCGGACGGGCTGGCTCCCTGCCCGGCCGGAGGATTAGCCGTGCCATGGATACGGACTCCGCAGGGAACGCTGTGCTGCAGGCCTGGGGCTGCGGTGGCACGGCACGGCACGGCACGGCACGGTGGCATGACATGATATAGCACGGTGCAGCCTGGCATCACCCGATGTGGCACTGCCAGTCGTGGCTTTGCCTGTCGCACCCTGGCCGTGCCCATCCCGGTGGGCTCCCGCCGCCCCCCGCCCGGGAGGCAGAGAGTTAACGCGGGACCCGCCGCGCTATAAATTTTGCATCGTGCGGGGCTGGGGGGAGCTGGGCGGGAGCCAGGGGCGTCTCTAGGTAACAATAAACACCCGGGCAGGAGCAGCTGGTGCCCCGACCGCCTCTGCATCACAATGCCGGAATCACGCTAATCAACCGCCCGCACCGCGCCCGCACCGCGCCCGCACCGCCCGGGCACCGCCGGGCTGCGGCCGGGGCTGGGGCCGGGCACGGGCCGGGGATGGCCCTGGTGAGGGTCTGGCTGAGCCGGGGGTCCGGCCGCGGGGAGGGTTTGACTGGTGAGGATGTGACCGTGGGGAGGGTTTGGCCGTGGTGAGGGTCCAGTTATGGCAAGAGTTTGGTCAGGGTCTGGCCAGGGCAAGGGTCTGGCTGTGGTGAAGGTCCAGCTGTGCTGAGGGTTCTGGTGTGGTGAAGATCTGGTCATGGTGAGGGTCTAGACATGGTGAGGGTCTGGTCATGGAGAGGGTCCAGCTATGGAAGGGTTTGGTCAGGGTGAGGGTCTGGCCATGGTCAAGGTCCAGCCATGGTGAGAGTCCACTCATGGTCAGAGTCTGGCCTTGGCCAGGGCCACCCCCAGGGCTCACATGCCACCACCACTGACCAGGAGCAGGGCTGGTGGCACAGGCCCTGCCTGCTCCTGGCAGAGCACCCAGAGGTGCTAGACAAGATGGGTGTGACCCCTCCCTGGTCACTGTCACCGGGCACAGGGCTCTGGTGACACCACACTTGCCTGGAAAACACCAAGGCCACCGTGTGCCACCATTACCCTGACACCACGGTGGCATTGTGGCCCTAGCACTGGGGAGCCAGCCCAGGGCCATGGCACAGCCAGGCTGGGACCCCCAGCTTCTTCCTGTCCCCTCCATGTGGCCGGTGACTTCAAGAGCCTGGAGTCTGACCATCACCTTTCCACCTCCTGTGTGCCAAGAGCTGGGATCTGGGGGGGCTGTGACCTCCCTGTTTCTCCAGGCACGTACATGGGGCATTGGGGACCATGGTGGCCGAGAGGGTTTTGTGGCAGCAGTGGCCAAGGAGGTGTGGTGGCCCTGGTGGCTGAGGGGGTGTGGTGGCCAAGGGGGTGTGGTGGCCCTGGTGGCTGAAGGGTTGTGGTGGCAGCAGCAGTGTTGAACGGGGTGTAGTGGCCCTGGTGGCCGAGAGGATGTGGTGGTGGTGGTGGCCGAGAGGATGTGGTGGTGGCCTCGGGGGTGTGGTGGCCCTGGTGGCCAAGGGGATGTGGTGGCCGTGGTGGCCGAGGAGGTGTGGTGGTGGTGGTGGCCGAGAGGATGTGGTGGCCCTGATGGATGAGGGGATGTGGTGGCCCTGATGGACGAGGGGATGTGGTGGCCGTGGTGGCCTCGGGGGCGTGGTGGCGGTGGTGGCCGCCGTCCCCGCTGGCTGCCGGCTGCATTCCAGTGCAGGAGGCAGCTGTGCCGCCCTCCCAGCGCCGCTAAATATTAATGCCGCCCTACATCGCGCCGCGGCACCTGCCACGGGCGAGCCCCGCCGGCCCACGCGGGGGTGGGCAGCTGGCCCCACACCACCGGCCGGCCGGGACCCCCGGGGCTGTGCCAGAAGGTGGCAGGGACACGCCAGACCCAGCTGTGTCCCCTCCCTAGAGCCAGGCGGGAGGGACAAAACAACGATGGGGACACGGGGAGCACCGAGAGCACTCGCGGTGGTGGCGGGGGGCAGAGGGGTTGGGAGCCCCGCAGACGCCCGCCGTGACCCGGGGATCCTCCCGAGAGCGGATTTGGGGCAGGATTCGCTGGCAAAATCGGCGGCGAGCGGCTGTGCCTCCGCCACCACCGTCGCCGAGCGCGGCTGAGGACGTGCCGCTCGTCACACGAGTGCCAGGCGGCAGCGGGGGGTGGCCCCGGCGCCCGCCTTGAGCCCCAGCCAAAAGTCCAGAGCCGAAAAGTAGGGGGTGATTGATGGCAGCGTTTGGCGCGTAAGGGCACCCGGCGGCCCAATCCTCCCGCGGCCCCAATTCCTCCCCTGCCCCTATTCAGAGATCATGTTGTCTCATGTTGGTCCCAGAGGCGCCATTAATTAAAAATACATCCAATTAAATGGCAGGTGAAAGCGTGCAGGCACAGTCCCCCCGCGCCTTGGCTCAGCTGTGCCGGTGGCAGCGGGGAGGGCCGTGTGCCCGCCCGGGCTGCGGTGCCAGCTCCTGTCCCCGCTGCCACCGCGGGCACGCCCATGCCAGGGCTCTGTCCCCATCCTGGTGCCCGCCGTGGTGGCTGGAGTGTTGCGGTGGGGTCACCCCGCCTGTCCCCTCCAGCAGGCCGGGCATGGCAGGTGGCATGTGGTGGCAGCGAGGGGAATGTCCCCAAAATCGAGGCGCGCTGAGCCCTGACTCGGCGGACTCGCGGGAGGGTTGGCACCGCCATTACCTGTGCACGGGGACTGGCACACGGGGCAGGCGACGGCAGTGTCCCCGGGAGGTGGCACCGGGGGACACTCGGCGCTGGGGAAGGCCCCGGGCCGCGGCGGCTCCGCGTTCCCGTTAATTGGAGCCGCTAATGGCGGGCGCTCCCCGCTCCGGGGGCTGGCAGGAGGCACCAGCTGTGCCACCGCCCGCGCCGCCCTTTGCATCGAGCTGTCCCCAGTGCGAGGGGACGGGGCCAGGTGGCCCCATGGCACAGGGACTGTGCCACCCCTCTGCCATACCCCCCCCCGACCCTGTCCAAGGAATCCTCACGCCATCCGTGCCAGCGCTGCCGCCCCAAACCCCACCCGCGGCCGCAGAATGCGGCATCTTGATGCCAAGCGGTGGGAAATGCGGGATGCCAGGGGGTGGGTAATACCGGGGGTCTCACACCCTCGTCCTTCCCCCTAAAACCCGACCCCGGCATCTCCTCCATCCCCCATCCGCGGCCTCCAACACCTCCAAGGCGGTTTTGGGGTGGTTTTCTCCTTCTCAGTCCTTTTCTTCTTTCCCCTTTCCAAATGCCAGGGAAAGGTGTGAACGGATTTTTGGAAGGAAACGTCTAAATTGGATGAAAAACCTTTAATGCCGACAGCCGGAGCAGCTGGAAGGACAAATATAGCCGGAGAGGAGGAGGAGGAGGAGGACGGGGACGCGGTGGGAGGTGGTGGCCGTGCCGAGAGCGACACCTGGTGACAGTCACCCCCCCGGACACGTGTGAACACGCGTGTGCCACCTCAGGTGTGTGCACACCTTGGCGATAGGCGTGTGCGCCGGGACATCCACCCGGGAGGTGCGAGGCCTGCTCCGGGCGGAGATTCCCACAGGAATGCCGTGGGATGAGGGTGTCCCGCGGTGATCTGCTCCGTGGGAAGGCCCCGTCCTGCTCCTCCTCCTCAGCATTCCATCTCCATCCCCGGAGCAGGTTCCCAGGGCTGTGCCTGCAGCCTCGGGATGCTCCGATGGTGCCACCGCCGCGACCCCAAGGCCCTGAGAGCGCTGCGGGGATGAGGAGGAGGGAAGAGCTGCTCCAGATCCCACATTTCGAGCCGAAGGAGCAGGGAGCGGCCAGGAATATCGGGATGGAGCAGCCGCTGCTCCAAGGAGCACAGTCCAAAGGGGAAAGAGCCGAACGGCGGAGATTTACAGCGCCGGCTCCGGGCAGCCCCCGGCCATTTGGCACGGCAGCTGCTGCCGAGGAAGTTCAATGCCAAAATAAATTAAATGGGATAAAAAGGCCTGGTCACCTTTGGATCGGGATGCCGCAGGAGCCGGGGCCACGTGGGGCTTTGTCTGGCGGCAGCGGGAAGAGAAGGTGGGATGAGAGGGAGCTGGGGATGGCATCGCGTCCCTTCTGCCTTCCGCGGAGCCGCGGGCAGGGAGCAGGAGGCTGGATTAGGGCTCCAGCCGAGTGCACGGCGCCCAGCTGCCCCTCCATAAATCAGGGGAGGCCGGGTGGGCGCTGGGGGCTCTCGCTCCTGCTCTCCCAGGCACCGGGAAGCGCCCGGCGCCGCCGCCACCCCCCCACCATCTGCACAGGGATATATTTTAAGAGGTGTCAGCGCAGGGATCGGAACCAGGCGAAAGGAGAGCGAGAAAGCCGGGGCTGGAACGGGAGAAAGCGGCCGGGCTCTGCGGGGATGGAGGCACGGATATCGCCCGGGGAGTCACAGCTCCTCCGGCTCCCCCTCGGCTCACGGAGGCGATTCCTGGAGCAGCTCCGGCTGCCACCATCCCAAATTCCTGCCCGGCGCACGAGGGCTGGGACAAACCCTCCCGAGTCCAGCAGGAGCCACGATGAGGTTGGAACAACACAGAGCAATGTCCTGGAGGGGTTTCTGTGGAGGAAGGGGATGACACAGGCACAGCTCCCTGCCCTCGTGGCTCTGCACAATCCATCCCCTCCAGGCACCTTGCCGTCCTCTCCAGCGCCCAAAGGGCTGCCAGCAGCTGGGAGAAGGTTTCAGGCCAAAGCTCAAGCTCAATCCTTCCCATTCCTGCAGCACCATCCCTTCTCCCCCCTTCCAATCAGCTCCAGGGTTCCTGTTCTCACCATAACCAAAACCAGCCCCTGCTCCAGCTTGGGCATCTCCCACCAACACTCCCTGGAGTAGGGGGGGGAAACCAGGGCTAATGATGACTCGGAGTTTAATTAGAGTGGAATTTGGGGGCTTGCAGAGGCTGGCAATGCCAAATCCCACCCCTCTCACCAGGAGGGAATAAAAGGCTTTCCAAGGAAAACACAAGTTACCGTGTGATTCCAAAGGCTACGGGGAAGCAACGGAGCAAAAGGCAAGCAAGATACAGTAACAGGAAATATTTAATTTTCCAATCTCCACTTCTCCATTTTTATAAACTGAAAAGAAAAAAATTTTTTAATATATTACAAAATATCTGTACAGAGACAAAGGTACAACCGAAAAAAGGCGCGCTCGGTCTCCAAAGGAAACTCGGGAGAGAGGTACAGTAAGAGTCTGACCAGAGGCTTCTCTGCTGGGAACTGCTACAGCGGGAGAATTTGGGATTGAACCCAGAGCCAGGATGGGGGGAAGGAAGGGGGAACTGCCCTCACCCCCTTGTCTGTAACTGCACCGGCTTAAATCCTTCCCAACGCACAAATCCCACCCAACACACGAATCCTTTTGTCTTCTTTGTGCAGAGCGTTGGAAAAAAAAGGTAAAATTTAAACAAAAAAAAAAACCTAATAAAAGGGTGGGGAAATAAAAGAGGTGGTGGAAGCCAGGAATGGTGCCACAGCCTCCCAGGACCTGGCCAGGCTGGTCCCTCCCAGAGCCCACGGCCCTGGCAGGGCTCGAGCTGGGACCAGTTAGGAAAAGCCACTGGGAGTGGAATAACGCGTGAGGCCGGGGGCTCAGAGAAGGGAATGGCAGAATCACCTTCCACAGGAGCTCCCAGGGCCCCTGGGGACAGCTGGCAGCTGCCACCGGCCAGGGAACAGATGCTTGGAATGTCCATCCCTCACTGGAGGTGGGACAGGAGCCCTCAGCCCCTTCCCAGCCCTGCTGCAAGGGATGGAGCTGTGCCAGAGCGGGTTTGGGGACACCCAGCTGGGAGAGGCCACCCTAAACTGGGCCTGATCACCCCCAAACTGGGACCAGTGACCCCCAAAGTGGGACTGACCAGCCCAAACTGGGGCCCCAAAGCCGGGATGACACTGGCACAAGGAGCAGGTTGAGGACGGCTGGTTCCCGGCAGCTTTCCTGGGAATGTGCCAATTTGGAGAGACAATAAATAGGCATTGGCTTCCTAAGAGGATTCAGCACAGGAATCAGACTTTTCCTTCCAAAGGGGATGGGATTGGGGAGAAAAGGAACAGCAGCAGCTCCACGGCAGCCTGGAGCTGGAGCTGGGAAAAGGGAAAATAGAGAAATTAAACCCCCCCTGAAGCCCCTCGGTGGATTCAGTGCACTCTGTGTCTCACAGAACTTCTCTTTTTTTCCTCTCTGCACATCAGGTATGAACTAACTTAAACAAAACAAAACAAAAAATAAGCCAACAACAAAAAAATCCCAAACCCTACAAATTTCCAGTGGGAATTCTGCAAACAGCATTGCTCCCCAGTGCTGGGAGCCACTGGGCCCTGCACATTACCAGCAAATAAAAATAAAAAATAGATCTATATATTTCATTTCTCTCCCTTTCTTCCTCCCACGGCCAAGCTGGGTAAGGCAGGATCTCCCCAGGTGGAGAAGTATCACCTATTCAGGTGCATTTATTTAAATTTATCTCTCTGTATAAAAAAGAAATTAAATCCTGTTAGTAGCAAGAAGGTCTCTTGGTCCACCCCAAAACTCCCTTTTAACACTCCAGAACTGTTGGCTCTAAAAATTAAATGTTTTCCATAGGAAAGGCCTACTTGGGAGGGAAAAAAAAAAAAAAAAAAAAAGCTGATAAATAGGTACCTTTGTTTTATTAATCTCTTTTTAAGTCTCATTGAAATGAACAGCGCAAGGGTCTGTGGGAGGAGAAAAACCCATGGTAAATACTTCCTTGACAACAACAAAAATAGAAATATGCTCATGGAAATGACACAGGAACACCTGGAAAAACCTCCAAGGGCTGAGATGTGACCGACCTTGGCAGGATGGGCAGCACCAGCCCAGGATTCCGGGACAAATCACTCCCATCTGGTGGTAAATCCCACCAGGTGTTGGGATTTTTGTTCCCTTTTTTATAATTCCTGAAGTGTTCTGGAAGTTACAAGTGACAGAAATCCCTGGGTTTTTTTTTTTTTTCAGGGAGGTGTTCTCCTCGGCTCTTAAAAAAAAGGAAAATTAAAAAAAAAAAAAAAGACCAAAAAGAAAAAAAGAAAATCCCAACTGTGAAGTTACAGCAGGAGGGATCCAGTACCCAGAGACCCTTCCCAAAAATCAATGTACTGAGGCTGCTGTCACAGGGGACAGGACTGGCCCTGGAGCAGAGGGAAAACAGGACGCTTCATGGAAAGAAAGCAAACATCAGATCAATTGAACACAACCAGTGTCACATCCCAGGTCCCCACTGCTGGGATAACCCATCCAGGAGCCTCTGCATCAATAAATTCCCCTTTTCATTTGTTGTTTTTTTTTTTTTTTCTTAAAGAAATGGGGAAAACAAACAACAACAACAAAAAAAAACCTGCTTTGGGAAGCAACCTTCCCCCAGCCCTCCCTGACCCACTGGCAAACTCTGGTGCCCAACTTGGGAAAACAGCTTTTTTTTTTTTTTTAATTCCTTCTTCCTTCCATTCTTACTTTTCCATCAATCCCTCCCCTCCTGGCTCAGTTTGCTGCGGGGTTGGGATTATTTTTGTCACTAACCAAGCACGGGAAGCCCCAGTGGGGACCCTCTGGCAGCTCCTGAGTGAGGGAGGGATGCTCAGGGAGCTCTGCAGCAGCTGAAATGCGGACGAGACCTTGCTCTGGCCAAAAAAACCCAAAAAACCCAAAAATTTAAAAAAAAAATTAAAAAAAAAAAAAATCAAGTCCTGTGGCTAAAGGAGGAGAGAGAGGCAAGGGGGAATCTCAGTAGGGAACCCCCCGACCCCGGCCCCCCCGTGGAGGCACTCGGCCAGGCCCTCGGAAAGTCTTCCCGTAGGAAGACGGCGCCTGGGTTGGGGCACCCCAGCTGTGACCTGTTCCTGCCCCACTGGAACCGGCTGCTCCCGGCCCCAACTCGCCGTAACTCTGCATTTTGGCCTCTGGATGTACCAGCACGTTGTTGTTGTTGTTGTTGCTCCCCTCGGATTTGGTGAAGGATTGCCCGAGCGAGTGGATGGTGACGGGGACTCTGGCGAAACGCAGGTCCTGGTCCCCAGGGAACTGCACCGAGCCCGTGCCCTGGTAGTTGCTGCTCTCCCCGAGGTGGCTCACGGAGCCCAAGAAGGTCCTGCTTTTCCCCAGGGGCTGAGCAGAAGGTTCTAGCAGAGTCTGGCCCGGATTGAGCTCGTCGGCAGCGAATCCCGCCTCGGAGCTGCCGTCGGTGCCGTAAGTCCTGGGGTGGGAGCGGCCGTAGTCCGGGGCCGGCGGCTCCTGAGCGGCGTGGCCGAGCGCCTCCGGGTCCGGCTGGGCAAGGAGCTGGAGCAGAGCAGCCGTCACGGCCGGGTTCAACTCCTGGGCTGCTCCGGAGAGATCCCCTTCGGCCACGGGAGGAGGCGGCGGCGGTCCGGGGGGTTCGGGGGGTCTCTTCTCTGGTGGTACAATGCCAGGAGGACACGCTGTGGAAGGGTGACTTCTTTTAAACACCGTTTCAAACAGACACAAAGACATATTCTAAGCAAATCAAACCAATCCCTGCCGAGGCCGCCCCGCTCTGGGATGCTCTGGGAAGAGGCGGAGAGGCTGAACGCTGGCTGGGACATCAACGTTCATTAACCACGTTCATTAACGCTTTGGGCTCGGCCCCACGTACCCAACTGGCCGGCAACAGCTGTCCTAACACCTGGGCACCGGTGCAGGGAATTCCCGCTCCCAGATCAAAGGCTAATCCCGAGCAGGAGGCAGATGTGGAGCCACACGCCAGCTCGAACTCCCCCCGGTGCCAGAGGGACGCGGCTCCGGCTCCAGGGGCGGCTCAGGGAGCGTGGCCAGGGTGTGCTGGATTGGAAAAAACACACAAACCCGAGGCCAGCACACAGGTGCCAGCTCCTGAGAGCCCCCAGGGCACCCCGAGGGCAGCGGGGCTCCTGCCCCCTCCCAGCCACCCCAGCCCTGCTGCCCGACCTTGCCAACAGAGTCCAACACAACCCCGAGTATGCACAGACTGTCCTGAGCATGAGAAAAGCCTTCTGCCTCCTCCCCCCTGCCCCTTCTTCACCCCTGATTTTTTCCTCCCAAGGCAGGATGCGTTTCCCTCCTGGAAGAACAAAGCTCCGTTTTCCCCAGCCCGCCCTGCTCTGTCCTGTGAGGCCGAGGAAGCACCAAGGGGCTTGGCTGGGAGGTGGGAGAGGGAGCAGAGCACTGCCCCTCCCCTGAGGTGACACTGCAGGTGACACCGCTGCAGGGACAGGACACAACCTGCTCCACTCCCAAACCCAGCCCTGCCTCCTCTGGAGCAACACACCTGAGCTGCCTCCTCTCCCTCTTCCCCACGGGGAAAGGAATTACTGGCGATGGCAGAGCCCACGGACACCTTTTGTTGGAATCACATCCTCAAAACATTGGCAAAACTGGTTATTAAAAAGGTCAAACTTTATTGTGAAAACCAGTAGTCTTCCAGGACCACCCCTCCACCCGTATCCGTCAGTCCACTTTGAAAACTAGATTGTATTGAAATCCAGAAAAAAAAAATAAAACAACAACGGAAAAAAAAAAAAAAATAACCCAAAACAATCTTCAGGTAAAATTTTGTAAAGCCAAGCTGATCTGGGGAGAGGGGACAGCAAATCATTCCAAAGAATTATCAACAGAGAACAACGGCATCGAATTCCATCTGCTCTACAGTAACCTAGTTATCTTCCAGGACTAGGGCAACAACAACAGAAAAAAAAATAAAAAAAAAAAAAAAAAAAGGAGGAGAAAAAAAAAAAAAAAGGAAAAAAAAAAAAAAAAAAAAAAAAGCACGATCACAACTGGCTCGTGGTGGGCGGGTGTTGAAGGCACGAGAACACAGCACGTTCAGCTACATTGCAGGAGGTGGGATCGGGCCAAAACAGGCTCCCCGGAGAGTCTGAGACATACTCAGGAGGCGCTTCTACAATTTGGTGAGGTCGTCACAGGCTGTTGCTAATAAATTCAAAAAATCAACAGAAAACAACAAAAAAAAAAAGACATGGAGACATTTACACTCACCTTTGGAAAGGAAATCTGAGAGCTCACTGACACAAGCAGAGGGGTTTTTATGCTCTATGAGAAGCAGGGGTTTGGTTCAGCTTCAGGAGTTGCTGAGTTTCGGGGCTCAAAAATCAGCTCCAGGTAGAATCAGGCATTGGTGGGTGCTCAGGTTTTACCTACACAGCTGCTACTATCCCTCCCTTCAGCACTCACCACTATTTTCAGCTCTTTAAAATCATCTCTGCAGGTTTATTAGTTTTTTTTTTTTAAGAGGAAAAGGAAAGGGGTTGGTGAAAAAGAGCTGGGAAAAAACGCAGAGATGCAGCAAAAAAACCTCCCCGGGTGTGCAAGCTGATTGCTGGGGGAGGTTGAGGAAGAACTGACCCTCCAAACTTCCCTTGCATTTTTTGGGCAAACCCCAAAACCTCCAATTCACCTTCACTGGCCCACACACAAGGGAGCACTCATGAATTTTAGGGTAATATTTGCCTGTTTGGGCCGTTTGCAGCAACCTCCTGAGCAGTCCAGCACTTACCGCAGGGAAAGGATCAGGATCTTTTCTCCTGAAGTCCAACCACATCCTACCCCCCTTCCCTCCTCCCATCCACTCCCCTGCTGCTTCCTCTCCCCCCAAAACACTCCAACACTCACTGCTGGCTGCAGCTCCCCCAGGAGCACTGCCTGGGGACGCTCTCACTCCTCACACCGGGTTCATTTACCTGTGCTCTCCTCGGGATGCCTCGTCGGGGTTTTCCTGGGCCCCCGCTGCTGCTGCTGCTGCTGCTCGCTGCTCTTCTCCCCGTTGCTCTCCTCCAGGGTTATCCCAGGCTCCTGGCTCTTCATGAGCTGACTCAGCAGAACGGCCAGCACGTTCTGCATGTCTCCCTGAGCGCTGGCTGCATCCGGAGTCCTCTGCTCCTCCGGCACCTCCGCGGGCTGCTGCTCCTCCACGGCTTCCGCCGGGGGCTCGTGGTGCTGCGCCGTGGCCTCGGTCAGCGCCGTGATGGACTGGTTGAGAGCCTCCAGCTGCTGCTGCATCTCGGGGTTGGAGTGGACGTTGAGCAGCTGGGCCATCTGCGGCACGCTCAGGTCGGTCTGGCTCTGCAGCAGGTTCAGGAGCACGGCCAGCTCGCTCTGGTTCAGCTGCTGCGTGATGTCGCCCAGGCCTGCGGGACACGCCGGGGGAGCACGAGTGGGGAGGTGAGCTTTGGGGTCTTGGTAATGTATGTACTGGTAATGAACAGCCCTTCCCCATGTCCCACAGGAATGAACAGCCCTTCTCCATGTCCCACAGGAATGAACAGCCCTTCCTCACACCAGGAATGCTCTTCCCCATGTCCCAGAGCCATGATCTACATCTCACAGCAATGAACAGCAATGAACAGCCCTTTTCCATGTCCCACAGCAATGAACAGCCCTTCTCCACGTCCCATAGCAATGAACAGCCCTTCCTCACACCAGGAATGCTCTTCCCCATGTCCCAGAGCCATGATCCACATCCCACAGCAATGAACAACAGCCCTTTTCCATGTCCCACAGTAATGAACAGCCCTTCCTCACACCAGGAATACCCTTCCTCATGTCCCAGAGCCATGATCTACATCCCACAGCAATGAAAAGCCCTTCCCCACGTCCCAGAGCCGTGATCCACATCCCACAGCAATGAACAACAGCCCTTTTCCATGTCCCACAGCAATGAACAGCCCTTCTCCATGTCCCATAGCAATGAATAGCCCTTCCTCACACCAGGAATACTCTTCCACATGTCCCACAGCCATGATCCACATCCCACAGCAATAAAAAGCCCTTCCTCACACCAGGAATGCTCTTCCCCCGTGTCCCAGAGCCATGATCCGCATCCCACAGCAATGAACAACAGCCCTTCTCCATGTCCCACAGTAATGAACAGCCCTTCCCCACACCAGGAATACTCTTCCCCATGTCCCACAGCAGTGAAAAGCCCTTCCTCACACCAGAAATACCCTTCCTCATGTCCCAGAGCCATGATCTACATCCCACAGTAATGAAAAGCCCTTCCCCATGTCCCACAGCTATGATCCACATCCCGCAGCAATGAACAGCCCTTTTCCATGTCCCACAGGCAGGAGCATCCCTTCCCTGTGTCCCACATCCATGATCCATATCCCGCAGCAATGAACACACCTCTTCCACATCCTAGAGCAAGGAACATCACTTCCCTGTGTCCCACAGCTCTGAAGACCCCTTTCTCCGTGTCCCACAGCTCTGAAGACCCCTTTCTCCGTGTCCCACAGCTCTGAAGACCCCTTTCTCCGTGTCCCACAGCTCTGAAGACCCCTTTCTCCGTGTCCCACAGCTCTGAAGACCCCTTTCTCCGTGTCCCACAGCTCTGAAGACCCCTTTCTCCGTGTCCCACAGCTCTGAAGACCCCTTTCTCCACGTCCCACAGCTCTGAAGACCCCTTTCTCCACGTCCCACAGCTCTGAAGACCCCTTTCTCCACGTCCCACAGCTCTGAAGACCCCTTTCTCCGTGTCCCACAGCTCTGAAGACCCCTTTCTCCACATCCCACAGCTCTGAAGACCCCTTTCTCCACATCCCACAGCTCTGAAGACCCCTTTCTCCACATCCCACAGCTCTGAAGACCCCTTTCTCCACGTCCCACAGCTCTGAAGACCCCTTTCTCCACGTCCCACAGCTCTGAAGACCCCTTTCTCCACATCCCACAGCTCTGAAGCCCCCCTGCCCATGTCCCCCCAGGCCGGGGGAAGGCAGGGATGCTCCGTGAGGAGGATTTTGGGATGCAGTGCTCTGGTGGCACGGCAGCAGCACCCCGTGGCACTGCACACACACTGCACCCACAGAGCTGCCGCTGCACTGTCCCCACACCTCCCCAGCACCACGGCACACCTGGCTGCTGCTCACTATCAGCTCAGCCCAGACAAACTGCCCCATTCCAGGGGTTGGGAAGGGGGGCACCCCGAGGATACCAGGCTATGGTGGGAGGGGGCAATGGATGAGGATGGTGATGGAAACCCCAAGCCCACAGCAGGGCAATCACAGCTTGGCCCCTCCCGAGATCCCCACGGATCCAAATCACTCCCTCCTGCACTGGGAAGGTTTTCCAGGATGGGGCTGAGCTGCTCTTTGGGCTGCAGGAAGGGCGTGTTCCCTGACACAGCACCAGGAATTAGGTCAAGCAGAAGGCAATTCCTTGCTGGGAGCTGGCCTGGGATCACAGGACTCTGTCCTGACCTGCAAGGATCCAGGTTATCCTAAAATACACCCTGGGAGTGGCATCACCTCCCTTCACAGCCCAATGACAAGTGACAAGGGTGTCCCTTCACACTGACAGTGACGCTGGAACTTTTTGGGAATAAGGCTGCAAGGGTTTTGGTTTCAGCAGCTTAAAATGGAGCTTCTCTTGCTGGTAGGCAACGGAGAACGGGACATTCTTTTCCCAGCTGTTTGTTAATCCAAGCACCACCTTTTGTCCATCTGCCATGTTTCACTGAACACATGGATTGTGCATTCCCTGGAGCAAGAACTGTCTTCCTCGTTACTTGTCAGCACAGCATTGGACACAAAGGAAGCCTTAGCCCATATCTGGGTTTTTGTAAGGCTTCGACAGAACAATCAGGGCAGCTTTATGTAAATCCACATTACTCCTCTCCCAACTATTTTCTGGACACAGAGGGGTTGGTCACTGCTTGGAACAGTGCACAAGTCCAGGTCCTGCCAGTCTGGATGACCTTTTCTGCAGCAAAGTGCACTAATGGACATTTCTGTCCACCAGCCTGACACTTCCCACACCTCATTTTCATGTATTGTATCAACAAGCTCAAACTTCAGCTCATTTGCACACCCTGGATGTGGCTACACCTTCCAGCCTATGGTTCCTACAATTTGTTCCTCCACTGGCTGAAGTGACTCAACGACTCCTTTCATCATTCAGCCTCTTCCAGAACTAATAACACAGCACAGAACGAATTCACAGTCAGCTCATCAGTGACTTCTGAAGGCCAGACAGAACCTTCTGCGTCTTCACAGCAGAGAGAAGAGAAAAAAAAATAAAACAAACGAGGACAGGAAGAACCTGGAATGCCCTTTCTGCAGAATTAGAGGTGAAACAACCAGACTGGCTTAAAAAACCAGACAAAAACCTCCCACACCCAGCGAGGGAACCTTTTTCTAACACCCAGGTGGGCACTGACCTACTGCATCTGCAGCACCAGGCTCTGCTTTGAGCTGGGCAGGCTGAGGGGGCACAGGACTGCTGCTGTTGTTTTTCACAGTGTCTGTGCTTGTAACAGAGGTAGTTTCTTTCCGAGAAACTTTTGATACCGGGGGCTCCTCCACGGCCATCCCGCTCTGCCGCTGCCGCCGCCGCTTCTTGCTCCACAGCTCGTGGCAATCCTGCCAGTGGGGGAGGCTGCAAGAGAGCAAAAACATGGCAGGGAAACCTCAGAACCCACAGATGGTGGTGCTCAGAGAAGATGTGGATCTCTGGAAGTGTCCCAGGACAGGTTGGATGTGGTTTGGAGCTGCCTGGGATGGTGGAAGGTGTTCCCCTGGCCATGGCACTGGGTTGGGATTTAAGGGCCCTTCCCAACCAAATTATTCCACGGTGAAGCTTTGTAGATCCATGTGATGCTGCTCCTCTTTTACAGATGGAGAAATGGACTCAGCAAAGGATATTGGGATGAAATTCCTCCCCCTGAGGGTGCTGAAGGGCTGGAATGGATTTCCCAGAGAAGCTGGGAAGTGTCCAAGGGCAGGTTGGAGCTGCCTGGGGTAGTAAAAGGTGTCCCTGCCCATGGCAGGGGTGGGACTGGGTGAGTTTTAAGGTCTCTTCCATCCTGGGATTCCATGATCCCTGACTGCAGCCAGACCATCACAGGGAGGGGCAGGTCCTACAGCCAGGAAAGGCAGTGTAAAAACTGTTTACTTTACACTGGGATCTCACTGCAGGAAACACAAAACCAGTGAGTGCAAGTCCACCAAGCTCTGCGAGTCTGGGAGTCAGGAAAGGCCCTTTCTTGAGAAGCACTCAAGTTAACAGGGATCTCAAAAGCTGTGGCTGCATTTCCACACAAACCAGTCATAGTTTTATCATCTGCTTGATGGGAGTGACACTGCTCAACCCTGGCAGTCAATTAACACATAGTCTTAATGAGGCTGGAGTACTTCTCCAGGGCAGAGAGAAGGGTGTGCTACACCTACTCCTGCACATCTTCCAGCAGAGCTTTAGAGCATTTCCCAAACATTAAACTGGGCTTTATAAACCCAACCTGCTATCAGGCAGAAAACCAACAGCACAGGAAAAGCCATTTGCACAACCACAAGACCAAACACAAGGGCAGAGTAGAGAGAAATCACAATTTTGACTGAAAACACCACCTCATCTCCTCCTCAAAGCTCACAGTGGGGGGATGGCAGCTGGGACTTACTCTGGAGGTGCCATTTTGCTGAGGTCAACGTCCTTCAGGAAGTCACTGTGCAGGGCCTGCTCTGCTGTGCAGCGTTTGCCAGGGTCCAGCGTCAGCATGTGGTCCAGCAGGTCCAGGGCAGACGAGGGAATGCTGTGGGGACAGTGGGAAACAGGGGTGAGCTCATGGAAAAGCTCAGGCTCAGAGGGACACCTCAGGCCTATGGGGAATCCACACAGCCAGAGCTCATTGCTCGTGATGCAGCAGCTCAAAGGCAGCAGCAGAGCCGGAATCGGGTGTGGGGAGTGGCTGGAGCTGTGCCTGGGAGGTTTAGGCTGGATTTTGGGGAAGGTTTTTTTCTCCCAGAGGGTGCTCAGGCACTGGAACAGCTCCCCAGGGAATGGATAAGTCCCCAAGGCTGCCAGAGCTCCAGGAAGGGTTTGGACCACACAATCAGGGACAGGATGGGTTTTTTGGGGTGCCTGTGCAGGGACAGGAGCTGCGCTGGATAATCCCCTGTGGGTCCCTTCAGCTGAGGATATTCCACGATATCCCCACTCCAATTTTTGCCATTTAGGAAAAGCACCTCTGACACAACCCCCACAACCTGCCCTAGAGACCATCCCCCTGAAGATACCACACATTCCAGGAGAGCTCCCAGCCCCAGGGAACCTCTCTGGAGGCAGAGGAGGTGTCTGGAGAAGGGACAGGGAGGCCAACCCCACTCACAAGGAGAACTCCTCGCGCAGGCGCCGCCGGTATTGCTTCTTGGGCTTCATAGTGTTGAAGTAGGGCAGCTTGATGACATCTGGCCACACAGCTGGGCAGGGGCTGCCACAGAGCCGGCTGGGGAGCAGGGAAGCACAGTCAGCCAGCTGGAAACTCAGCCACGAGGAGCACAGAGCCACCAACCCCAGGGAAAACACCTTTCCTAAGCAACTCGCTGCAGGAATAACCCAGGGCTGGGCACGGCTCAGGTGAGGTGGTAAAAAACAAGGAGGTATCAGCAAGAGGGAAATGTTCAGCTTGAGTTTATAGAAGTCAATGAAATTTTATTTTTCTTATTACTAAATTTGAAAATCTTAATGTTTCTTACTTGAAACTTCCCAAACTCAGTAAATTTTAGTATTTTTACAATAAGGGTGGCGAGTTCCTGGATTTTACACCCCTGAAGTGCCCAAGGCCAGGATGGACAGGGTTTGGAGCACCCTGGGACAGTGGAAGGTGTCCCTGTCCATGTCAAGGGTGGCACTGGATGGGCTTTAAGGTCCCTTCCATCTCAGGATTAAAACCATCAGTGTGACAAGTAATTCGGGTTTGTGATTTTTGGACTCAGCAAACAGCAAAGGTTTACTGAGGGCACATCAATCAGCAACCACACACCTGATGTCGATGTGGACACCTGACTATTGCCATCTGCACTCCCAGGCATTCCTGGCCCTGTTTTCCAGACAGGTTAGAGAACAAGGGCTCTCCTAACTCGCTGCCTGTGTGCACGAGAGCAGCTCCTGCAGCACCTCCCCTCGCAGACATGCGTGTGCAAAGCTTTACCTGATTAATTCAAGCTGAGCCAGTTCCAGATTGGCTTGAAAAATAGGCTTCTTTGTAAACAGTTCCCCGAGGATACAGCTGGAAGGAGGAAAAGCAAGAGGTCACGACACCAAACCCTGGGGATGAGCGTCTGAACACGGCAGCGTTTGTGCTCGGGAGCAGCTTTGCCTGAGGAGGGTGATTTGCATCAGGGCTTGTAGTGACAAAGTGACCTGTGTGTATGGAGTCCCCAGCCCTGGGCTCCTGGGAATCACCTCCTGCAAGTGGCTGCTCCGTGCAGGAAGCCCCTGACACGTTAACTCTTTGCAGGGAAAGGAGGATGTGTCAACGCGACAGAGGCGCAGCTCTGAGAGAGAAAGAAAGAGTCACAGCTCTCATTTCCTCCAGGGTCAGCTTTTGTTTGGATTTTCAACTTCCCTCTGCTGGCCCAAGCCATCCCCAGCTGCCTGTGGCTGTCAGGGCCAGCAGAGGAGCTGGGTTTGTGCACACACAGCTCTTGTACAGCTGGGAGGGAAAGACAGGAGAGAGGGAGAACCTCTGATTCCTGCAGTCCTCAGCATCTCTCCTTAAGGCACCAGGAATCAGTGCCAGAAGTAGCAGGGGGATGCAGGCACCTGGCTGGAATGGGAATAACCCCACACATGTGGAACAGGAACTGAGCAACTCGGCCTCACAGTCAGTAATTATGATTAATTACCGGTTTTCCCAGCCTCTCTTTGTGTTATAAACCCTGCTGAAGTTGAGATGGGAACATCCCAGTGGGAATTGGACACTCTGGGGAATCCAGCCTCAGCTTTAATGCTGAATCCTCCAGTCTCTGCTTCTGAATCACTTGGAAAAATGTTCCATCTTTGTGGCTGAACTGCCCAGACTCCTGCTCCCCAGGCTTCCTGTACTACAGAAACTTCCTTACACCTTCCTTACACCTTCCTTACACATCTCTCCTTAAAAATGTTTTAGCTGAAAAAAACCATCAGTGGCAAACAACAACTTAAAGAGTTTAGAGAGAAATTCTCTATAAAACACACTGAAGGTGTAGGAAAGGGCAAATATGACCACCCTGCATGGCTGTGTCATCCCTCTTGATCTCAGGGGTACATCAATATCAGACTGGTTTGCACTCCAAATAGTGAAAACTCTATTCTTTACCCTTTCTCATTTCAAAACAAAGGAAAGAAAAAAACCCCACCCTCATTCTAGGAGTTTTTACTGAGTGGTTTTAAGGAGGGAACAAACCCCCCCAACCCTTCACAGCAAAGCACTGTGAAGTATTCCTGCCTCATCCTAACACTGGGACACATCCAGCTGTGGGAAGTGGCCCAAATGAAGGAGCAGCTGCCCTGGGAATGCCCAGGAGCTGGCTGCAGAGGCAGGGCAGCAGAGCAGCACTCACCCACAGCTCCACACGTCGATGGCAGGGGTGTAACGTTCCTCCCCCAGCAGCAGCTCCGGGGGTCGGTACCACAACGTGATCACTTTGTTGGTGTAGGGACGGCTGCAAGGCGAAAAAACCCACAAAAAATTCATCCCAAGAACCACAAAACCCTGAAGAACTGCTTTTACTTCCCAGCTGCACTTACACGTGTCAGTGGCAGCAGTGGGGGGGGTTTAAATGTGTGCATTTCCAGAGCACCAGGCTGAGTTAAGGACAGCTGAGGGGGTACCATGGATTTTACAGGAATCAGGATTTGTTGTAAGTACCCAAGACTGAAAAACCCTGACCCTCAGCAGGCTGCCATCACTGAACAGGGACTGATCTTCCAGCAAAACCTGCTCCAGGGCAGGTCAAAGGCAAGCAGAGAAGAAGTTTTGGCTCCTTCTGGGCTGCTCTTCTAACAAAAAGTTATTAACACCAGCCAGGAGTGCATCTGTCCAACAGCTGGAGCTGGATGATACCACTGAAAACTATTTGTCAGGACTTCCAAGTGAGGGATTAACTAAGAAGAAAGAAGCTCATCCCACCCAGATAAACCCTTTCCCCCTCCTCACCTCTCCTCAGAGCTGTAGAGTCGGGCGAGCCCAAAATCTGCAAGTTTGATCTGCCCACTGAAAGACAAAAAAACCAGCCCCTGGTTTAAATCACAGTTAAATCACAGAATTACAGAGTGTACTGAGCTGTAAGGGACTTCTCAGAACCCAATTCCTACTTAAACTCCAGTTAAAGGGTGAGGAAACCTCCTCTGCAGCAAAAAAGCCTCACAAAGCCACATCTGCAGGAATTACTGCTGGATATGCCAGGCTTAAGTCCCCACTTCTGATGGAATGCTTCAAAGAAACACAAATTAAAAAAAAACAAACCACCATCACCACCAATAATTCAGTGTCATCTATATCACAAACCCTTCCCCAACAGGCCACTGTCCCAGAGAATTTTTTTGGGTGGATATTCAGACGTTTGGTTGTAATTATGGACAAAATTATTCTCACAGCTCCTGCTCCTGAGCACACCCCAAGGAGAGGACAGCACTGAGTGCTCAAAGCTCAACCCAGAGAAAAGAGCTTGGATCCACTCCAAAGTCACCTGTTGTTCAGTAAGATGTTGGAGCACTTGATGTCTCGATGAAGGAAATTCTTTTTATGACAGTAATCCAGACCCTCCATTAACTGTTTCATGAAAGACTTGATATGGTCCTCTGAGAAATGCACCAAGCCAGATTCTAGCAGCCCCATTAGGTCATGGTCCATGTACTCAAACACAAGGTAAAAGGCACCTGGGATAATAAACAGAGAAATGGTTGAAAACAAGAGAGACACAAAAAAGAGAAGGAATAAAAGGAGATTCAACTGTTGAAAGAGTCTTTATTATGCACAATGCTGCTGAAGTAGTTTGTTGGGGTTTTTTTTAACAGTTCTGTGCTGTTTTGGGCTTACTGCATGTCCTTTTCCCTCAAAAAGGGTAAAAAAAGCTCCCAAAACAACAAAGTATCCCCACCAAGCTGACTTCTGAAATTAAGTAACACTCAGAATAATTCCCTCTGAAGTTCGGACCAGGTTTACCTCCATGCCTTGGTTATTTTTCCCAAGAGAATTTGTTAAAGGGTCACTGCCATGCATGGTTTGAACTGGTGTTTGGGGGGCTACCTTCTCTCTCCTGGAAGAGAGGGTCCCAAACAAGAGCCAGTGGGATGTTGGAACTCTGTTTTTCCACAGTGACAGAGAACTTTCCACACTAAGTTAGTTGCCACTAATCAGTGTTAGAAATGACCCTGTAAAGGCCTGTGGTTTTTTTTTTTGTTTGTTTGGTTTTTTTTTTTAATAAGACTGCTCCCCTGTGACTCAGTAGAAATGCAACCATCCTTTGATCACTCCCTCCAACTGGAATCTGTCCTTTGAGGTGAGGCCAGGGCCAGACCCAACCTTCCTGGAACCGTAGGAGGGACACACACAGAGGCAAATCTACCCCAGAGCCCAGTTTTACACTAAACCAAAAGGAGCTGCTTTGTTGAAACCCTGGAAACTTAAAGAGTTTAGTATATAGTAATAACTATGGGGCAAGATGGAGGATTTGGGGTCTTGGCTAAGTCCTTCTTCTTCATGGTTTTGGGTGGTTTTTGCTAATTGGGTGAAAAAGGTCTGCATTGACCTTGGGTGGTCAATTATTACATTATAAGTAAAAATAATACAGCTGTCATCTCATTATTGGCTAGTTCATGCATAAGAAGACCTTGAAAAAACTTAGAAGGATCCATTTTCTACCTGCTGAGTTAGACCTCACAACTGGTGAGACCAAGAATTAACAAACACCGAGTCCAAACATAAAAACTGCGTCTCCTGTGTATTAATCCCGGCTCTAACAGGAAGAAAAGAAGATAAAAAAAACCCCACACCGCATCACATGAATGGAAACCACCCCTCAGAGGCAGCAGTACCTTTGTCCTTCTTGAAATCCAGTGCATCTTGTTTGTCCGTGACGATCTCCTTCATGTTGACGACGCTGCGGTGGATGAGCTGCCGCAGGATTTTGATCTCGCGGATGGCCGTGATGGGGAACCCCTCCTTCTCATTGTCCAGGCGCACCTTCTTCAGAGCCACCAGCTCACCTGGCAGGGCACAGCGGGGTCACAGCCTGCTCACCTGAGCTCCCAGAGAAGTTGGGAGCAGCCCCGAGCAGGGAAATGCCCGCCAAGGAACGGCAGAAGCAGTTTTGGTTATCTCCCTGCTCATTTTAGTGAAATCGCTGTGCTAGTTCTCACGTGATCCCTGTGCTTTTCCTAACCTGCTCCAGCAGAAAGGGGGAGCACAAGTTTAGCCTGGAATTTCCCAACCTTTGCTGCAATAAAGCCTGACAATTTAAAAAGCAGAGGCTCAGCTGGCACCTGTGGCCACCACAATCTTCTGACCAGGCATCAAACCCCACCTCACCAGCACAGCAGGAACCTGGGCACTAAACTCAAAATTCCAGAGCTCCTGCACTTCTGCCTCTTTTTGGAAAACACCTGGTGGAAGTCAGTGCTGATCCCATCACTCCTGGTTCTGCAGGCTTTTGTCACTGGCAGGGAGCTGAGCACACCCACGACAGCCTCGAGGTGGGATTTACCTGGAGCCCTCCTCACCTGTGTCCTTGTCCTTGGCTTTGTACACCTGCCCGTAGGTCCCTTCTCCGATTATCCCGATGATGTCGAACTTGTCCACGCAGCGCTTGCCCCAGTCGCTCTCCGTCTGCCTCCTCTCCCCATAGCGAGGACAACAGATTCTGCAGGAGGCAACAGCTCTGTCAGACACCTCAGGGGCATCCCAAAATAAAAAAAAAAAAACCCCACCTGCTGGACTGTGTTAATCCCCAAGATCCAAAAGCAAAGCTCTGGTATGGTGGCTCTGCGCTCCGAGAATTGGGATGTTCAGTTTAATGTAGTTTTGCTCTATAATCCCAATTATTCTCACTACAGGCACTGCTGAGCAGAAATGTTATCACACTACAGCAGGACAAAAATGGATGTTTTTGTCTGGGATGCTTTGCAGGATGCTGGATGTTTGATTTTTATTTAAAACGCTCTGGATAAAACATCAGATTTTGCTCCCTCAACAATTGCTTTGATTTGTTATCAGGGGAAGTTCTCTATGCCTTGAACAAGGAATGGTGGAATCCCAGAATGGTTTGAGTTGGAAGGGACATGAAATATGATCCAGTCCCACCCAGTGCCATGGGCAGGGACACCTTTCACTATCCCAGGGTACTCCAAATCCCCTCCAACCTGGATTAAGACATTTCTGGGGATCCAGGGGCAGCCACAGCCTCCCTGGACACCCTGTGCCAGGGCAGCTCCATGGCCAGAATTCAATCATAAAGTGCATGAAGAATCCAAATCTCCCATTTGGAACAACCAACTTTTGAAAGCAACAAGAGCTTTAGACAGAGATGCTCGCCCAGAGGTTTCTTCTGGCTAAATCAAAGAGAAAAGAGCTTTTTGGGTAGATGTGGCTGAAGACTGGACATGACACACTCCAGAAACTTCTACCATTAATTCTCAAATAAATAGGGCAAGCTGCCCTTAGCTGAGGGTCCAAATGTGAAACAACCCACAGGAATCAGTCATTACACTGAATAATACAGAAATAGGAACTTGTTTTCTCCCCCATCTCACTTCCCTCAATAAAAAAAAACACTCAAACCACTCCGAGGATTTAAGAAACTCAAAGACTAAATTTTTTTTTAAAAAATAAAATGAAGTCAGCCTTACTTTGGTCTCTTTTTGAAGGGTTGCTGAGGTGGTGTGGCTGCCTTTGGTTCTGGGGAGTCAGGAGGAGATGGGTCCCCCCCAGGGAGCTCTGGGGGGAGCGGGAGGTCCGTGAGTAAGTGTCGTGGTCTCTGCTCTCTGTCTTTCTTCACAGGTTTTGGAGGAAGAATCTCTTTTGGACTAAACTCCGAAAAGTTGATACAACACAAAAGTCAGAGCCAGTTAAACAAATGAAAAAGCCACTGCAGGACAACAGTTCTCTGGTTTGACAACGTGAGGTTTAAGTGTCAAAACTAGCACTTCCAAATATAAAAATGAGACAGCCTGAATTTACAATGCTAATACATCAGGAGAGAAAAGTGTCAGAGTGGAGCACATCAGGCAATGAACACACAGGTCTGCACTAGAACTTGCTCAATTTGCACAGATCAGTAGCAGTAATTTGGAGTTTCCTGTGAGGCAGCTCAGGGGATCAGCCAGCACCCACTTTCTGACCTTTACTTCCTCTATTTACTCCATTTATCACCATGAAATTAAGTGCTTGACTTGGTCAGGACCACTAGAAATACAGACCCAGAGTTAAACCTTCCTCCACAAAAAACTTTAAACCTCTAAGCAAAGGTCTGAAATGCGGATTTAACTCTCAAATGCTGCTGAGGAACCAAAAGTTGATTTTTTAAATCCAATTACCAAGGGCATCAGGAGTTTGGTTTAGGCTGGCAAGAGCTGCATGAGCAGAACCTACTTTCATTTTCATGTATTCAGTGAGGAGACTTCCTAGGTTTGAGTAGTCACGAATTCTTCATGCAAATCTCTGCTTCACCAGGAAAAGGAAAAAAAAAAAAAATAGGAGATCCAAACAGCCTTCCCAGGTCTGTTTTTAGAGCAAGGAGCAGGTTTGGTCTTTGTACCATCAGGTCTAACACTTCAGAATAAAGGAACTGATGGAAGTAGGTCGTTTTCCTAATTATTTTATTAGACACCGCCTAATCTGCACGACAGCCTCTTGTGAAATCTACTTAAGGAAGGAGGAAGACTAAAAACACCAGAAATTGGAGAGGCAGATGGGCTGAAAACTCTCCCCTCACAGACAGCAAAATCCTTTGGAGCAGAATAATTGTGTTCAATAGTTGTGTTCAAACGTCTACAGACAATCACAGGGAATTGTTAAGGCTGGAAAAGATCAAGTCCAACCATGAACACTGCCACATTCACCACTAAACCACAAACACACTCAGCTTTTGTCCTCAAAAACAATTTTTTTGTAAGACCACGGTAGGAAAGGCAAAGGTGTGTCTGGAGAGTGAACCTGCAGAGCCCTTTTACCAAAAATTCCCTTTTTTTTTGCCTTTTATCTGTTCAGTTCTCTATTTGCATACCAGCACTTGGTTCCTCTAAGCTCAATTCCCCCAGGACACTTGGGCTGGTCACCAGGGAGAGGAAACCAAACAGAGCCTCCAGAGCTGCCCAAGCAAAGAAAAGACCAAGAGTGAACACCAAGAACACAACAAAGGCTCCTTGGAGTTCCTTTCCTCCTCTCCTCTGAAGCAGCAGGGAGGGCAGCCCAAAAAACCAGCAGGGAGGGCAGCCCAAAAAACCAGCAGGGAGGGCAGCCCAAAAAACCAGCAGGGAGGGCAGCCCAAAAAACCAGCAGGGAGGGCAGCCCAAAAAACCAGCAGGGAGGGCAGCAGCCAGGTGAGTGCTGTGTTCCCAGGAAGCTGCACAAGCTCTGCATCAAACCAGGACAAAATCTGTACCAATTCCTCCTAAACAGCTTTTGCTCCTCTCCTGGTGAACTACCCAGGCCTAAAAGCATTACAGGAGGTGGTAATTCTGGAGAGGTGAAAGAGTCTTCACTTGAACGAGGTGTGTTCTGTCCCTGGACACTTCAAAGCCCAATTTCCAACCCTGTATTTGCCACGGGCTTTGGGGCTGGAATGTTCCCCGGGCTCAGCAAGGACAAAAGTCCAGTTCAAAGAGTTTTGCTCATAAAAACGAAGGCAGCTGGTGAAGGGTGAGATTCTGCACAGTCAGGGCCACATGGAACTGCCACCAGACTCAGCAAAACAAGTGGGATTTCCCATTCTTTTACTGGGGAAAAAAAAATAATAAAAAAAAAATCACACAGAGCCATTTACTGTGCCCCAGCATCACCCCAGCCCTGAGGTCAGGGATGAAACATTTTTTCACACCTAAGCCACATCTAGGTGACAAAAAATGGAGAGCTCTAGGTGTGAATGGTTGAAAAAAAATAAAATAGAAATTTGCAGGACAAGTTCTGGGATTGGAAAGGGGGGAACATTGCAGCAGGATTTGCTTTGACTGGATTTTGGGTTGGGAGAATCAGCAGCCAGCTCAAAGCTCCTGCTCAGCACAGAGACATTTAAAAGCAGTAATGTTTGCTGAACAACACCCCACAGCTCAGGGAGGGCAACAAACACACACCAGCCTCACTTTTAGGTTGGGGGCAGTGAGAGCATTATCCCTGATTGCCATCAATACCAGAATCATCCATGAGAATTAATTCAATTATTGAATATGTAACAATCAAGAACATGTAACACTTTATCACAGGGTGACTGGATCAAGTCAGAACTGTGGGGTACCACACTGGTCACTAAAAATGTGCTTTACTCCCCAATCCCAGCACATCTTTAGTGATGCCTGGGAAGATCCAGGAGTTTTTAGGAAATTACAGACTAAGCAGATCAAGCAAAAAAAAAAAAAAAAAAAAAAAAAAGATCACTCATGACCTTAAGAGCATTGCAACATACTAAGAGCTAGAAAAGGAGAGAAAAAAACCCAATATTTGGGGGTTTTTTTCTTCTCCATTCTGGATATTCTGCTCCTTTCTTCTCCTCACCAAAAGAAACTCCCAGAGTGGGGTTTTAAGACAAATTCATCACAGAAGCCACAACCACCCCCAGCTCAGCCAGAGCTACAATTACAGCACAGAGCCAAGTCTGCAGGTTTTGATCAGAAATGATCAGGAAATAAAGTTGAAGCAGGTGCAGTTTCAAGCATTTTTGAACTTTTTCAAACAAATTATGCCTGCTTCTCAAGCAATAAAAGATTGCATCAATTACTCAGGAATTAAGACAATACTCAAGTTAAACCAATGCTGGTTTTGACACGTGGGCATGTGTGGCTGTGTGAATCTGGAACAGAAAAAGCTCTAGTTTGTGTTCTTGTATTGGAATTGTTAAGCTTTTCCCTGATCCTTGAGTATAAGTTCCTAAAGAATTTGGCAAGCAAACAAACAAAAGGTAGTTTTAAAGTAAGTGTGCAAACAGCTCCACCACAAAGAGAGGCAAAATCCCAGATCCACGTTCCATCCCTGCAATAAACACGAGCAAGGAGTGATGTGAAACCTTTACCAAAGCAGCACTAAAGCAGCAGCCAAACTTCTTGTTTCCCACAGAGATAAGAGGCAACAAAATGCACGAGACCATAAAACTCTGCACACAAACCTGGCAGGGCCAAGGCCTGGAACAGCCCTGGGATAACTCCTTTACACCAGCACCATGGCTGTGCTCTGCAGGATAAGCTTAAAACTGTAAAACTAACCCCCTCAACCCCCCAAAAAACCAACCCTTTTTATTCAAGGCTTTGTTTTTAAATGCCAAGGGGATGCTGTGGTGTGACCTTACCTATCCAAGTCATCTTCCCCAACTAAAATAGGGGGGAGCGGAAGCGGAGGCAAGGTGGAAGTTTTCAGGTGTGGGATAGCAGCCGTCACAGACACTTGGGTTTTTGTAGCCACCTGGAGAGAGGACTGGGAGTTCACCTGAGAGGAGGATAAAGTAGACGTCCTTGGGTGGGAAGAAGATGGCAAAGACGTTGGGGCTGGAGGAGGGGCCTGGAGAGGAGTCACTGGGGCGGGAGGAGGCGGTGGGACAGCGGGTGACGGAGGCAGCGGCGGCAGCGGCGGCGTGGGGGGCGGAGGGGTGCTGGTGGGCAGAGGTGGAGGAGGGGATTTGATGGCGGGGAGGGGAGGCGGGATCTCCTTCTCCGCCGTCTCTGTCTCCTTTGGAGATACCAGGTCCTCTGCCAACGCTACAGGCTTCGAGTCTTTTGTTCCCGTGGGTTTGGAATCCCGAACTGGAACAGGATGTTTCCTCTCCGAGTTCTCCTCTGCCTTGGCTTTCGTTGCGTCCGCAGCGGCTTTCGGCTCCGCGTTGGTGGACGGTAAATTCACCGGGTCCGTGTCCGCGGGTTTCTCAGATTTGACGGTTTTGGTGACTTTTTTAGACTCCGTCCCAGCCTCCTTCAGTTCAGCCAAGCTGTTCTCCTTCCTAGCCAGGAAAACAGGGGAGCCTTTCGCCTCCTTCCCGTCCACCTTGGCCGCGGCGGCTGCGGCGGCCGCTCGCTCCTTCTTCTTCCTGCTGAGCTCCGCTCCCAGGCTGGAGTTCAGCGGGAGCCTGGTCGGGGAGATGCTGGAATGGCGACTGCGGGAGCCAGACCTCTGCTTTTTGCTGTGAGATGAGTGCCTTGAGTAGCCAGGGCTGCGGCTCCGGGACTTCACCGATTTCCTGGGGAGAGAACGGAGGGGAGAGGAATGAAACGGAGCTTCTCCCGCCCTCTGAGCTACTCACCGACAGCTGGATGCTGTATTGGTCACCTCAGAGAGTCCACAGCACCTGTCAGGAGAGACTGGAGGTACTGAAAGGAGTTTCTGAGTCAATCAGGACCAGTTTTACACCATCATCATCCTCCACCCCTCCTGTGCCAGCCCCGCCGTCACACCGGGAAGAGAAGGGAAGGATCAAGGCTGGACAAGCCCCAAGGGAAAGAGGAGATCACAGCTCACACACTCAACAGGAGACTTCAGTGAAAAAGAATGAGCTGGAAGTTTAGGAATCTTTCACAGGAATTACGTGGAACTTTAAAAGGAACCACGGATAAAACACCACTGTCCTCACGGGAATGCTGCCTCAGGAAATCGGGCACTTCAAGCTCATTCTGCCCCCCCTGGTTCTTTTACTGTCATCAGAACTCAAATTTGCATAGTGTGAATTGGAAGGAGGAAAAATAAAACCCAGGAATTTTAACTCTTGGTCTTGGTTTTCCTGTACAAAGAATGGGCTCTAAATGAGGGGTGTGTGCAGAAACAATCGTGGAAAATCCGTGCTAGGGGAGAAGCAAGGCAAGAAACACCTCACACCATCAGGGCTCTCCCTGCTCAGGAGAGAGGGGAAACTGATGGAGAAACTAAGATGGAAGTGGAAATATCAAATTCCAATGCCCATATCAAATTCCTGATAAGCCAGAACGGTTTCCTCCACTCCAGGAGGAACGAGGATCGGGCAGGGTGTGGTGTGGTGGGCTCTGATGCCAACAGGACAATCAAAAACTCCGAGTTCAGACCCTACAAACACTGTAACAGACATGACTCAGGACACATCTAATTTGGAAAACAAGGAATTCCCTCAGAACAGTCCCACAGCCGTCATAAAACACATTTAACAGCAGCAGTTCAAACACAGGTGACACTGGCTCCCTTGTAACCGTACTCGGAACGTAATTAACAACACCAATTAATATCATCCCAAGGCAGTAAACATTTGGAAAAGAAACTGGAGAAGTGAGACAACAGGAAGTTCCTGTCCCAGCACCAGCAGCACCTTGCAGGAGGGGAAGGGTCTCCTCATGAGGTGTGGGGTTTTCTCCCTACTCCAAGAATTCCTCTCTCCCACCTGGAAGTCCAACTCCAAGCCTCACTCTGACACTGCTCAAAGAACACCAGGGCTGCAGGTGAGTCCTCACCTTTAGACTTGCAAAATAAATCTACAACCAGGAGAAAAAAAGCAGGATCTGCAGTCCCACAGCTGCTTCCCTCCTCACCACACTGCTCTGTCCTGGGAATCTGCCTCAGGATCACCTCTTTGTCCAAGGTTTCTGCTCAGTCACCACGAGCTGGGAGAGCAGTTACCTTTTCAGCAGCTCCAAGACATTTTCAGGCTATGGAAAACATTCCTGATAAATCCTGTAGGATGTCACCTACTGCAACCACAAACAGTTTTGGGGTTAACAATTCCCTACTGCAATTCATCCAGGATGGATGGTTCAAGGTGCTGCAATGCCCCTTTCCCTGCTCCCTATCTTCCATCCTGTCCCATCCCATGATTAACCCCCAGGAGTTACTCCAATTCATGGAATCATGGAATGGTTTGGGTTGGAAGAGACCTCAAAGCTCATCCAGTCCCACCCCTGCCAAGGGCAGGGACACTTTCCACTCTCCCAGGTTGTTCCAAGTCCCATCCAACCTGGCCCTGGACACTTCCAGGGATCCAGGAACAGCTCCTCTGGTCACCCTGTGCCAGGGGCTCCCCAGCCTCACTGGAATTTAATCCAGCTGGATGCAGAACAATCAAACCAGATCACTCACCAGATCCAAAGTAAACTTCTCCAAAAGTCCAATTTTACCTTTTTTAATGGTGCTAGTTCAGAAATTGCAGCCACCAGGGACACCTGCCTGGACCAGGACAGGTGAGGGTGAGGCAGTGGTGGAATGGTCAGACCCTCTTAGAGGGGGCTGCTGCAGCTGCAGCACTTCCCAGGGCTGGAATAACTCCCTGAGCTTCCAGCAGCAAACATCCACAGTCCTCTTTTCCATCAGGAATAAATCCACCCATTCCCCTTCACTAAAAACAACCCCCCACAGTTACCACACAAACAACTGCTCTTCCCAAGCCCATTTTCCAGGCTGGTTGTTCCCGGCTGCTTTGTGAGACCTGAAAAAGGCTCCACATCCAGAAACCTTCCTGCTCTCCCAGCACCACTGCAGCAAACCTCACCTCTCATCCTCAGAACATCCACAGCCCCAAAAACACCAACACAGCACCTGCTGAGGGGCCTTTTTATCACTTTTGATCTCAGAAAAACTGGGAATAAAGTTAAAAAAAAGGCAATAAACAGAAGATGCACAGGTAGGTTTTGCTTCTGGAAGAAAACCATTTCCATCCTCTGGAATGATTTTTTTGTGGTTTTACCTGCAGGCACTTAATAGCACTTTTACCCCTTTTCACCCTTAATTTTTTAAGGTTTGCTGTAACATTCCACACCTTACTTGCTTTTGTCAAGGTTATCCAGGATGGATGAGGGGCAACTCAGCCTCACATTCCTTCCTCTTTCTGGATAAAAATGTTCTGGGATTAAAACCCACCTTGCTGTCCCTCCAGAACTGGAAAACAGAAATAAAAGACGCCAACCATGACAGCTGTGAATTAACAAAGAAACTTTGTTAATTTGGCTTTACCTAAAAATCCAAATTAAAAAGCACCATGAGATTTTTTTAAGTGACTCAGTCGGAAGATTGGGATATTCTTTGGAGAAGGGAATGTTAGAAAATTCCATGCTGAGATGGCCATGGTTAACAGGTGACAGCAGAGGTGACCTGCAAAGCCCCACATCAACCACCCAGAACCTACAGATATTTCAGTATTTTACCTGCTCTAAACAACACAGAGTTAAGGATAAAGCAGGAAAACAGCATCTGGGAAGTCTGACTGCCCCAATTTCTCAGCTTTAATTCTTACTTTTGAGTGCCCAGCAACCTTTCACCACAGCAAGGACTCAGCACGTGCACACTCACACCTCACTATCCATGAACATCCCACCTGCAGCAAGCTGAGGGCCTCTGGAATTCCATCTCCTTGTTTTAGCTGCAGTGACAACAGTTGCTACACAGAATGGCAAAGCACATCTGTTATTTTCCCTGCTGACCAAATCCTCCTCGATGGGAAGTGGGTTGTTTCCCACAGCCACTGGAAATGCAAACAACTCTGGATTTTCTCCAGTCAGCACCAGCACATGGGTGCAGCTCCCTAACGATGTGTTTTGGACATGGAGATGAAAGAAAACACAGAATGCACCAAAAAAAAAAAAAAATCCATATTGTCAGGCAGCAGAAATAACGGAGTGTCCCAGAAAAGCCTGAGGAACACAAGCCGTGGTCAGGTGTTCCCTGCCTGAGTGTGCCAGTTAAAGAGGTTTTCTCTCCCAAAAATGTTCCTGCTCCTCCACAGGAAGCACAGAAGGGATCAGGCACTGCCCAAAGTCAGCTGCCTCCTTTCATCTGCAGCACGTCAAGGTGAGGAGGGCTCAGCCCAACCCACTCCCTCTGGTGTGCCCTGAGCCCCCCAGGTGAGCCCTGAGCCCCCCAGGTGAGCCCTCCTCTGCCTCCTGAACACACCTGACCAAGAGTTCCCCCTCCTCCAGTCTCACCTCACAGCCTGGGAGCTCCACAAAGCAAAACTAAACGTGTGAATTACAACTCAAGACTTCACCCGACACATGGAGAGCACGTGAAATTCCCTCTGTCCCTTTACTACAGTCACTGCAGGCAGGTGTTTTCCAAAGGGGTTGGAATACCTCACACAGTCACTGAGTTATCTGCCCAGGAAAGAGAGAGGAGTGAGTTATCAAGCCAGAGGTTCAGAGAGTTTGGTACAAGCTGAGTGTAAACAGTGAGTAACCTTTGGAACCTGTCTGGTTTGGGGTCCAGCATTTAGTCAAGAGTCAAAGATGTCCTTAAAAAGTAGCTCTGGAAGTTTAGGGAAGCAACACAAAGTGCTCTGAAGCTGCTGCCATAAATCAGGGAAATGTAACTGTTGGATTTCTCCACCCAGAAGAAGCCAGCCACTCACACAGGGAGATTCTCCTGGGAAATGGGGGAAAACTTTTAGGATAACATTTCCCAAAGGCTTCTCCCTGCTCAGGGCTGGACACTGATCCAGTGCTGTAACTCAGAGTTGTGTCAGTGAACAGACACCTCCTACCACTGCACCCTTACCCTTCCAAAGGATTAGGAAATAACGTGTCAGAGTAGCACCACCAGGCAAAAAGGACTGAAGGGAAGGAGGAGAAAACCATCCAGGCCTATCCCTGAGAGCCTCCCAGGTGTACACACAGAAAACAGGCCAGAGGAGGAGCAGCCTGCAGGAAATTTTCACTGTAAAAATCACAGTGGAATACTGAGATTTTACGTCAGAGCTTCCAGGGGGCTGAAACCAAGACAGAACTGGCAGCAAGGACAAAGGCAAGTTCTCCGTGGAAGACAGCATTTCCTGAAGTTCAGAGTTTTAGTAACAAAGACCAAATTCCAAAAGGCCCCGTGTGCTTTGGGAACTGCTGAGCTGGAGGATGCAGCACAGCAACCACGGAGCAGAGCATTCCTATGGCCATTACATTCCAGGTCACATCTGAATTGCCATGGAGCTCCAAGCAAAGCTCCACAGCATCCATGGAGACAACTGGAAACTCACTGAACGTAAGCCAGGGCTAGAGAAAGAAAAGATCAACGTTAGGCTGTGTCACAGGATTGATTAATGAACACCTGGAATAAAACACACAGAGCTACCTTGAAATAATTGTTTCCTTCTGTGGCAAAGTTATTGAGTAAAAGTGGGAAAAGAGAGGAAAATTAGAGGTGAGTCAAAATCCAGCTGGTTGCTCCTCACCCTTCCAAACTGCCCAGATTTCAGAAGGGAAAGGAAGAAACTTTACTGCTGAGAAAAGAAAGTTTAGGCTGAGAGATGGAGTTTGCACGTGGTTGTCTCTAACCCAAGGGGAAAGAAAAGACAAAGTCAGTTCAGAAAGAGCAAAATCCACCCCAAACGAGCCCTCCTGAAAAGCGGGACCAAATCCCCACAGGCAGTAAACAGATAAAGGCTTCCAGAAATAGGTGAAAACATTCCCCGTGGCTGAACTTCCCGCCAGGTAAAGCGCCTTAGATCCTGCTCCGGGAGCCTCCCGGCACAGGGGCCACTCCAGAGGTGGGTGTAACTTAATCCCAGGAGCTTTTCCAGCCTCCTTCCCTGCCCGCAGCCAACATGGACGCTGCCTCCTGCCACGGCACTGAGGCGTTCCCCAAAGTGTCAACTCCATCGCCAAGGGAATCGTCAAGGCCCCAACCAAAACAGCTCCACACGTGTCACTCCAGGCTGGGCACCAGTGGGGAGGAAAGGAACCACACAATCGTGGAATGGGTTGGGTTGGGAAGGGCCCTCAAGACCATCCCATGGGTAGGAACACCTTCCACCATCCCGGGCTGCTCCACGCCCTGGCCAACCTTGGGCAATTCCAGGGATGGGGCATCCACAATTTCCCTGGGCAATCTGTGCCAGCTCCTCGCAGCGAAGATTTTTCCCCCCAATACCCCACCTAAACCCACTCTCTTCAATCTGAACCCACTCCCCCTTATCTTATCACTCCAAATTCCCAAACAACTTTGTTACATCTTCCCTAGAACTCCCTTCCCTGGAACTCCCCTGGCATTCCCAGCTCCATCCCACCCCTCCCCAGCTCCCAGGGCGAGGTGGGGCACACGTACCTGGCGATGGGGCTCCGGCTCACGGAGCGCTTGGAGGTGAAGGGGCTGCTGGAGCGGCGGCGGCTGTAGGGGCTCGGCGACCTCCCGCTGTACGAGCCGCTGCCCCGCTCGTAGCTGGACGAGCGCCTCCGGCCGTAGGGGCTCACGGATCGCTGCCGCCGGCTGTAGGGGCTGGGCGAGCGGGCGTTGGACTGGTAGCCCACGGGCTCCTTGTAGGGCGGGCTGAGGGATTGGCGGCGTGAGGAGCCGCCGGGGCTTTTCCTGTAGGGATCGTAGGTGCTGGAGGTGTGCGAGCGGGGCGGGCTGAGGTCGTACTCCTGCACGTAGGAGGCTCCCGAAGGGCTGTCGTCCAGTTTCGGGCTGTCCGACCATTTCCTGTGAGGGCTCCTGGATTTCCTCTTCGGGCTGTCGATGGTTTTGTAACTTTTGGGAGCATCCCTTTTCCGATGGCTTTTGCTGCGCTCTTTGTGGCTGGACTTGAGCTCCCGCTCCTTCCTGGATTTCTCCTTGTGCGCCTTGGCCGAGCGCGACTCCTTGTTGCTGCTCTTGGAAGAGAGCGCCTTGGGGTGCTCCTCGCTCTCCAGGAGCCTCTTGGAGGAGCCCGATATCCTCTCCTTGGTGGACCTGCTGGAAGCATCCAGGCTCTTTTCCAACTTCCTGTCTTTCTCCGCCTGTTTGCTCTTCAGCAGCTCCCGGAGTCGTTTGTGCTGGTGGTGCCGGTGCTTCTGGGCCCTCTCGCTCCTCTCCGCCCTCCTCTCCTCGTTGTCCCTCCTGTCCAGCTTGAGGGCCACATCGTCCGAGAAGGTGTCCGAGTCCGAGCTGATGTCATCGTACTCCACCAGCGGCTTGATCACCGCTCCCAGGGGCGCCGCCGCTTCCTGGGCCGCCAGCGGGGACTCCTTGGAGTGCCTGGACTTGTGCCTCTTGTGCCTGGAGCCCGCCCGGTGCCTCTCCTTGCTGTTGGAGCTCCCGCTGCCCGGCTGCGAGGACCCCCCGCCGCCGTCCTTCTTGCCCCCATGTCTCTCCGGATTTGGCATTCCTCCCCCGCTGCGCTCGGGAACGGCGAGGGGGGGACTCCGCGAAAGCCCCGAACTTCAAACTCCCTCCGCGCCCGCCCCTCGCACCATCCACCCCGGTCCCGGTCCTCCCTCCTACATGGGGAGCGGGGCCCGAGGCCCCGGAGGAGGCGGGAGGGACGGGGAGGGGAGGGGGGGAAGGACCCGGGAGGGGAGGGGGAAGCGCCGCGGCCTCACCGCCTCATCCGAGGGGCCCAGGCCCGGCGGGCAGCGCGGCCGCGGGGGCGCCCCGGGAAGGCGGGGCCCGGGCCCGGAGCGCTGCCCGCGGCCTCAGCGGCGGTGGCGGGGCCTGGGCGCGGATCCCCGGCCGAAGGGCCCCGGAGCCGCCGCCGCCCCCGGCCCGGCCCCCGCGCTCTGCCCGAACCGGAGCGGCGCCGTCCGGGGGCACCGCCAACTCTCGCGAGACCGGCCCGCAACTCTCGCGATAGTGCCGCCGCCACCCCTCCCTCGCTCCGCGCGAGTCCTCCTCGTCCGCGAGTCCTCTCGGAGATGGGCGGGGGCGCGCGCTCGTCCTCTCGCGAGAGCCGCGAAATCGCGCGGCCGGCGGCTTCTCTGCGAACTTTATTGGGGCGCGGGGCGGGGACAGCGCCCCCTAGCGCCCGGCCCGCAACAAAGCTCCATGACGGCGCCGCCGCCCCGCCGGCCCGGCCTCCCGCCGCTCTCCCGCTCCGCCGCGCTGCGCTCTAAAGCCGCCGGCGGGTCGCTGTCGAGCCCGCCCCGGCGCACCGCCGGGTAACGGGCGGTTAAGCCTCCGTTAGAGCTCCACTGCGGCCGCCGCCGCGCTTCCAGGAGGCTGAGGGGGCGGGGCGTGCTGTCGCTTGAGCCACGCCCACCCCTGCGCGCGCGGGCGCGGCGGAGTCTCGCGAGAGCGCGGGAGCGCAGCCGCGGGCGCAGCGATGGCGGCGGCCGACGCCGTGTGAGGGCGAGGGCGGCCCGGCCGCCGCCCCCGCTCCCCGCCCGTTCCCAATCCCTCTCCGGTCCCTCTCTCCCGCTCTCGATCCCGCCCCCGGACCTGCAATATGAAGGCAGCGCCGGGCAGCGCCGAGGGTGAGTGCGGCGCGAGGGACGCGGGGGTTCCCGCCGGCCCCGTAAGGGAGCGAGGGGCGATCCGAGGGGATCCCTGTGGATCCGAGGCTGCGGGTCTGGGCAGCCCCGGGCTGGGGCTGAGGTGTCGCCCCGAAAGGTGAAACGGGAGAGGGTCATAAAGGTGATTTGAGATCTGGGCCATCTCTGTGATGAGGAGGGACCGCGGAGCCGGGCCTGGTTGGAGAAGAGAGGGTTGAGAGGGGATCCCATCAATCCGGACAGGAATCTCCAGGGGCTGTCAGAGGACGGTGCCGGACTCTGTTCGGTGCTGCTCAGCGACAGGACAGGGGAGTAGTGGCCAGAAACCGAAACACAACAAGTTCCACCTCGACATGAGGAAGAGCTTTCCAGAAGAGTGCCAGAGCAATGGAACAGCTGCCCAGGGAGGGTGGGGAGTGTCCTTCTCCGGAGATATTCTACACCCAGCTGGGTACATTCCAGGTGACCCTGCCTTGTCAGGGGGCTCTGGCTGGGTGATGTGCAGAGATCCCTTCCAACCCTCTCCTAGGATTCTGGACAGCTCACTGCTGGTTGAGGAGGGGTCTTGGGTCAGGTGAGCTTCAGGGATCCCTTCCCATCTCCAGCATCCTGTGTTGGTGCAGCTGGGAGGTATAAAGTGCCTGGAAATAAAACCTCAGATTAGCTGAGATTGGAAGGGACCTCTGGAGATCATCCAGTCCAACCCCTTTGCCAAGGCAGGGTCACCTGGAGCAGCGGATAGGGGTGGGTTTGGAATGTCTCCAGAGCAGGAGACTCCAAAACATCCAGCACACATTCATTTGTTCCTTACACTTGGATTTGGAGGAGTCACTGTGAGGCCTGTGGGCTGGGAGAGCATCAATAAGGAACCCAAACTGTGGAAGTTTGGCAGGTGGAAGTCACAGGATCCTGTGAGGTGACACTAAAATGTCACGTTTGCCTCGGTCCCTCCAGTGGCAGCGACAGGGTTTAGTCTGGAATGATATCCACTGGGATTTTTTTGACATGGAAGTGTGGAAAGCTCTGACTCTTGGCAATAAAATACAGGATTTGAGTGTTCCTAAAAGCCACATTCCCTTTGTCACCTTCCAGTCACTCCACTGCTCACCCTCTCCCAGCACATGGAGCTTGTCCTGGCTCTGGGGCAGCACCCAGGGGACACCAGCCCTCAGCTTGGAGCTGACTGTGGGGCCAAGGAATGTCCTCAGCTGGAAGGGATCACCAACCCCCGGCCCTGCACAGACACCCCAACACTCCCACCCTGTCCCTGGCTGTCCAAACCCTCCTGGAGCTCTGGCAGCCTTGGGGCTGTGCCCAGCCACTCTCTGGGGGAAGAACCTTTCCCAAAATCCAACCTAAACCTTCCTGGCACAGCTCCAGCCACTCCCCCGAGTCCTGCTGGGAGGCAGGGGTGTGTCTGAGCACAGAATTTGTGACAGCTGGCAATTGGAGTGCCTTGGTTGAGGTTTTCGATGATGGAAGGTGTGAAGACCTTTCAAGAGGTTGGGAGAGAGAACAGAGAGGGAATCCAGGACACAAACCCCCACCTCACTGCTTTAACCCCATGTTTCCCACACCCTCAGTTTCCTGCCCCAGGGAAACATTATCCTTAGACCCTGGGGATCCTGTCCTGGCAGAACTGAACCTGCTGGGGCCACCCAGGGATTGTGCAGAGCAGGAGCTGGGCATTTTCCAGACAGGCATTCCATAGGATTTTCATGCTCCTTTAGTTTTAACAGCCTGGGATATTCCATAACATTTACCTCACCTCAGTGTCTGGGATTAAACCAGCAGCGAGTAAATTCTTTGAAGTCATCTCCAGCTTGGAGGTGGAAAGTGTTTTATGCCTAAACTGATTTGTAAAACTTCCAGTGTTGGCTCATTTCCTGTTCCATTCCTGTCCCCCAGAGGCGGAGAAGCTGAACAAGATGAGCTCCCTCCTGGAGAGGCTCCACGCCAAGTACAGCCAGAACAGGCCCTGGACAGAGACCATGAAGTTGGTCCGTCAGGTCATGGTGAGCATTGCTGGGCTCTGGGCAGCAGCTGCCTGGGGCTTCTCTGGTCATGATTTTCTGTTGGGTTCTTGGATCTCTTCAGGGTGATTTTGTTGTGTCCAGGACTTCGCTCTCTCCCTCTCGCCTTTCTCTTTCCCTAATTACAGATTATTTGCCAGCTGAGTGCCAGGGAAAGGGTCAAACTTGTATTTTCTGCTACTCACCCTTCCATTTTTATTTTTTTTTTGTTTGTTTTTTTTTGGTTTTTTTTTTGGAGCAGTTTATTCAGTGACACACCACACTCAGTGTTGGCTTAGTCAAAAATGAAATATTGGTCAGGGTGAGGAAAGCAGGAGCAGGAGGCAGAGAGAGTTACAGCAAAGCCTCCTGCCTGGACTCAGGTGTTAAAAGTTTTCCTGGCTCTTTATTTTTCTGTCATCTCTTCTAAAACTCTCAGCTTAGACCTATAAAAAGTTGCTACGTTCTCTTCTTCCAGCTGAGCAAGTTGTTTAAAAGAAAAGAAGTCAATTCCAGGCCTGCCTTTGTAGTCTGCTTGCAAATAGATACTGTTCACCTACAGGAATCAAGATGATAAAATTTGGGGGTGAAATCTAATCTGCTTTTAATTATCTAAATAAACCTCACTTGGCTGCAGGAAAGTTGCCATAATTCCCTCGTACTGAGGGAAAGGAAAAATCACCTTTTTTCTTTTGTCTGCCCAAGGAAAAGCGAGTGGTGCTGAACTCAGGGGGACACCAGCACCTGGTGAGCTGCTTGGAGACTCTGCAGAAAGCCCTGAAAGGTTGGTGTGTTCTCTGTGTGCCCTCCACAGGTGGAAAATCCTATGGAGATTCTCCATAAAAACCACACAGGGTGTTGCTGGTGCGTTTCACAGCGTTCCTGGTGCTCAGGGGCTCATCAGCACACTGAGCTCAGTGCCAGGCAGGGCAGTCAGGACTGGCTGTGCTGCTTTTATTGAGAAAATCCTCTTTCTATCCAGAGCAGCTGTGACTGCCCCATCCCTGGGAGTGTCCAAGGCCAGGTTGGACAGGGTTTGGAACAACCTGGGAGTAGTGGAAGGTGTCCCTGCCCATGGCAGGGGTGGGACTGTATGGGCTTTAAGGTCCTTCCCCATCCAAACGGGAAATTTGAAAGAAATTTGTGTTGTAATTTTATGTATGAGCTTCAACATAAATTGGATGTTTAAAACTTCCAGCATCCAAGCATAAAAAATTAACTCTTAGAGGGATGACATTAGTTACAATTCCTTCCACCTGCTCAATAGCAGGCAAATCCAAATTATTTTCTGTGTTATTCCATGACTCTGTGAGTGCCCACACATGGATTTCACTTACAGAAGAAGCTCCATTCTCTCCGTGCAGTGTGGGAATGTTTGAGTTTCTCTGTGCAGACCCTCGTGTCTGTTTGGGCACAAGGGACAGTGTGAGCAGACACGGGAGGGAACAACCAGCTGAGATCTGGTTTATTGCTGGTGTCTCATTGCTGAGGGAATGTCAGATCGTTTCCCTAAACTTTGGTTTCTGTTCCCTCCGTCCAGTGTCGTCTCTGCCTGCCATGACTGATCGCCTGGAGTCCATCGCCAGGCAGAGCGGGTGGGTCTCCGAGTCATGGCAAAGACTTCTCCTGCTTCCCTGCCCACACCAGAACCTTCTGGGGCTTGGATTAGGGGGGTTTGTGTGCATGGAATGTGGGGTTTTGTGTGCTTGGACTGGGAATTTTGTGTGCTTGGAATGTGGGGTTTTGTGAACTCAGATTGTGGGGCTTTGTGTGCTTGGATTGGGGAGTTTTGTGTGCTTGGATTGGGAGTTTTGTGTGCTTGGATTGGGGGGTTTGTGTGCTGGGAATGTGGGGCTTTTGTGTGATGGATTGTGGGGTTTTGTGTGCTTGGATTCAGGGGTTTTATGTGCTTGGATTGTGGGTTTTGTGTGCTGCATTGGGAGGGGTTGTGTGCTTGGAATGTGGGGTTTGTGTGCTTGGATTGTGGGGTGTTGTGTGCTTGGATTGTGGGTGTTGTGTGATTGGATTGTGGGGTTTGTGTGATGGATTGTGGGGTTTTGTGTGGGTTTTGTGTTCTTGGATTGTGGGCTTTTGTGTGCTTGGATTGTGGGGCTTTGTGAACTTGGATTGTGGGGTTTGTGTGATGGATTGTGGGGTTTTGTGTGCTTGGATTGTGGAGTTTTGTGTGATTGGATTATGGGGGTTTGTATGCTTGGATTGTGGGGTTTGTGTGATGGATTGTGGGGTTTTGTGAACTTGGATTGTGGGGTTTGTGTGCTTGGATTGGGGAGTTTTGTGTGCTTGGATATGGGGGGTTTGTGTTCTTGAATTGTGGGGTTTTGTGTGCTTGGATTGTGGGTTTTTGTGTGCTTGGATTGTGGGTTTTTGTGTGCTTGGATTGGGAGGGGTTGTGTGCTTGGAATGTGGGGGTTTGTGTGCTTGAATTATGGGGTTTGAGTGCTTGGAATATGGGGTTTTGTGAACTCGGATTGTGGGGTTTTGTGTGCTTGGATTGTGGGTTTTATGTGATTGGATTATGGGGGTTTGTATGCTTGGAATGTGGGGTTTGTGTGCTTGGAATGTGGGGTTTTATATGGGTTTTGTGTGCTTGGAATGTGGGGTTTTGTGAACTTGGATTGGAGGTTTTGTGTGCTTGGATATGGGGGGTTTGTGTTCTTGAATTGTGGGGTTTTGTGTGCTTGGATTGGGAGGGGTTGTGTGCTTGGATTATGGGGTTTGAGTGCTTGGATTATGGGGTTTGTGTGATGGATTGTGGGGTTTGCGTGATGGAGTGTGGGCTTTAGTGGGGTTTTCTGTTCATCTCACAGCGAGTTTTGTCCCGTTTCCTCGGCAGCCTGGGATCCCACCTGAGCGCCAACGGCACCGAGTGTTACATCACCTCGGACATGTTCTATGTGGAAGTGCAGCTGGACCCTACGGGGCTGCTCTGTGATGTCAAGGTGGCCCACCATGGAGAAAACCCCGTGGTGTGTATTCCTGGGAAAGAGGAACCCTCCTGCTTTTGGGATTTCTGTTTATCTCCCTCTCTTTCGAGCAGAGGAAATGGGTTTTATTTGACATTCCTTTAGACCCAGAGTTACACCCTGGATGCTCGTTCTATGGGAAGTAAAATCCTCCATGGAGTAGTTTGCTCCTGTGGGATTTTCTAATCAATGCACACTATGGATTCACAACTTGCAAAATAGTTTGAAGATTAGTTATTTGAGTTGCCTCAATGTTTCTGAGAATTTTATGGAAGTTACCTCTGTGTTTCCAAGGAAAGGAAAGGGAAAATATTCTTTTACAAAGCTCAGATCTGGGAATGGGAAGTTCTAAAATGTGGAATGCTGGGAGAAAATGGTTTTACTGCCCTTCGGCACGTGGAGGAGAGTTTGAGCTTGGTGTTTGATTGGCCTCTCCTCAAAACTGCCCATCTTTAATGTCCCTACATAAGCTCATAGATTTTCAACCTAAAGCTTCACACTTGGAGAAGTTTATTTCAAATTAATGATTTAAGAGGAAATTTTATTACCTGGGCTTGTTCCAGCAGGGCTTGAGGAGCAGGAGTAGAACCACAGCAAGGTGTGGTTGTGAGCATTGTGTGGCTTCCCAGGAAAAGCTGGTGCTTGGGAATTTTCCTGTCCTGATATTTCCCAGAGCTGCACAAAGCCTGGAGTGGCTGCATTCCACACTGACATCTTTGTGTGTTCTTTCCTTTTCAGAGCTGTCCAGAGCTGGTGCAACATCTGAGGTGAGTGGCAGGGGTGGCTTGTTGTGTTTTCTCACAGTTTTTCTCTTTGCTGTAATGATCCGATGCTGTTTGATGTCTGGAAACACAAAATTCTTCACAGCTGCTCCTTCCCCACAAAGTGTCTTCACTTCTCCAGGGGATTTTCTGGCTTTGGCTCAGATCTTGTGATTCTGGCTGCTGTGTGAGGTATCTTCAAAGCCCACAGCACGTTAAACCTGAATCATTTAAAGAACACATTTTCCACGTAGCAAAAGTCTTTTCTCTTAAGTGGCTCAGCATCTTTATTCACTTGTTAAAATAAAACCTGTCTGTTGCTAACTTGAATATTTTGTAACTTTTCCTCCCGTTTTTTTCTTTCAGAGAGAAAAATTTTGATGAGTTTTCAAAGCATCTGAGGGGACTTGTGAACCTGTATAAGCTGCCAGGGGACAAGTAAGTCCAGGATATATTTGTATCCACATGTAATAACTAGTCTAGAATACATTTATTTATACCCACACATATAAAATAAAAAGAAAAAAGCCCTCTCCAAGCTTTTAGGTTTGCACTGCACAATTCCTTTCAAGTTTTCTTATATTGTTTTATTGTTTTTTTTTTTTTCCTTTAGCAAACTTAAAACTAAAATGTACTTGGCTCTGCAGTCCTTGGAGTTGGATCTCCAAAAGATGGCTGGGATGTATTGGTAAGTTTGTGGTGTCTGTGTGGCATTGTAAATATCTATAAATGCTTAGATCTCTGAGAAATTCCTTTTTAACTGCAGGATTTGGTTGGAGGAGAGTCTAAAAGGCAAAATAAGAAGTTTGTGTTTATTTTTAAAGGATTTTAAAAGGATTTGATGATTATGTGTTTTAAATTGAGAAAGCTTTGGCTGTGTTTCACTGCTGTGGATTCAGTGCTAAAGCAGCCATGCTGCAGCTTTAGTTTTGCCTGTACAGTGTGAAGTTTAGGCTCAATCTCTCTTTGGGTCCCAGAAATGTGAGTTTTGAGTTGAAATCAGTCTCAGCACATGGCTGGTTTCAGACTGTGGTTGTCTCTCTTGCAGGCAGGCCACCAATGCAAACCCCCTGGACAAGATCCTCCATGGCAGTGTTGGCTATCTCACCCCCAGGAGTGGAGGTACCTGTGATTCACTCTTAAACAAAAATGGAATTAACAGGAATTTATTTGTTCCTGGCTCCCAGTATGGCCGATAGCTTCACATTAACTGATAGAAAATAATAAAGTTAAAAAAGGACAAAGTCTCTGGGCGTTTGTGTGGCTTTGTGGGGTGGGGATGATCAGGCTGACTTCTCAGGATGCCTCATCAGGAGTTTTCTCTCCCCCAGGTCTCCTGATGAACCTCAAATATTACGTCTCCCCCTATGATTTATTTGAGGATGGCACTGGAGCCCCCGTGGTGTTGCACGAGAACAATGGTAGGTCAGCTGTGGAGCTGCTGGGGGCTGCTGCTGCTTGAAGGAGGGAAGGAAGCAGAATTCCAGCCCAGCTCCCCTGTGCTGTCACCCTGTCCAGCAGGACAATCCCAGGGTTTAATGAGCACAGGTGTAAACACTGGCCCCAGGTGACCACTGACCACTGGACCTTGTGGCTGTACTGGAGTTGGGCTCCTGTGGGGTCAGGGGGTGACACTTGGCAGGCAGAATTTTCCTTTTTCCTTGCAGTGAATCTCATTTTAACATGGGATTTGTTTTGTTATCTGAATGAAAACATGGAATCCCAGAATGATTTGGGTTTGGAGGGAGCGTAAAGCTCATCCAGTTCCAATCCCCTGCCATGGGCAGAAACACCTTTTGCTATTCCAGGTCCCTCAGAGCCCTATGCCTCTCCCATCATACTGGAAGATTGTTTTTATGCATGGACATCTGGCTCTTGTTACAATGCCAAAACCAAGCTCCAGTTGTCAGGAAAAAAAAAAAAAGAGGGGGAAATTATCCAAGATCACTATTTGTTTTGCTTTGCAAAGAGCAAACTCTGAACTCGCAAAATGCATTTGGAAAATATTTTGAGAATGACACAATTGGTCCACCTGGCAAGAGGGAAATGGAGCTTTGGGTGGAACAGTCAGTTTGGCTGTTGTCCATTTGGGCCTGAAGGTGAACAGTGAACTCTGTGCCTTGTGGGGGAAGCCACAGTGATATTTTATGGAATCACAGAATGTTTTGTGTTGGAAGAGAACCCTAAGGCTCATCCACTTCTGTGGGCAGGGACATCTTCCATATCCTAGGTTGCTCTAATCCCCATCCAACTTGGCCTTGAACACTTCCAGGGATGGAGAGTATATTTAATCCATATTTAATCCACAAAACTTGCCACTAGTGGGTTTTTTGGGGTTTTTTTTCCATCAGCTCATGTCTTTGTTGGGTTCTTCTCCTGCTTCCCCCCGCAGTTCCTCGCTCTCTGGGTATGAATGTGTCGGTGACAGTCGAGGGAACCATGGCCATGCACAAACTTCCAATTGCTCCCCTGATCATGGGCTCCCACCCTGTGGACAGCAAAGGGTAAGTTTAATTGTAACTGTTGTTTTTATCGTCTTGCTTGTGCTTCTCTGCCTCGCTAAGTGTTTGCAGAAATCCATAGGGGAAGCCTGCTTAGTAAAAACGGAGGAGTTGTGGAGACCTTTGTGCCATTAGGGGAATTTCCCAACTGCCCATCCCTGGGAAATGAGGATTAAGGATACCTCAGGTGTAAAAAAGTCTTCTCCCCCCATTGCAGACATTGTGCAGTGTTCTCCCTGGGTTTCCCAAGCCCATCACGCACCCCATGGCATCCCCTTTCCCTGTTTCCCCATTGGTTATGGGGTTTGGTGTCCTGTTCTCTCTTCCCTATGGTCATTGCCTCCTGCCCCTTGTACCCCCCACAAATCTCAGACCCTGTATAACTGAGAAAACCCACACATTCACCTTCTTTGGCTCTGGATTCACCTTCAGCCCATGGAACAAACGCCTGCTGGGAATTGATCTGGGGCTGGGAGCCTTCTGCCTCTCTGCTGAGCCAGCCTGGTGATGTGTGTGGTTGTGTGAGCTGGATTGCTGCCTGAACACTTCCCAAGCAGTTTCTCCACTGGAGAGGCTGACTGGGGTTTAGAAAGGCTGTGGCTCCAGACAGACAGACTGTTACAGGGAAGGGCAGGACACGAGGCTAGCCCTCACTGTCACAGCACTGTGTGTATTCCACACGTGCTGCTTTAAGGCCAAGAAACGCCTGTTTCAGGTGCTTCTGAGGAATGCCTTCATTTTTAAGGTGCAACAAGGTGTATTTGAGCAAACATAAAGGTTATGACAGCAGGAGCCCTGCAGCTCACAGGACCTTTTATCTCCTCTGATCTTCCAGGACTCCATCTTTCTCCTCGATCACCAGTGCCAACAGCGTGGATTTACCTGCCTGTTTCTTCCTGAAATTCCCACGTCCCATTCCAGTGTCTCGAGCTTTCATCCAGAAACTCCAGAGCTGCACAGGTGGGTTGCAGACCCGTCAGACACATCTCTGGGGTTTTATTAATGCTCTCTTGTTTCTATCAGTAAATGCTGCTGATTTTTAGCGTGTGCCTGGGGAGTTGCTGGGGGGTTTTCAGTCAAACCTGGCTTTCCCACCATCTCTCCCTGGCTGCTAGGTGCCATCATTCCACTGTCTTGTCCCCTCAGGTATCCCCCTGTTTGACACACCACCCACGTTTGTGCCCCTGTACGAGCTGATCACGCAGTTTGAGTTGTCCAAGGAGGCTGATCCCCTGCCCCTGAACCACAACATGCGCTTCTACGCCGTAAGTGTGAGCTCCCAGCCAGCCTGGGACACCCCACAGCTGCATTTTGGGGGGCTTCAGGTTTCAGGACACTCTTTCAGGTGTCCTCCAAGTGGGATAAACAAAGTGGGTTCTGTTTATTCACAGACAAAACTCATATTTTGAGCATTAGGATACAGGTTCCCAGAGAAGCTGTGGCTGCCCCATCCCTGGCAGTGTCCTGTGCCAGGTTGGACAGGGCTTGGAGCAATCTGGGATTGTGGGAAGTGTCCCAGTCCATGGCAATGGATGGGATTTAAGGTCCTCCCAACCCATTCCATGATTCTGTGATGACCATGGTACTTAGGAAAATTAGCAGTGGAAGGGTGCTTTGCTGTTGGAGTGCAGCTGCAGGGAGGAGAGCAGAGGGGCTGAGCCTTCCCAGGATCTGTCCCTTCCTTTTGTCCAGTGATGTGTGGCTGAATGAATTGCAGCATTTTGGGAGAAATCCTTAAATTCCTGGATGAGTATTAACTCCAGAGGATTCTCTCCCCAGAAGGGATGCCATTTAGTGTGAAACTGCTTTAGTGGGAGCAGTGAATGCTCTTGGGCAGTACTACTTCTGAGGAATTAAAACCACGTTTTCCTTGTTCAGAGTGAAAGGAAAACATCCTCAGCGTTTGTCCCTCCCAGGCAGAAAGGTGACGTGGTGTCAGTGGCATCTGGGTGGCATCTGCTGGATGCCCAGCTGGGCTAAGCAGGGATTGTTTGGCAGGCCCTTCCAGGACAGCAGCACTGTTACTTCCTGAACAAAGACGCTCCTCTCCCGGACGGACGAAGCCTCCAGGGAACTCTGATCAGCAAAATCGCCTTCCAGCACCCGGGCCGGGTGCCCCTGATCCTCAGCCTGATCCGGCACCAGGTGGCCTACAACACCCTCATCGGCAGCTGTGTCAAGAGGACAGTCCTGAAGGAAGGTGAGTGCCACCTCCAGAGGGATGTGAGGTTGGAATGATGAGCACTGAGGAGTTTTCCTCATAAGGAGTGAGGCCTCTGCTGCTTCCGTTTGGTTTTTTTCCCTGTTGGGGGGAAAAAAATTTCCCTTTTTTTGCTGTGTGGGGGTTTTGAGGCTCTGGTTCATCTCCACTGTTCCCTTGGAACATCTCCATTGTTCCCGTGCCTTTCAGATTCTCCTGGGATCCTGCAGTTTGAAGTTTGTCCTCTGTCTGACTCCTGTTTCAGTGTCTCCTTCCAGCACCCCGTGAACGACTCCCTGGTGTGTGGTAAGTGGGCTCAGGGGCAGCGTTTTTGGGAAGGCTGGCAGGGTTTCCTCGGCCTGTGTGCAGGATTTTGATCTCTCCCTGCTCTCTTGCAGTGGTGATGGACGTGCAGGACTCCAGCCATGTGAACTGTAAGCTGTACAAAGGCCTGTCAGATGCCCTCATCTGTACAGATGATTTCATTGCCAAGGTTGTTCAGAGGTAAGCTGGGATGAGCTCTGCTCCATCTCGTGTTTATCCAGCAGCTCTGCAGCTGTTCTGTGGCTGTTTGGAAGAGAGAAGAACTCAGAGCCGTGCCAGACAGAAAATCCAATGCCAGACATTGAACTGTAGCTACTTATTTTTAAGTTTGTTGTTTACACAGGGGTTTTACCCAGGTCCCCTCACCTCAGTCACATTCAGAACAGGGCAGGACATTCACGGGCCACTCCTGTCACCTTTTGAGTGGGAAGCACCGGTTTTGCTTTCAGCACATTATGGACTTGTTTTCCCTGAGGAGAATGTGGTGTAATCACCAATTTTTGAGTTCAAAAAGCTGCCCCTGCCCATGGTGGAGGGGTGGAACTGGATGGGCTTTAAGCTCTTCAAACCAGAGCCATCCTGGGGTTTTTAAAAGGCTGTAGGAAATCATGTTTGCCAAGCTTAGATAAAGGTGTTTTCTGCCAGAATTGGAGTAGCAACCCAGATTCCTTCATGAAGACAGGACAAGGGGGAAGGGGTTTAAACTGAAACACTAGTTCTAGATGGGATGCCCTGGATGCTCTGGGTGCCCAGAGAAGCTGTGGTTTTCTCTGGATCTCTGGAAGTGTTCAAGGCCAGGCTGGATGGGGTTTGGAGGTGTCCATGCCCGTGACAGAGGGTGGGACTGGATGGGCTTTAAGGCCCCTTCCAAGCCAAAACATTCCATAACTCTATGATTGCATCCTGTGCTTTTTAACTACCAGATAATGCTCTGTCAGCTATCAGTTATTAGAGAGAATTGATTAATTCTCCCTCTGTGATTAGAAGTGCAGGATAGGGGTCGTGGGAGAAGTGTGAATCCAAGCAGAACAGCAGGACATAAAACCTGGACCTGCTGCTCTCCTGTGCAAGCCCCTGAGTGGTTGTTTGATACCTGCTGGAGGTGTAAAACCTCCCCAGGGAGCTCTGCTGAGGGCAGCCAGCCCCAGCCTGACCCTGTGCTGTGTCTTGCAGGTGCATGTCCATCCCTGTCACCATGAGAGCCATCCGTAGGAAAGCAGAAACCATCCAAGCTGACACGCCAGCCCTGTCCCTCATTGCAGAGACAGTTGAAGACATGGTGAAGAAAAACCTGCCCCCAGCCAGCAGCCCAGGGTATGGCATGACCACAGGCAGCAACCCAATGAGTGGGACCACCACCCCAACCAACACTTTTCCTGGGGGGCCCATCACAACTTTGTTTAACATGAGCATAAGCATGAAAGAGAGGCATGACTCGGTGGGCCATGGGGAGGACTTCAGCAAAGTGTCTCAGAACCCTATTCTCACTAGTTTGTTGCAGATCACAGGGAATGTGGGGTCTACCATTGGCTCAAGTCCAACCCCTCCCCACCACACACCACCACCAGTATCCTCACCAGCCAGCAACACCAAGAACCACCCCATGCTCATGAACCTTCTTAAGGAGAATCCTCCTCAGGATTTCTCCACCCTGTATGGGAGCAGCCCTCTGGAAAGGCAGAACTCTTCCTCTGGCTCCCCCAGGATGGAAATGGGCCCTGGGGGGAATAAGCAAAAGAAAAAAAAATCCCGCATGCCAGCCGACAAGCCCAAGCACCAGACTGAGGATGATTTCCAGAGGGAGCTCTTTTCCATGGATGTTGACTCCCAGAACCCCATTTTTGATGTCAACATGACTGCAGACACCCTGGACACCCCTCATATTACTCCAGCACCCAGCCAGTGCAGCACTCCTCCTGCCACCTACCCCCAGGCGCTCCCGCACACGCAGCCCAGTATCCAGAGGATGGTTCGCCTGTCCAGCTCGGACAGCATCGGGGCCGATGTCACCGACATCCTCTCGGATATAGCCGAGGAGGCTTCCAAGCTGCCCACCACTACTGAGGACTGCCCTCCCATTGGGACTCCAGTCAGAGACTCTTCTAGTTCAGGACATTCACAAAGTGCCCTCTTTGACCCCGATGTTTTTCAGACCAACAGTAGCGAGAACCCCTACACAGACCCCGCGGACCTGATCGCGGACGCCGCTGTCAGCCCCAACAGCGACTCCTCCAACCATTTCTTTCCAGACGGGGTGGATTTCAACCCTGACTTGCTGAACAGTCAGAGCCAGAGTGGTTTTGGGGAGGAATACTTTGATGAGAGCAGTCAGAGCGGAGACACTGATGATTTCAAGGGCTATGCCCCCCAGGCTCTAACTAATTTAGGGGTGCAAGTCTTGGGGGCTGACGGGGGGGAAAATAAATTTAAGGGGAGCACTCCGTCCGATACGGTGGATTTTAGTATTATTGCAGCTGCCAGCAAAGCGCTGGGGTCCTCTGACATCATGGAGCACCACAGTGGAGGTCAGAGCCCTTTGCTGAACACGGGGGATTTAGGGAAAGAGAAGTCTCAGAAACGGGTAAAGGAAGGCAATGGGTCTGGAAGTGCCATGGCAGGTGCTGGGATAGATGGGAAGCCAGGGAAGCGCAGCCGGACGCCGTCCAGCGATGGCAAAAGCAAAGAGAAACTTCCGAAGCGGAAGAAGCAGGAGACAGATGGGAAATCTCCATCCCACAGTTCGTCCAACAGGCCCTTCACGCCACCAGCAAGCACAGGTGGGTCCAAATCTCCGGGGAGTTCGGGCAGATCCCAGACTCCTCCCGGGGTAGCTACTCCTCCTATTCCAAAAATAACCATTCAGATCCCAAAAGGAACAGTGACTGTTGGCAAACCATCTTCGCACGGCCAGTACACGAGTAGTGGTTCTGTCACTTCCTCCAGCAGCAAAAGCCATCATAGCCATTCTTCCTCCTCCTCCTCTTCTTCCTCCTCTTCAACCTCAGGCAAAATTAAAAACAAATCAGAAGGGTCTTCTGGCTCAAAGATGAGCAGCAGCCTGTACTCCAGCCAAGGCGGCTCCGGTTCGGGTCAGTCCAAGGGCTCGTCCCAGTCGGTGGGAAAGCCAGGATCCTCCCCCATCACCAAGCACGGCCTCAGCACCGGCTCTGGCAGCACCAAGATGAAACCTCAAGGAAAGCCATCGTCCCTCATGAACCCTTCCATGAGCAAACCAAACATCTCCCCGTCCCACTCGAGACCCTCGGGGGGTTCTGACAAACTCGCCTCTCCCATGAAACCTGTCCCAGGTACTCCCCCGTCGTCTAAAGCGAAGTCACCCATCAGTTCAGGTTCTGGTGGGTCCCACATGTCTGGGACTGGATCGGGCTCGAGCATGAAATCGTCTTCAGGAATGGGATCCTCCGGGTCTATGTCACAGAAACCACCTCCCTCGTCCAACTCCTCCACGGCATCTTCATCTTCCTTTTCATCCAGTGGGTCTTCCATGTCTTCCTCCCAGAACCAGCATGGAAGCTCCAAAGGCAAGTCCCCGAGCAGAAACAAGAAGCCGTCGCTGACCGCGGTCATCGACAAGCTGAAGCACGGGGTGGTCACGAGTGGGCCTGGCGGAGACGACCCCATGGACGGACAGATGGGGCCGAGTTCCAATTCCTCAAGCCATACGATGTCCTCCAAGCACAACATGTCTGCGGGGGAGTTCCAGGGAAAGCGGGAGAAGAGCGACAAGGAGAAATCGAAGGTCTCTGTCTCTGGAGGATCCGTCGACTCTTCCAAGAAGAACTCGGATTCCAAAAACGTCGGAAGCACTGGAGTGGCCAAAATCATCATCAGCAAACATGACGGTGGTTCCCCCAGCATTAAAGCCAAAGTAACTCTGCAGAAACCCGGGGAAGGGGGCGGCGACGGCCTCAGGCCTCAGATGGCATCTTCCAAAAGCTACGGATCCCCCCTGATCAGCGGCTCCACGCCCAAACACGAGCGCTGCTCCCCCAGCCACAGCAAATCCCCGGCCTACACCCCCCAGAACATCGACAGCGAGAGCGAGTCGGGCTCCTCCATCGCCGAGAAATCCTACCAGAACAGCCCCAGCTCCGACGACGGCATCCGGCCCCTGCCCGAGTACAGCGCCGAGAAGCACAAGAAGCACAAAAAGGAGAAGAAAAAAGTCAAAGACAAAGACAGGGACAGAGAGAGGGAGCGGGATAAGGACAGGGACAAGAAGAAATCCCACGGCATGAAGCCTGAGAGCTGGTCCAAGTCCCCCATCTCGGCTGATCAGTCTCTGTCCATGGCCAGCAACGCCATCCTCTCGGCCGAGCGGCCGTCCCGCGCCAGCCCCGAGTTCCTCATCGGGGAGGAAGATGATGATCTCATGGATGTTGCTCTGATTGGCAATTAATTCTCCCACATGAGCTGTCTGCAGGTCCTGGAGGGAAGGAAGGAAGGATTCATCCCCAACCTGCCACGCGGATCTTCACGGGGTGTGTTTGGAGAGGGGGAAAAAAAAAAAAAATCAGTATTTCCAAGGTGTTTCCAAGATTTTCAGACCGCCAAGGTCTGTGCAGGAGGATGTGAGTGCCAGCACCCAAGTCCCTGCCTGTGGCCTTCATCCTGTGGGCACTTCCATTCTTCCTGAATTTATGAGTATTATCATCCCTGTCGGAGTTAACGGGGATGAAGCCGAGTGTGGGAATACGGGAGCAGCTCCCAAATGGAGCAAACAGACATAGGCTGGGCTGGGAGATCCCAGTCCCTCTGCCCTCTTCCCAATCAGGATAAGCTCCTTTTGGATGTAGGAAGTTTTAAAGTCATTATTTTAGGAAATGTTTTAGGGATGGGTTTTAATTCTTTGGAAGAAGGAAAACCACGAGGTTTTTTAATTTATTTTATTCCCACGGCATTCCTTCATTCAATGCCCAGCTCAGCACAGGGCCTCTGGCACGAGCTGAGCGCTGTTTCTTCATGAAAATCAGGATTTTATCCCAGGCCACGGCTCTGAGGGATTGCTGCTGCCTTGATTTTGCCTTCCCACTTGTTTTAGCTATTTATTCACCTCCATGTGGGAACACTTCGTGCTCCTTGTTTTCCCTCAGCAGGAATTTGGGTAGAGCCCATGGCTTTGGGCAGCTCTGCAGCTTTGGTGACATTCCAGCAAATCTCAATGGAAAAGGGACTCCTGTCTGCACCGACGAGCTTCCCTGGAATCTCCTCGTGCTGCTGAGCTGGGAATTGTGGACACACACGAGGGCACTGCCCTGGGATGGATTGTCTGGCTGAGGGAACTGTGTCCTGCTTGGAAAAAAGTCCCAGAGTGGCTCAGCTGGGATCAGAGTTGCAGCAGAAGTGTTGATTTCCTTAAAAGATGGATTTTCCTCTTTCGGCTGGAATTAGGAGCATGACTCAGGCATCCTCTCCGGGCTGATCTTGTGGTCCCTGAAAGGAAAAGAGACTCAGGAGAGTGTTTTATTTTTAAAAGCAGTTTCATCTGATTCACTGAAGAGGAATGTGGGAAATCAGGAGTTCTGCAAACACATCTCCTTTGGAATTATGTACTGAGCAGGATCCTGCTCCCCCCTGGGTTTTGCTGCTGGTGCTGGAGGCCAGGATTTCCCTGTGGGAACGAGGTTGTGCTTCACCTTCGGAGATGCAGCGTGAAAAGATGTCAAGGATTTGAGTTTTCTTTTAAAACCACTGAAATTTCCCATCCTGGGCTGACCCCCCAGGAGAGCTGGTGGGTTTCCAGCTTTTTGGAAAGTGTTTTTAGTAGATTGGCGACTACCCCATTAATTGTAGGAATTTTTAACCCCTTCCTCCTGCCTCTAGTGTAATTCCATGGCTCCTGCAGAGTGTGGGAGCCCGAATTTCTCCCAAGCTTCCCCCAGCTCTGGAGAGCTTTCCCTTCTCATATTTTCCAGTATTTATCCCTTGCTCCTGGTGTCCTGCACGCCACAACCTCCCCCTCCCCAGGGCTGGAAGTGATAGGAAAACGGGGACTAAATCCAAACCTGGAGGGAGCAAAGGCCGATCCCTGACGCGCTGTGGGAATCGTGTGGCTGTGGGGTGCTGCACAGAGGATGTCAGGAGTACAATCCCAGAGGATTTCAGCTGGACACCCTGCTCCAGTGGCTCCCTTGGGAACGGTGCCAGCTCAGCCTCGGGAGGGCTGCCTGCCCCCTTTTTTTGCTGTTTTTATTTAATCCGGGATTTTTTTTTTTAACAAAAGCCCTTCGATCCGTTCCGAGTTGTGCGAGGGCGCAACCAGCCTTCCAAAAGAAGCACTTTCAAGTGGAATCCAGGTTGGGAATCCCCCAGGATGGTTCCCTGGACTTATCCTTAGCCAGAGCCGTGTTTTCCTGCTGTGCAGCATGCTCAAAGTCAGAAGGGAGTCCCCGTTCAGCAGCAAAATTGACACAAAAACCTGTTTTAAAGGAGCAAGCTGCACTCGTTTCCTCTCCCCTCACCCAGACCAAAGCTCAGTATCCAAAATTCCCCCTGTGGAAGGTGGGAACAGAGGGAACAACGTCTCCTCCAGCCACTGCAGGAGGCACGAGTCCCAGATTTAAAGCTTTTCACCCCATTTTGGTGCCCTGTCCCCTTCCAACGACGTCAGTCCTGGGAGAGCTGAGGTGTGTGACCACGCAGAGGCTTTGGGGTGTCAGTGCTCGGGCTCTGAGAAATGGTTTATTTTTGGAGTATTTTTGCTTATTCTCGATTATTTTACATCTTTCAGTATTCAGAAAGATAAAAAATAAAGTGAAAATTAAATATAAGCCAAACCTTTTAATCTCTGGCGGCGAAGCGAACGCGGAGATTAAAAGAAACTGGTTCTTTTCTTCGATTATCATGATGTACATAAATCACTGGCTGGGAGAAAAAAAAAAAATCGCTGGAATTGTAAATATCCCGGCTCCCGCGGCAGTTTTTTTTTTTTTTTTTTGGGCGGAAAGTGGAATTTCGACTTTTTTTGGAAATATCGCAGAGAACATGTTTATTTACATGCAAATAAACCCCTTTGGTACAAAGCGGTCTGGGCTCCGTGCTGTGGGGGAAGCCCTCAAGGGCGTCCCCGCCACGCTCGATTTTCCCGCGAGAATGACGTCACCGTGACGTCACCGCGGCGCCGGGCGCCGATTGGTTGAACTCGCTGCTCCCGGAAGGGAGCGGAGGGGCGGGGGACGCCCCCCCCCGTTCCCGGGACCCCCGATCCCCGCAGCCCCCCGGACACCGGGGGGAGGATCCTGCGGCCCGGGGGGGTCCCGCGGCCCCGGGGGAAGGGGGGCAGCGCCTCTCGCTCCGCACCGGGGGAGGGGGCGGGAGGACCCCCGCGGCGGCGCGATGGGGGCGGCGGCCTGCGGGGTAGGTGGGGTGGGGGGAAAGCCTCGGTCGTGTGTCCCCCTCTCCCCTGCCCGCGTGTCCCCCGGTCCCCTTCCCTCCGCCAGCCCTTCGCCCTCCCCGGGATAACCCCGGTCCTGCATCCTTAAGGCAGCCCGTGTCCTTCTCCCCGCGGTCTCCCCGGGCAGTCCCGCTCCCGGACCCTCTCCCCTCGCTCCATCCTCCTCACCCCTCTCTCCCCGCTCCCATCCTCCTCCTCTCCTCACGCCGCTTTTCTCCCACCCCCCGGGGCGCTCCCGCTTCCCCACCCCTGTCCCTTTACCCCCCGAACCCCTTCATTCCTCACCCTCTCCCATTCCCCATTCCCATTCCCATTCCCCATCCCCATTCCCCATCCCCATTCCCCATTCCCCATTCCCCATTCCCCATTCCCATCCCCATTCCATTCCCATCCCCATTCCCATTCCCATTCCCGTCCCCATTCCCCATTCCCATTCCCCATTCCCATTCCCCATCCCCATTCCCCATTCCCCATCCCCATTCCCGTTCCCCATCCCCATTCCCCATTCCCCATCCCCATTCCCATTCCCATTCCCCATCCCCATTCCCCATTCCCCATTCCCATCCCCATTCCCATTCCCATTCCCGTCCCCATTCCCCATTCCCATTCCCCATTCCCATTCCCCATCCCCATTCCCCATTCCCATCCCCATCCCATTCCCATTCCCCATTCCCCATTCCCATCCCCATTCCCCATTCCCATTCCCATTCCCATTCCCCGTTCCCATTCCCCATTCCCCATTCCCATTCCCATCCCCATTCCCCATTCCCCATTCCCATCCCCATTCCCATCCCCATCCCCATTCCCATTCCCCATCCCCATTCCCATTCCCATTCCCCGTTCCCATCCCCATTCCCCATTCCCCATTCCCATTCCCCATCCTCATTCCCCATTCCCCATCCCCATCCCCATTCCCATTCCCCATTCCCCATTCCCCATTCCCATTCCCATTCCCCTCCCTCTCCCCGGTCCCTCTCCCGTCCTCCCCCCCCCGGAGCGCCCCCCCCCGTCCCCTCCCCGCGGCGCGCGGCGGCCGCGCCGTCCAATGAGCGCGCTCGTTGCTGGCAGGTGCCGAGTGTTTTTGTTTTGGGTCGAAGTTGAGGCCGGAGCCGACGCGGCGGCGGCGCCGGGCGGAGGCCGCGCTCCGGCAGCCCCGCAGCCCCCGGGCCCCGCGCCCCCCGCCGCCCCCGGGCCGGCCCCGCCATGCGCAGGGAGATGAACGGGGTCACTAAGAGCCGCTTTGAGGTGAGGCCCCGGCCGAGCCCCGCGGGGGGAAGGCCCGGCCTTGCCCGGCGGAGTGAGGCGCGCTGAGGGGATCGGGCCGCGGTGTGTTTGTGTGTGTGACCCCCCCGTGAGGGCTCGGAGATGCCGGACAGCGCAGCCCTGGGGCAGAGCCGAGGGGGGCACGGCGGGGTGTGTTTGAATGGGGTGAGGGGTCCAGATGGTGGCTGGCTGTGCGTGGCCCGGGGGGCTCAGGGCTGTGACCCCCGGGTTTGAGGGGGAGGTTGGTGTGAAACTTCTCCTTTCCACACCCCCATTTCCGGGGGGGATGTTCTGTCGGTGGATGTGAACCCCCGTGGGGGGTCTGTGAGTGGGGCTGGAAGGTGGGGGTCACTGTGGGGATGCGGAGAGCCTCAGGGCTGTGACCCCCGGGTTTGGGGGGGGGTCAGTGTGAAGCTTCTCCCCGCCTCATTTTTGGGGGTCCCGTGGGGGGCTCGGTGTGAATGAGGCCGGGGCTGTCTCGGGGTGTGTGTGGGGGGCTCAGGCCTGAACTCCCGCATTTTGGGGGGTGTCGGTGTGAAACGTCTTTCCCCTCCATCCCTTTTGGGGAGGGGATCCCCCGTCCCATTTAAATCTAGGGGGGGCCCTGCTATGAATGGGGCTGGCGAGGATCTGGGGTACGGAATGGGGGAGCCGATTTTGGGGGCTGCCGATGTGAAACTTCTCTCCCTCCTCATTTTGGGGGATCCCCCCGTCTGTCACAAACTCCCGGTGAGGTTTTTGGGGGGTCGGGATGGGGGGACCCCAGAGCTGCTGCCAACGTGTTGCTGCGGGTGCGAGCGCTGGCAGCGAAGTTGATGATGGAGCAGGAGCTATGGGGAATTACGCCTGGAAAACACCTTTGGGGAGCTTTCCAGGGGGGGAAAAATACCCCCAGCGCCGCTTTTTGATTTATTTTTTTTGGGAAGGGGCAGTAACCGGCGGGGAAAAAAAAAATTTGCTTACAGAGAGGTGGGGGATGGAGAGGACGGAAGGAGCGGAGGGTAAACAATGAGATCTATTCAAAGGACATGGCACAAAGCGGAGTGTGGAGCCAGGGCGATTCCAGCCGCATTGTTGTCCCAGCTGTCTTCCCGGGGGAGGAGGAGGAGGGGGGTAGGGAGGAAGGGCAGCGGCGGGATTGACTTCCCATCGCTGCTGAGAGGCTGGGGAGGATGGAAATCCCTGCCCGCTCCTTCTGCCGACTGCCCGGCCCCTGGAGGGGACAAAAAAGAGCCTGGAATGGTCAAGACGTGGCTGTCCCCCGCGGTGGGATGGCGATCCAGGGAAAACGCTGGTTAATGGTAAACTGAGGAGGCTCTGGTTGCACACAGCTCCGGTGTGGAATTCCTCAGCTCTGGAGGTGGGAAAGGCGCAGGGAAATGCTGGTGGGTCTCCTGCTGCACGTGGGATTGTTTTCTTCCTCCGGCAGATCCGTGTGAGATCTGCAGCAGAGTGAGTTCGGGCTGGGCTCAGGTTTTTTCGGGTGTTGTAATATTGGTGTTTGTGTAGCATCCAGTGCTCCAAACGCAGGGAACTCCGAGAGGAGCCTGCACGTGAGCCCTGCATCATCCAGCCTTATTGTATTTACTGTTCTGGCCTCTTCTTGCCTGCACAGAGTTTTTATTTTTTTACCTCCTGAGAGCTTTTTTTATTTAATTTATTTTAAATTTTGCACTGCTGCAGGTTGGCTGGTTACAGAGCAAAGAGTCAAAGCAGGTTGGTGACAGATTTTTGGGGGGAAATGTCTTACAGGGAAATGACATCCTTTGCCTTCTCAGCTTTCGTTTGGCAGTGCTGGAGTTCATTCCGGTTTTTGGGAGGGTTTTCATCAGGGTTGCACCAGGACACGATGAACCCAATTCATTGGGGAAATAAGAGTGGGGAAGAGCTTTGTTTGGCTTGTTTTGGGTGGGGTTTTTTTTTTCCTTAGCTGGAATGTTATTTTCTTCTCATAGTAAAAAAAAACAGACGAGTTGGAAAAAGCAGGCAAAATGCTCGAGGAGCCTTTGAGGCTGAAATTAATTTTTAAAACCTATATTTATACAGGAAGAGTTGGTGTGTTATAGAAAGGCTTTTATTTTGAGCTACAAGAAGTGCCTTTAAACATCATCCTGTTTCTTGGCTGTTTTGGTTGCTGTGGCTGCCCCATCCCTGGAAGTGTCCAAGGCCAGGTTGGAGTGGGATAATCTGGGACAGTGGAAGATGTCCCTGCCCATGGCAGGAGGTGACACTGGATGAGTTTTAAGGTCCTTTCCATCGCAGACCATTCCATGGTTATAAATCCAAGGCACCCCTCATTACCCCAGTGTGGATTATTATCTCTGACCCACTCACCTCAGAGTTTCAGAGCTGTTTTCCTTTAAACCCACCATTTCCCAGTCAGGTTCTGCTGGTCAGAAAGAGCTTCCAAACTGTGAGTTCACACTTAGAAATAAATTTATTTTCCAGAGGGGCAGAATGGATGGAAATTCCTCTCTGCTTCCTAGAAACCGGTTTGTAATGGTTGTGCTTTACAAGTGAAAGGTCTGTGAGAGTTCACATTTCATGGGATGGGGAAAATTGGGCTGAAATGTCTGGAGAATGGGAGCTGCTGCTCAGAGCTCTGGAATATTGTGGAGTTGTGAAGGTGTTTAATCCTCTTCCTCCGGGTAGTGCCAGGGCAGTTCCCCACGCTGAGCAGGGGGAAGTCAGGCAGCCTGAGCCTGGGATCTTGATTTTGGGGTAAAACCAGCCCAATCTGGGGCTGGGGCTGATCTCTTGTGTCTGTTTCAGGCTTGAAATAAGGGGTGAATTGCGGAGGGGGAGGCTGAGTTGGGTTTTTTTGCACTTGGTTTATTGTCTTTTGTGGAGCCACGTAAACAGATTCCTGAGCCATTGTTGTTGGGTAATGCACAAATCCAGTCGTGAGGGGGGTTAATAATAATAATAATAATAATAATTCCTTTCTGTAGGGATAAAATATGGTGTGGAATATGGGCCAAGCTCCTTAAATTGGACTTGAATGTGGCTTTCTGATTCCAGGAAGAGTGGAATTCTCTTTTTCCTGGGAATGCCATGCCCAGCCTCAGGAGCATATTCGGATTAGTCCCTTTACAGGAGGTGTGGCCACCGCAGAGAAAATCACCACTTACTGCAGCAAAGCAAACAAAAAAGGGAAAACATTACCCAGATTGACTCCTAATTCTCTGTGGTGTCGATTTTGTGTGGAACATGCCCCGACAGATCCCAATCCGTGCTCATATTTGGGATTTCTCTGCTTCCTGCCTGAGGAAATAGCAGCAGAGAGGAGGAGAGGCATCTCCTGGTGCTTTGGAGTGACCCCTAATGCTCTTGGAGGACTCACTGACCAAGGCCCAGGTTCTCAGCACTTCCCAAATCCACCTTGTCCATGTTCCCCTGCCCTGGGATATCACCTGGAGCTCTCCTGGGTTTCCCTCAGCCACGTTGTCAGGATTAAATAATTCCAGTTTTGGTTTGTTTTGGGGTTTTTTTCCCTTCCCCTGACTGAACCATCCTTGTAGTCTCCTCTACATCCTCCAAAACAACAGCACACAAAAAGCTCTGTCCTTTCCAGTTTCCCCTGGGAGTCTCCAAACCCTCCACGTGAGCAGGAGCTGCTCCTGCCCATGAAATGTGTGTGTGTGTGTCCACGGGGCAGTTTGTCCTGTTGGAAATGAAATTTTGGGAGCTCCAGGAATGTCTCTGAGGAAGGAGAGTGTGTGGGGAGCCTTGTGAGCACCTTCAGCCTGAGAAATGCATCGATCCACAGAATTCCTGTGCTGGATTCAGGGGCCTTGGTGTGAGGGAATTCCAGCCCTTCTGAACCTCTGCAGTTCCCGGGTCTTGTTGTGTTGGAGGGAGGTGAAGGGAGCTAAGCTGGATGCAAAATGGGAAATTTCAGATGCTCCAAAATCGAGTTGCCTTCTAGTAATTAATCCTGTCTGTATTCAGAAAGCTGAATTGAATAATCTCACTGACCCTAATCCCATTTTGGAATCTGCTGCCTTCCTGCCTCTGAAACGCTGCTCCTGTGTTTTCAGGGGGGTTCACTGGCTTTAGGGCTGATCCTTTTGGGGTTGTCCCTGGTCCCTTTCCTGGGCTGCTCTTGGCTGGAGTAAGGATTGGGGATTGTGCAAACAGAGGGACACAAACAGGGCAGGGAGCAGGGAAAACTCTGCTCTGACTCTTCGTGCAAAAACTGATGTATCACCCTGGAATTTGATTTTATGTGGGGAGAGAAGCTCTTGGTGACACAGCCCAGGGAACACCTGAAGTGGCCCAGCTGAAACAGCTTTTTTTTCGATGGTGTCTAACAATGTGGCTCATAGATAATGAGAAAAACTGTAAAAAATCAAGATTTTAGGAGGAGGGTGTCCAAGCTGATGGATTTTCCATATCCCTTTTCACTCCCCCACCCTCGTTTGTTTTTAATTTCAGTGCCGTGCCACATCACACGTAACACTTTTTAAAGCAGCGCTTCCTTTGGGCAGGTGAATAATAAACTCTTAATTTCTTTGGTTCAAAGTGGTTGTTGAAATGATGAGATAGGAAGAAATGTCGACCACAAGTTGTGTTTCACGCCCCCACTGTGATGCTCCCGTGGCTTGGGTAGGGAAGAGAGATTTGGGGAGATTTGGAAGCCAAAATCAAATTGGTTGTGCAAAAAAGGCTTGGCCCAGGGAGGCTGGGGAAGGTCCAGCAGGAAAATGACTTTTGTCCTCAGGGTGTGACACCCAGGAGACAGCGCTGGTGTCCCAAATTTTTATTGCTGTTTTTGCCCCAAATAGGATTCGCTTCTTCCTTCTCCCTCTGCCAGGAGTTGTGTGAATGTGGGAATGTTGGCCCTGGCAAACTGATTTCACAGGATCCCAGGGTATTTTGGGTTGGAAGGGCCTTACAGCTCATCCAGTTCCCTCACCAGGGACATGTGACTTTTTCCAGATAATGATAAGGAAAAAAAAAAGGGGGAGTGTTTTAAACTAAAAGAGGAGAGATTTGGATATTGGGAAGAAATTCCTGGTTGGGGTGGTGGAGAGGCCCTGGCACAGAGCAGCTGTGGCTGTTCCTGGATCCCTGGAGATGTCCAAGGCCAGGTTGGAACACCCTGGGACAATGGGTGGTTGTCCCTGCCAATGGCAGGGGTGGCACTTTAAGGTTCTCCAACCCATTCCATGATTTCCTGGTTGTTTCCAGGGATGAGCAGCACAGGGGGCTCGGGATGGTTTCACTGCTGGTTGGAGCAGCTCCTACAAGGGACATTTTGGGGAGCCCTGGTGGCCCTGGGGACAGGGGCTGTTCCCTCCTGCATGCCAGAAAAGGGACTCGGGGCCAGCACCCACGGGCACATCCCGTTTCATTTGGACACCGTGGTTAATTGGGGCTTGGGACACTGCAGTAATTACTGTTTTCGCTGCCTGCCTGGCTGGGAGCTCCCTTTGAGTCACAGCATTGGGAAAGTCAGCCCTGGGAGGGTTTTATCCTCCCTGAGCCGGGGTGAAACCTGCCCAGCCCTGAGGAGGGGCCAGACCCCTCTGCCCGGGGTTTGTGCACCTCTCTGTGATCCTGCAGTTCTCCTTTGGGACAAGCTTCCCCCTTCACACCTCAGCTCAGGTGGATTTTTTTTTTTTTTTTTAATTTCAGACACCATAATTTGACTTTATTTCCCAATATTTATGCCGATGATCCCGGCATCTTCTTACATAATAGCTGGATACAAACCCAGCAGTGAAAAAAACACCTTATTACCAATAATAATAATAGTAATAATGATGATATTACCAGTAATAATAACAGAATTGCAGGTGGTGGGGAGGGGCAGAACTGTAATTTATCAAAGCAGCTTATTTGAATTTTGATGAGCCTCAGAGAGCTGGATAAGTTCTTGGATTTAAGCTGAAAATACTGAATCATGTCTCACTTTTTGGGTTTGATTTTTTTTTTCTTTTTGGATCCATTCTAAGTGTATTTGTAGTAAATTGTTGCCCTGCTAAAACGGGCTTCTAAAAAGATAAAAATAAATAGTTGATGGTGTTTTATGGCCAGGGACTGTGCCATGGGCTGTCCTGGGAAAGTCAGGAAATCTTTGTCTTATTTATACTCTTCCTTTTTGGGGCTGGATGTTGTTCTTATGGGCAGTGCTCTATATTTAAAACCTTGGCAGGTGCCTGTGAGAAAACAGCACCATTTTCCATCAGGAATCTGCGCTGGGTCACCGAGTCCTTGCTCAGGTGTCACCGAGTCCCCAGGTGTCACCTGTGGGGAGCTGAGGTTCTGCTGCTGGGGCTGCAGCAGCCCTCAGCCCATCAGTGTGATCCCACTGACGTTGGGGAGGGGTTTTCTCATTCAGAATCAAAGCTGATTAACTGGGAGCTGCTGTCCCCAGGCTGTCCCCAGGCTGTCCCCAGGTCCTGCCAGGGCCACCCGGGAGGAGCCGCTCGGATGTCACCGGTGCCCCTCGGGTAACTGGGGGCTGGTGGGGGGCTGGAATTGGGATTTCAGCTGACCACAGGGAGGGTTTAGGGCAGCTTTGGGATGGGAGAACTGTCTGGCAGCCAGGGCTGGGCGAGGGGAACAAAACAGGTGAACAAAAAGAGGCTGAATGTGCCCGTGTGGTGCCCGGCAGCAGGTTCTGGAGAGGTTCCCTTTCAGTGGGGTACAGACACGTGGCAGCTGCAGTGGGAGTTGTGAAATCAGTGGGGTTTTTTGGTATCTCACCTGTGGAGTTTTCCTTTCTGGAGGCAGCAGCACGACCTTGTCTCTTTGCCCATCCATCACTGAGGGATTTCCCTCCAGGACACTGCACAGAGGCTTCATCCCGGGCTCCATTCCTGTAGGGTTTGACTGAGGTCTGAATCATTCCTGGTTCAAAAAACCTCAAAAAAAGGCTCTTTATTTAACGTGTCCCCAAATGCAGGCTGGGCTCAGGTAACTCCTCCATCCCAAACAGGAATTTAAACTTCCCCAACCAAGCAGCAACCGAGGAACCGGCGATACCCATCCAGCCCCGTGCCTATCCAGCTATTTTTAGGAATATTAAGCCTGTAATAAGCCTTTTTTTGGCCAGGGTCTATTTCTGGTTGTCCTGCTTAGTCAGGATTTTGCCCGAGCAGAGCTCTGGTTGGGAGCCAGAGGGGCGAGTGTGGCCGGGGCAGGAGGGCAGCTCTTGTCCCTCCTGATCCCAACGGAGCATCCCGACACTTGTGACAGCCTGGCCTCCTCCAGCAGCCAGCCATTTCCTTGGAGATTAAACTGGATGGGCTTTTTTAAATAAAATTCCCTGTGTAACTACAGGCTGGAGGGAAGATTCCCTCAGTCAGAGCTGCTCGTGGATGGATTTAAGCAACCTCATTCTTTGGACGGCGTCCTCCGAGGAGCCCTCGGATTTCGCTGTCATTTCTCTGTGACTTATCTCTGCAGTGTGATGTTTTCTTTGCCTCCAGGAAGGCAGCTCGGCCTGCTCCAGCTGCTGCTTCCCGAAATCTTGTCCTGGGAAGGGAACTGATGTTTCTCATGTCTCTGTTGTTTGAGCCTTGTCACAGCGGTGAAATAATTTTTTTTTTTTTTTCCCCAAAAATGAGCAGAACTCGAGGCAAAGTGGCAGTACACACTGACCATGTTTGTAAGGAGTCGTCTCAGAGCTTCACTGAGCTTTTCCAGAGGAAATGCAGAGTGAATTCCACATTTTTCCTGTTGTTTTGGGGGTTGTGCTCAGCTTTTTCTCTCTGGGTTGGAGTTGTGGGTGAGGTTTGCTGTGAGTCTTGTGTCAGTGACTGTACTGGGCTTGTTCATCTCCATGTGGACCATAACAGAGAACATTGGTGCAAATTCTACCAGAAATCCTGGAATTTGGGCTGGCAGCCAGCAGCCTTACAGCTGGAGAAACCTCTCGGTGCATCTCAGACTCAGGGTTTAAACTCTGAACAAATCCACACAGAGTTTTCAGAACAGAAAAGGCTTTGGGAGCCTGGAAGGTTCATCTCCAAAACATCTTGATACAGACTGGGTGGGCTGTAAACTCCAAAATATTCAAACTGTGGATGCAGTCCTTCATTTCTGCCATCAGTGGTTGATTCCCCACCTTCCCCAACCTAAAGCCAGTTTCCAGAGCGCAACATTTGCTCTCTGATAATTAATAATTGCAGTTTTCTGGCTGGGTTTGAATTGCTTAATTTCCTGTGGTTATGTGCAGTTGTGGAGGGTCTGGGCAGCGTTTCCTCGTGGAGCAGGGCTCACAGAACCCTGGAATATCCTGAGTTAGAAGGGGCCCATGAGGGCAGTGAGCTCCAGGTCTCACAGCAGCTGCAGTTTCATCCTCAGTAAATCATGAACTGCAGCTTCATCATCTCATACACTTTCTGTCCCACAAATGAACGAGTTGGAGCGGTTTAAAATCAGGATATTTACTAATATTTCGTAGATTATGGGTTTAAATTCTGCACTGTTTCTTTGGCATGAGCTTTGCTTAACACAGAGACGTGCAGCACTTTATTGGTTGTGTTTCTGGGAATGTTTCTGGCTTTTATTTCCTGCCCACCTCTGAGGGTGTCTCTTGGATGGTTTTTGTACAGAAATGGGTGTCACCTTCTCCCTTCCTCTCTCTGGGTCTCCCTTGGGGTCCTTCCCCTCTCTGTGGTGCCCTTGGTGTTGTGTTGGTCCTTCCCAGGCAGCCTCAGGCTCTCCAGAGATGCCAGATCCAGTTTTTTTTTCCCCTGGAATGAACATCAAGGTGGATAAATCTCGCTGTCTCTCTGTCACCACTGACCCAGGTGTCTCCTCTAACCTTGCAGCCACTAATTCCCTGAAGCTCTGAATTATCTTCATCCCTTTTTTTCCCCCACTGGGATTTGAATTTTTTGCTTTCAAGTGTCTGGGTTCAGAGCGGGCTGACGCCGTGTTGGCTTTGGCCCTGGGGCTGCTGAAATTCCATCAGGAATTCCAGGGGCAGGACAAGGGGAATGGCTTCAAACTGAGAAAACAGGACTGCATGGGACATTGGGGAAAAATTCCTCCCTGTGAGGATGCTGAGGCCCTGGAATTGGTTTTCCTGAGAGGATGTGCACTCACCATCCCAAGGCCAGGCTGGATGGGACTTGGAGCACCCTGGGGTGGTGGGAGGTGTCACTGCCCATGGAAAGGTGACACTGGGTGGCCTTTAGGGTCCCCTCCCACCCAAACCCAGGGGTTTTGGAGCCTGGTCAGTGGCACAGCCACCCCAAAGGAGCAGCTGCAGTGGTGGCACCAGGCTGTGCTTCCTGCTGGAGCTGCAGGAACACCAGGCTGGGCACAGCTGCTGCTCACATCCTCCTGGGCACATTCCTTGTGCAGGGACACCCAGACACTGCCACCTGTCCTGAGGGGGTGGCACTCTGGTGTCCCAGTTCAGGGTGACAACGCCCTGATGTGACCAAGGCCTGAGCAGCATCTCTGTGTCCTGCCCTGTGAGCAGGAAAATGTGGGAATTAGCTGTGGACTGCTGGGAATGGAGCCAGTTTGCCACATTTTGAGTGTTCTCGAGGACAAAGGAAGAGGTTTTAAAGGAAATGGAGAATTGCACGTTGTGCTGAGTGTGAGGCTGTGAGATCAGCTCTGCCTTTTGGTCACTTCTGTCTGTCTGTTTTCATGAACTTCCTAAATTCAATAGAATTTCAGTCTGGTTTGGACCTTCAATCCCACCCAGTGCCACTCCTGCCGTGGGACACCTTCCACTGTCCCAGGCTGCTCCAAGCCCTGTCCAACCTGCCCTGGGACACTTCCAGGGATCCAGGGGCAGCCACAGCCCCTCTGGGAATTCCATCCCAGCACCTCCCCACCCTCACTGGGAGGAATTCCTTCCCCGTATCCCATGTGGCTTCACACAGCTGCAAAAGTTGCTCCTTGGTGGAGGATTCTGTGTTTGGCACAGAACTGAAAATTTACATACAATTTTACAAGAAAAAAAAAAAGTGGGTTTATGTGTCCTGTCCAGAATAATTTCTTCTGTTGGAAAACACCTGGTATTAAAGAAAATAAAAGAGATGTTAAGAGAAGCAAACTTGGGGCATTTCGTTTTTATCCCTTGAAGCATTTTTGAAAGCCTGGAAATCTAGAATAGCCTCTGACATTTTTTTTTCCAGAGCTTTATTTTTGTATGGACCTGCCAGAAGGTCCCCGTGTCCGTGGTATATATTTAGCTGTACGTGCTGCCATGACTTAGCAAAATCCCAATTCCAGCCTGTTTTCACCCAGCCTCTGCCATCTGAGCCTCAGGCTTTGAAGGAAAACTGAAGAAAATAGGTCTGGAGATGTATCCTGGCTCTTCCCAGCCTTCCAGGGGAGGGGGAATTCCAGAGCTGAGGTTCTCCCGTGAGCCCATCTTGTCTGGGCCCCGTCACGGTTTAAGTCCAAGGACTATTTTTAGTAAGACAAAAAAACCAAACATTCCTTTCGATTAGTGCTGGTCAAAGGGAAACTCCTGCAGAAACCAGTCTGGGGATGGGATTTGTGCCGGGACTGAGGTGAGGTTTTTCCTGCTGAGGGATTTGATGGGCAGAGTTCCCTGTGATCAGGCAGAGGAGGCTCCTGGCTGCTTCTGGAATCTCTGTTTTAACTCTTCCTGCCCTTGTTCTGGGTTCTGCTCTGGGTCTTTTCTGGAAGTCTGCTCCTGCTCTCTGATTGTTCCTTTAGTTTCCCTGATCCTGTTTTTTGGGGATGAGAGTCCTGATTCGAGGTGTGGGCAGTGGTGGGGAAGGGTTTGGATCTGCCTGTGTGCTGCTGTTCCTGGGGGAAAGGACTCACATCTCGTTTTGCCGTGAATAATTCCTCTGCGTTCCTCCTCCATGAGAGCTCCCTCCATGATTTCCTCGATCTGCTAATCAATCAGCTAATCAATTTAATGAGCTGCTCCTGTCCCAGAATGTGCAGGTGCTGCTCTCCCAGCCTTGGGAATGTGTGTCCCCACCCACTGTGGCTCCAGAGTCACCTGGAGATGGGAGGGAAGAGCCCTTGGAGCTGGGAATGGCAAAACCTCCGTTTAATTAGCAGCAAACTGAGAGCTGCCGGGCTGGTTTCTGCTCAGGACTTGTGATGTTCCTGGTGGGAAGTGATAAAAGGGTCTGTGGGGAGGGCAACACTTCTGCTGGCTGACATTTTGGGGTGGAAGTTTGAGAGTTCCCACTTCAGCACCGTGCTCTGGCTGTTGGGATAATTCACAGGCAAAGTGGGATTTGGGAGCACAGCATGTGACTAAAATCCTGGGGTTGGGTGTTCTCTGGGGGTCACGGTGTTCCTCAGTTCCCAGTTTTCCAGCTGGAGCATTTAAAGGGCATTTCGTGGCAGCACATTGGATTTTGTGTTAGGTTGTGGTGGGGTTGGATTCATGCTCAGGTACAGGGTATTTGGGATATGATGAGATTAGATTCATGTTCAGAGACAGGATATTTGGAAAGCAATGGGTCCATGTTCAGGTACAGGGTATTTGGGAGGTGCTGGGATTTGATCCATTCTCAGGAACAGGATATTTGGGAGCTGTTGGTGATGGATCCATGCTCAGGTACAGGATATTTGGGAACTGTTGGGGTTGGATTCATGCTCAAGTACAGAATATTTGGGATATGATGGGATTGGATTCATGTTCAGGGACAAAATATTTGGAAAGTGATGGATCTGTGCTTGGGTACAGGATATCGGGGGTGTGATGGGATTGGATCCATGCTCAGGTACAGGATATTTGGGATATGATGGGATTGGATTCATGTTCAGGGACAAGATATTTGGAAAGTGATGGATACATGCTAGGGTGCAGGATTATTTGGGATGTGCTAGATTCATGCCCTGGTACAGGATATTATTTGGGAGCTGATGCATCCGTGCTCAGGTATAGGATATCTGGGATGTGATGGGGTTGGATCCGTGCTCAGGTACAGGGTATTTGGGATATGATGGGATTGGATTCATGTTCAGAGACAGGATATTTGGGAGGTGATGGATCCATGTTCAGGATCAGGTACGGGATATTTGGGAAGTCATGGTGATGTATACTTGAGAACTGATTTTATTTAGATTTTTCTCAAGAGCCTCATGAGGCTTTGCTCTCTGTTTTCCATGGGACTCCTTGGAAAAGAGAAGCTTCTCTTGTTCTCAGAGTGTGTGAGATGCTTTCAGCTGGTCCCAAAGTCCATTCCAGGTGCATCAGGTGCTGTCCATGGATTTGGAGGGACACAAGAACCAGCTCTGGCCCCGTTGCCTTGGAAGAACACTGAGCTTTCCCAGCATTATCCCTCCTCCTGGTGCAGCCCCAAAGATCACAACTCCCTCTAAACCATTCTTGGTGGTTTAAAACTCTGTCCTGTTTGTCCTGAGGGCTGGGAGAATGTTCTGGGCCCTGCAAGACTTTTCTCTGTTCACCAGCACCTTTTCCATCACAGAAACCAACCCTGCTGCACCTGCACCTTCCACCTCTGCTTGGTGGATATTTGGACTCCTCTTCCTCTCCCCTCCAGCCCCTGGGCCAGATGTTTGGTCTGTAAAACCTCCCAGTTTTGATGTGTTTGTGCCTTGGTGCACCCCCCAAAGTGCTGAGGGAGCATCCCCAGTCAGTGCCAGCTCACAGCCACATCCTAATTATCATTTATTTGAGTGGAACAGCTGCAAATCTCAGTTTATATTTAACCTCTCAATCCCCAGAGCATCCTTGCACCGTGTTTTAAGATGTAGTGCTCCATCCAGCTGTGGTCCAGTGCAGGAGGTGCAAACTGCAGCACAAAATTTATCTCTTAAGAATTTACTGATCCAGATATCTGGAAAGAGCCTCTTTAACCAACCACTTCTTCCCTGGGGTGAAGCAGGGTTTGTTCTTTTGGTCTGTGACTGAGCTGTGCCTTTTTTTTTTTATTTCTTTTTTGTTTGTTTGCAGATGTTCTCAAACAACGATGAAGCTGCAATCAACAAAAAACTGCCCAAAGAGCTGCTGCTTCGGTGAGTCCTGTCCCTGGACACCGGTGGGTTGTTATTTCCATCCAGGATTTTGCTGCTGTGCTCCCAAATCATGAGCTTGGATCGGGGTCACTCAATAAAGCCAGGCCCGAACAGAGGCAGGTCAAAGGTCTGTGTCAGCAGTTTGTGCTAAATGGGATTAAGTTTTGGGGCTTTTAAATGCTGGGTTGGTTTGCTGGTTGTTTGGTGAATGGAGGAACTTTAAATCAGGTCCTTAATGAGAGTGAGGAGTCTCTCATTAATCCTTCTGGTGAGGGTGGGCTGATGTGGAAAATAGGATTCTGCTTCTCTGAGGAGTTCAGTTTAAAGCAGAAGTGTGAATCCCTCTGCTGCAGCTACACTCGAGTGGACTTTGTCCCGTCCCTTGTCAATAGGAGCCAGTTTTTCAGCTCCTGGCAGGATGGTCCCGTTGGCAAACACCAAACAGATCAGATTTTGTGGGCTGTTAGGCTTTGAAAATCCTTTAAAGTCTCTGTGGATAATTCTGCTGCCCCTGTGCTCCCTGTGGGAAGCAGGAGGGGAGTGTCGGGGTCACTGTCCCTCTTTTGGGGCTCTGGAAGTAGAGCTGAGTTCATCAGTGCTTTGAGCTCAGGTGTTGGACTGGAAATGGGGGAAGCAGAGGCAGGGGGAAGCTTGAATTATTAACAGCAACAACGTTTTTACACTGCAAGAAACTGGTTCTGTCAACACTCGGTGGCAGTGGAGTGTGGGGAGGGGAGTGTGACCCAGGAAAGTGCTGCTGGAGTGAAGGGAACAGGGAAAAGGGATGACTGTGTTTCATTTTCAGTGCACTGCCTCCTCTGGAAGGGCATTTCCCAGCTGATTCCATTCCTTTTATTCCAGTATTCCTCACCCTGGAGCACAAAGTGTGGCTGTCACCCTGCCCCAGGGTGGGTGTTTGGGATTGGGGGGACACAGGAAATGATTGTCCAGGGGTGTGGAGATCAAACCACACCCTGGGGACCGGGGGCACCTGTGGGAGGAGCAGGGTGGGGTCACAACCTCCACAGGAGGAGTTTGCACAGGGCTTTTTGCAGGTGGCAGCTGCTGTGCTTGTCCTCAACCATGGCTGGGATGTGGAGCAGCAAAAAAATTGTATTTCTGGGTTTTCTGAGGTGATTTCCTTCTTCTGATGGGAGCAGATGCAACAAACCTGGGTTTTGTCCCTGTGCTGAGGTGACAAGGCAGGGGTAGGTTGGGGACAGCTTGTGATGGGTGAGGCAGGAAGTCTGTGTGGCACTGGGGATGTGGGGAATAGAGTAGAGGAGAAAAAGATTGGGTGAGGAAATGTAAATGGGATTTTTTTCATGGATTTCAAGGGAGGGAGAAGTGTGAGGGCATCGGGTTCCCCAGGAGCAGAACCTTGCTTGGAGCCAGGGTGAGGTTTGTGACAGATGGAAGTGGGATGGTCCTGAGTGCAGCCAAAGGCTGAGGTTTGCCTCTTTGCTGTGTGTGAAGGTGCAGCCACCTCCAGAGGTGTCTGTCACCACCTGAGAGTCAGCAGGGGACAAAGCTGGAGCAGGACATGGATTGGTCACCACGGGCTGGGGCTGCCCCATCCCTGGACAGGGTTTGGAGCACCCTGGGAGAATGAGAAGTGTCCTTACCCATGGCTGGGGTGGCCCTGGATGAGCTTTAAGGTCCAGCCCAAACCATTCCATGATTCCATGAACGCTGCTGGACAACTGGAGAAGGATTTGTGGCAGGAAGGAGAGAAGCTCCTGCATGGAGCAGGGAATTGCATCAGGACAAGCCCCAGCGTGGCTGAATTCCCACCCTCCTGCCCTATGGAAAAGCTGTGCCTGTTGTTCCCTGCTGTCCCTGCTCATCCCATCCTGCTGCAGAGCAGGGAGTTGTCCAGAATGGAACCCAGGGGAAATGGGGAGTTGATAAATGTTTAAAGCTCATAAGTAATGGTTTGGAGAGCTGGAATTCACTGTTAGCATACTGCGAAAATTAATTACTGTGCATTGACAGTGCAGCCTTTGAAAGAGGAGCTTGGATGGGTTTTCTGCAGGAATCTCCTGTAAATGGGTGTCACTGTGTGCAGGACAAAGGCTGGTGTGTTTGGGCACTGCTCTGTGAAGTCCTGTCCCTGCTCGGGGCACTCAGACGGCTTGGGGGTCCCCTGGGCGTGGAGTGAAAGCTGCACTTAGGCAAAATAGAGAGGAGGAGGATGTGAAATGGGAGAACAACAGCCTTTGTTATCCCTACAAACACAGGGATGGATCAGGAGGGGTGCTGAGGGCTGTCCTGGGACATGGCCCTGGATGCAGCAGTGACATCGTGTCCTGGAATGGGGACGTTTGTCCTGCGTGTCCAGAGAGCAAGACAGGGTGGGGAGGTCACAGAACCCCGGGATGTTTTGGGTTGGAAGGGACCTTAGGGACTGTCTGGTTCCCCCTGCTGTGGCAGGGATACCTCCCACTGTCCCAGGCTGCTCCAAACCATGTCCAGGGATGGGACAGCCCCAGCCCGTGGTGACCAATCCATGTCCTGCTCCAGCTTTGTCCCCTACCAGCTGAGAGCCAGCAGGGGACACCTGGAGGTGGCTGTACCTTCACACACAAAGCAGGAAAAAGCAGAATTCCCTCCTTCCTTGGCTGCCCCAGCTCCTCCCTGGGCTGTGTCTGCCTCGGTGACTGCCAGTGGTGGATCCGTGGCTGCTGCTGGCTCCAGCTGTGCTCGTGTCCCCAGAGGGGCAGCCTGTCCCTGTTTCCCTGCATTCCCACTGCTGTTGGAAAGCTGCTTTCCTTCCCTGAGGCTGCCTGCCAGTCCTGGGAGCCTGGATTTCTCTTGCCAGAAGTGGATTTCTGCTGCTCTCCTGGAGAAGGTTTCTGTCCCAGCGTGACGTGGGGCTGCTGCACAGCTCCTGCTTGGCCAGGAGCAGGAGCAGGCTGCTGGAATTCCTGCTGGGTCACGGGCAGGGCAGGCATTTTGCAGCTCTCTCCTGGCCTAAGCAGCTTTGACTCCGTGCTCTGCCCATGCAGCACATCCCCAGCCCTGGCTCTGCCAGCCCCACACACTGATTTATCCCTCAGGAGCTGGAATTGTGCCCCATGGAGCACTGAGTGGCAGCAGAGCCGTGGTGTCTGTCCCCCTGCCCAGCCCCTGGCTGCGGGGTTGAACTGGGATTGAACTGGGGTTGAACTGGGGTTGAACTGGGATGATTGGGGGTGTAGCTGGCAGAAATTGGTGTGGGTAATTTTAGAAGGCTGAAGGTCTAAGCTGGCTCACCTCAGAGCCTGCAGCGTGCAGGGATTTCGTGGCACTCTTGACCCTAATCTAGTTAGGGCAGCAGTGGGAAAGTGAGGAGTCCTAGAAACCCCTGAGGGGATTAAGAGGTTGAAACCTGAAAATTGCTCAAAGTGAGTGTGTTTTACCCAAACTGTGCAGAGCTGAGCTGTTCAGACAAAATTGTATGCATAGGGAGTCCCTTTGCAGTGAGACCATTTAATCTGCTGCGATTCCAGATTTAATTCCTGTTTGGGAAGCTCAGCCTGCCTTCATCTGCAGTCACTGTGAGATGATAAAGTTAATTTTGTGGATTATTTTCTCCACTGTCGACTCTGAAGAATAAAAAGACTGATGTCAAAGGGCTCATCAGGCAGCTGTGAGCAGGACAGGAATCCTGTTTGGGTGGAAAAATAAATGTTCCAGCACAATGCCTTTGGGCCTGTTAATGCAGAATTGGGAAAAATCATTTAAACAGCGCTGATCTACTGCTGCAGCTCAGTCACCGCTGATTTGTGGGGCTTGGGGTATTTTAATGTTGCCCAGCAGTTCTTTGGAGAGGCCAAATCCCCTCCTCAGGGCTGCAGGGGAATTCTCAGCTCAGGTCATGGTGCCTACAGGAATTTGTCTGTGCTCCTGCTGCTCTTCCTGCTCCGTGGGGAGCAGCTGGATCCAGTTCTGGAACGACGAAAATCCACAACCAAGGAGCGCCTGCTGTGGAAAAAAAAAGTCCTTTTTGCAGCTTGATTGTGCTGAATCATGGACTCAGGGTCTTGGGCAAGTGCAGGAGGAGCTGAGGGAGCACTGGAAAAGTCTCTGGAGCTCCTCAGAGCCGAGATCTCGGTGCTGGGGAAGGGAGAGGGGTGAGGGTTTGCCCAGGATGAATCCCTGGTGGTGTGTGGGCAGACTGGGAAGGGAAGGGAGGAGCAGGAAGTGGAGGAGAATTTCTCTCAGATCTCCCAGCCCTGATAGAGGGATGAGGTAGTCATTAAGAGTCTGGGATTCCCCTGGAATTTTCATGGAAGTAGAGAAAATTTCCATAAGTGAGTGACCTGTAGAAGCTGAAGTTTTATTTACTCCTATAATGAGGATTTGAGCATAAGAATTTTCCCCAGCTTGCCTCATTTCCCAGCCTTTCCTGGTTTTGTTGTGCCTGGACGTGGTGCTGGATAAATCCTTGGGCACCAATAAATGACACTGGGCTCAGGGGGAGCCTTTTCAGGGAGGATGGAGCTGCTCTGAAATCCAGAATTTGGGATTCCAGACAGTGTCTGGATTCTTCTCCAGAGCTTTTCCCCAGCACTGTCAGATTTCTCACAGTAAAATCAGAAGTGGCTTGAACCCCTTGGATCTTCACCCTTTAACTCCTTGGATCCTCAGGATCCCTGGGAAGTGCATGAGCTCAGGAAGGAACGTTCATCCTGGTTTAGCTGAGTGCTGCTGTGGGATCAGTGTTCTGGTAAATAATCTGCATTTAGCCTCCATCAGGAACACAATATTTTCCCCACAACTGGAAATTGGAGTTGCTGAAGGTTTTTTTTGTCAGGATGCTTGTGGCTGACAGCATTTGCCTTCTCTTCCGGGTGGCCTTCAAGTTGAAAATATTAAATTCAAATATTTAAGCACATTGTGGTTGAACTCTTGTATTATCTTTGCAAAAAAACCTCCAGGGTTTTATAATTTCCCAATAATTGTTCCCAGAGGGAAGGAGGCCTTGATGTCCTCCCACCCTCCGCTTGACCTCGTCTGTTTTGGGCCACGATTGTTTGAATAACCATAAACCATAAAACGACATGGAAACCCCATTGAATTTCAGACATTGTTGATGTCTTGGTGCAGATTGGGAGCTTTCTGTGGGACTCGGTGCTTGCTGCATCCAGAGCTGGGGGAGTTGTGATCTCAGCTGTGTCATTCCTTTGTCCCAATAACAGCCCGCAGTCTTGGGCGTGGGCTGGGTCCCCGGGGTGTGTCCTGGCGCAGGGTGACACTCAGCAGTGTCCTTGTCACTCCTGGCTGAGCACTTCTGGCTCTGGAAGTGCGGAATCCTGGGGTGGTTTGGGCTGGAAGGGGCCTCAAAGCCCACCCAGTGCCACCCCTGCCGTGGGACACCTCCCAGTGTCCCAGGCTGCTCCCAGCCCTGTCCAGCCTGGCCTGGGACACTTCAGGGATCCAGGGGCAGCCACAGCTGCTCTGGGAAGCCCATTCCAGCCCCTCACAGGGAGGAATTCCTTCCCAAATCCCATCCAGCCCTGCCCTCTGGCAGTCTAACCCCATTCCCCCCTGTCCTGGCACTCCAGGCCTTGGAAATAGCCCCTCTCCATCTTTCCTGTTGTCCCTTCACGTGTTGGGAGGCCACAATTAGGTCACCCTGCAGCTTCTGTTCCCCATCCTGAGCAATGCCAGCCTTTCCTCACAGCTGAGCTGCTCCTGCCCTGTCATCAGTGCTGGGAAAGGCAGGAATAATCCAGGCACTGAAACTGAGCTCTGGCCCTGCCCTGAGCCCAGAGCTGGGAGTGAGGGATGGCACTGCCCAGAGGGATGGCACTGCCTGCTCCTGGGAGCTGGGAATAAGGGATGGCACTGCCCAGAGGGATGGCACTGCCCTGATCCCAGAGCTGGGAATGAGGGATGGCACTGGGAGATGGCACTGCCCTGATCCCAGAGCTGGGAATAAGGGATGGCACTGCCCAGAGGGATGGCACTGCCCTGATCCCAGAGCTGGGAGTGAGGGGTGGCACTGCCCAGGGGGATGGCACTGCCTGCTCCTGGGAGCTGGGAATAAGGGATGGCACTGCCCAGAGGAAAGGCACTGCCCAGAGGAAAGGCACTGCCCACTCCTGGGAGCTGGTGCTGAAGGTGTTGAGTGTTTGAGTCACTCCTGTGCAGAGTCTGAGCCAGCCCAGCATCCCTGGTGCTGCTCCATGTCCTGGCTGGGTGTGGGGTCACTTGGGGTGAGCAGTCAGTGATTTGGGGTCAGGAACCCCTCCAAGGTGTGAGGTTTCTGTTTGCCAGTGGCTCCATGGCCGTGTTTTGCTTCCATTTGGGAACTGCTGCCTCTGCACTTCCTTTCAATTCAGCTTTCAGCCAAATCACAAAGAAGTTTTGCTGTCCCAGTCCTTTTTTTTTTTTCTTTTTTGCCTCCCCTCCTTTGTTTTCCACATCCCCTTTCATTTAAAATGTCAATAACCAATAAGGTATCTCTTATTTCTCTTCCAGAATTTTCTCTTTCCTGGATGTGGTCACTCTGTGTCGTTGTGCTCAAGTTTCCAGGGTAAGAACCTTCCTCCTTCCTGGTGGATTTTAACAGGGGCTTGGATTTGGGTGACAATCCTCCCTCCCCAGGGGGGTTGGGCCAGGGAGCTTTGTGCCACTCAGTTGGGGTTATTCAGTGTCCCCTGGAAGTCCTGGAAAATTCCCACAGCACCAGTGAGGGGCAATCCTAAGCTGGAATAGCATTTTCCAGTGTCCCAGCTACAAAGGGGAAGGGGCTGATGCTTTGCCCAGAACTCTCCCCTCATTCTGGGTTTGTTCAGGGAGCTCACCCTGCTGAAATCCCACCATGGGATGAGCCCAAAATGGCATCCTGGGGATTTTGGTGGAAAAACAGGAAATTTTAATTCACAGAGATGCTGCACAGTCAATGAAAGTTCATTTTCTCCTTGGAGTAAGCATAGAAATAAAGTGAAGGGGGTTGTTCTTCTCCTTTATGGGCTTCAGTTAATAAAACCCAACTTGGATTATTGGCTTGGGAGAATTCCTCCATCTGGACTGGAAGGTTCAGTTGTCTGGAGCTGCCAGATTTATTCTGGTGCTTTTTCCTGCCCCTGTCTGGTAACTCCCAGGGGAAGCAGCACAGTGAGGGTGGGGTGGTGTGTTCACCATCCTGGCTGGGTGACACCTGCACAGACCCATCAGTCTCCAAACCTCAACCACGACTGATTTAATTGCTCTAAGCCCATAGGAATTTAAAAAAAAGAAAACAAAAAGGGATATTTAAACGTTAATTGCATTTAAAAATACCCTGGGTGGTGTCATTGCAGTTGTCACCTGAGTAGCACAGGTTGTGCAGGGAAAGAGCTCCCAGCTGAAATCCAGCAGAGCAGTGCTGGCCAGAATGGGCTGTCAGAGGTTCTTTGCCAATGTCAGGGTGTTCTCCCAGCTCCTGTTTGCACAGGGAGCACGGGCAGTTCCTGCAGGGATGTGCAGGGAGGCCCTGGGACATTCCCTACAGCCACTGAGGCATTTCCCACTGCTTTTCTCCTGGTCATAACCAAACCTTAAAACGAGCATCAGCAGTGGGGTTTAAACCCACCCCCAAAAAAATGAATTACTGCTCAATTCTGTCATCTGCTGTAACTCTGCACTCACTCCTGCCCAAGAGCTGAGGAGGAGCTCGGAGCACGTGGGATTTGGGATGGAAAACCCCCCTGTGTTTATCCCTGCCTCTTGCACAACTCTGCCTCTGTTATTACAAGATCCCACTTGTTTACCCTGATGATGTAACTGCAGCTTGAAACACAGCTCTGTTCTCCCCACCTGGCTGAGGGCACAGCCCCGAGTTCTGCTTCTCCTTTGGAGCAGGAACCACGGGAGATTTCGGTGCTTTGAACAAAAAAAACCAAACCCTTTGTCAGTGCAGCCTGGGGGCCTCCCCTGTGCCGAGGTGTCCTTTGGGGACAATTCCAGCCAGGAATGTGAAGGTGCCTGAGCTCCAAGCACTCTCCTGGCTCATACCTGCACCTCCCAAGGGAGTGGAGGCTCTTCCCTGACTGGGGAACTCGGAATTCCGAGTTGTGGGCAGCCCCTGCTCCCTGCAAATGCTCCTGGGGCCTCCCTGCTGGAATTACCTGTTGCTTTCCCCACCTGGCACAGAATTTTGTTTCTCAAAGGAGCAGACTGTGTCTAGGTCCCCACTGACCTTTGTTTTTTTTTCATATTAACCACACTTTTCCATTTTTTCCCCCCGATAAAGGCGTGGAATGTCCTGGCCCTGGATGGCAGTAACTGGCAGCGAATTGACCTGTTTGATTTCCAGAGGGACATTGAGGTATAATTAAGTGACATACAAACCCATTTTTTTTTTTCTTGTGAAAATGTAATTACAGCCTAGAATGGATTCATACTCCCAGCGTAACCCTTTCTACCTTCCCTGGAGATAGAAATCATTAATTTCGGTTCTTTCAGCTTCAGGGAGCCTTTTAAAGTCTTGGCAATCCATTCAGCTTTTGAAAATTGACAGAATTCTCTATCCCTAGCAAGACTTAAAAGTAGTAATGGAAGGAAAGCAGTTTTTGTCTGCTCTGAAAACAGAAATTAGTAGAAAAGGCACATTTTTGGGGGAAACTGTTGCATGGAAGAGAATTTTAAACTGCTCTTTGCACTCAGATAAGAACACGAGGGCTGATTGTCAGTTGAATCATGCAATATTTGCATCCTTAATACCACAAATGGAAATGGAGGTGAAGATGATTTGAGAAGGACAAGGCCCAAATTGTCCCTAAAAGATGCAGCTTTGGAGCTGCTCCCTTGTAGCTGAACCCGTGGGATGTGGATCCTGCAGCACCAGTGGGGATGAGGCTGAAAAATTCAAATTGCTTTAAGCAGGAAAAGGGATGAGGAAAAAACCCAATCTTTAGGTCTCTTATCAGGGTGTTTTATCCTGTTTAAAACATCCTGGAGGAGGGAGATGGGGAAATTGGGCCATTAGACAGAGGCATCGAGGAGCACCTGGTGGGAAATCCAGCCCTGATTTTGTAGGAAAGGGTTAAAATAAGCCCTTTGTGCAGCTGAGAGTCAGGGATGAGGAGCAGGAAGTGGCACTGTCACCTCAGCAGCGTCTGAGTGGCCTGAGGGAAGGAAATTGGGGATTTGGGGGTCTTCATAATGAATCCTTCACCTCAAATTGTGCCCTAAAAATCCCAGACCTGGGACTTCTTTAGAGTGGAGTTCTCAGGGTTCCTGATGTGTGGAGAGGCAGGAGATGGGACTGAGCAGCTCAGCCTGGGAGGAGGGAGAGGCTGGGAGTACAAACCAGGCTTTTCCCAGTCCTCAGTGCTTTTTTTGGGGTGGTTTTCATGTCCCTGCACATCAAAGCCCATGTCCTTGCCTGAGCCCAGGCTTCCCCTCTGAAAACAAAATGCTGGAATTTGTTGTACTTCTCCTCAAAGTTCCTGCTGGGCCTCCTGGCATCCCCAGGCTCTGCTGTAACAGAGTTAAATCCATCAGTCCGTGTAAATCCTTGGTAGAAACACATTTGGCTCCTCTAATTCCAGCAGAATTTGGAGGCTTGCTTCAGGAATTTGTAAGATCAGGGAGCATTTCAGTTTTTCCAGGTTTTTTGCAGGGCTGTGGAGCTGCTCCTGTGGTGTCCCCAGAGCTCACCTGACCAGCCCAGGGTCCCTTGGGGTTGAGTTTTGTTGAACCTGGTGGTTGATTTGGGGTTTTTTTTTTTTTAATTAGAAAAAAGATTTTGGAAGAAAATCCTTGTCTCACATATACCAGTTAGTCCTGGAGGAGGGATGCTCCTGTTCTGTGAGGAGCAGCCAAAGGGGAAGGTTCTGAGTTTCTGGTACAAATATTCTCCAGTGGTTTTCCCTTTTGGTCCCAGGGAACAGGTAAATCCTGGCTGAAATGGGCCCTTTGGGTCCAGATTTGAAATTAAAAAGCCTTTTCTGGATGTCTGGAGCACAAATGGTTGAATCAAACTCGTGGGCTGGTTGTGCTCATCTCTGGTTTGGATAGAAATTGGAGTTTAGCCATTGGCTGTGCTTGGAAATGTGGGCTGTAGCTGCTCTCACCTTCCTTGGGGAGTCTGTGCCCGTGTCCAGGAGCTCCAAAACACAGGAAATTCCTCAGAATGCTTTAGCTGATTGCTCCTTGTCTCTCCATCTTCAAAAGCTGAGTAATTCTCCCTCCCTTTTGCCCATTCCCATGGCATTTTTTTTTTTAATTCCCTTTAGCACCGTTTTCTCCCTTTAAATAACAAAACCATTGTTCATCTGCAAAAAAAAACGTTCACTTGAACTTCTCCTGGAGCTCTGTGGGGTTCTCAGGTGGCTCCTCCTGTCTTCCCCAGGGCAGAGTGGTGGAGAACATTTCCAAAAGATGTGGAGGATTCCTGCGGAAGCTGAGCCTTCGGGGCTGCCTGGGAGTGGGGGACAACGCCTTAAGGTACAGCTGCACCTTTGGGCTGGAAAAACCAGGAGTGGGAGAATTTATCCCTGGTTCTGGAGGATCTGAGCCTCTCCTCCTTCAGGATGTCAAAGCCTGGAGAGCAGTGATAGAGATGATTCATTTCGCAGTTAATTTAACGTTTAATTAATCTTTTTGTAAAGTTGTTTTTTCATTAATTTTTTTTTTTATAATTTAATTTGTCAGGGGGTTTATAATTTAATTTATGAGGGGTTTTGTCACTTAATTTATCATTTTTGACCTCAGCCAGCAGCCACTTGTCTCAATTCTCATGAAAAATAAAGCCAAATGCTGAGGCTGAGGGTGATGGGGGAATCTGGTGCCTCCAGGCTGGGACATCCCAGAAGTGGGGCAGCAGAAATCAGGGATTTTCTTGGCTTCGTTTCTGATTTTTTCCTTGATTTTCTTGATATTTTTCTTCTTTGTTGATTCTTTCCTTGATTCTTTTCTTCTTTTTTGATTTCCTTCTTGTTTTTCTGAGTTATTTTTCTTGATTTTATTATTGTTTCTCTTGATTTTCTTCTTGATTTTCTTGATTCTTTTATTCTTTCTTGAATTTTCTTGGTTTTCTCCTTGATTTTTTTTTTTTTTTGCTTTTCTTCTTGGTTTTCTTGATTCTTTTATTCTTATTTCTTTCTTTCTTGATCTTCAGAGATTTTCTTCTTTCTTGATTCTTTTCTTGATTTTTCTCCCTGATTTTCATTTTGCTTTCCTTCTTGATTTTCTAGATTCCTTTCTTCTTTCTCGATTCTTCTGATTTTCCTGATTTTCTTCTAGATTCTTTTGATTTTCCTTGTTTTCTTCTAGATTCTTTTGATTTTCCTGGTTTTACTCTGGATTCCTATCTTGATTTTTCTCTGTTTTCTTCCACAATCTGTTTGGGGCCCTTTTGTCAAACTTTACTCTGACGTGTTATAAAACCCCTGGGATCCCTCTGCCTGACAAATCCAACGTTTTCCCTTCCCTTTCCCCAAGGACCTTTGCCCAGAACTGCAGGAACATCGAAGTGTTGAACCTCAATGGTTGTACCAAGATCACGGACGCGTGAGTAAAACTCTTCCCTGGGTGCCAAAAAAAAGCCAGGCTTGGGGGTTTGGGAGGTTTTCCATGGAATCCTGGAATGGTTTGGGTTGGAAGGATGTTAAATCCCATCCATTCCCATCCCTGCCAAGGCAGGGACACCTTTGACCATCCTAGGTTGTTCCAAAGCCTGGTCCAGCCTGGCTTTGGACACTTCCAAGGATCCAGGAGCAGCCACAGCTCCTCTGAGCACCCTGTTCCCACCTCCATCCTCCCCACAACCTGCTCATCCCGTGGGATTTCTGTGGCCTGGGATGAATCCATTGCAGCAATGTCCCTGTGTGTCTCTTCCAGCACCTGCACCAGCCTCAGCAAGTTCTGCTCCAAACTCAGGCACCTGGATTTGGCTTCCTGCACCTCCATAACCAACCTGTCCCTGAAAGCACTGAGGTAGGAGGGATTTCCCGTGGAATTTTACAGTCATTAAGGCTGGAAAACACCTCTAAAATCTTCCAGCCAACCTGTAGGCCTCCCTGTGGGAGTCCCCTCTGGAGTGGGGCAGTGTTGGGATTCTGGAAACTTAGATTTTGGGGTTTTAGTGTGTAATAATACATGTGAGTCAAGATGGAAGGCTTTGGGCATTGTCTGATTCCTCCTTCTTCACCTTCTTCTTCTTCCTCCTCCTTCATGGCTTTAGGTGGTTTTCTGTAACTGATTGATGGAGTTCGCATTGCAGATTTCAAGTGGTTAGTTATTGGGTTTAAAATAAAAATAATTTAGATGGCATTTCATGATTGGACAGGTTGGCCTCGAAAAGAGCTGGTAGAGACAGAGAAGTTCTCCATTTTACCTCACTTCTCTGACTTGCTAATTAGAGCTCATGGCTCGTGAGTCAGTAATTAACAAGAAATAATAAACACCCAAGTCCAGACCCCAAACCTATTTGAGCCACCCCAAACTGTAACAATTCCTTGGAATTCTGGAAACTGAGGATTTGGGGTTTGGTAAATGTGAGTCAAAATGGAAGATTTGGGGCATTGTCTGAGAATTTCTTCTTCACCTCCTCCTTCCTTCTTCTTCATGGTTTTGGGTGGTTTTCTGTAATTGAGTGTGAAAAGTCCACATTGAGTGATCATTTTTGGGTCAGAAATATAAATTATACAGATGTCACCTCGTTATTGGGTGATTGGTGCCTAAATAAAACCTTGGAAAGAGTCAGAGCTGCTCCATTTTACCTCATTTCTCCAACTTGCTAATTAGAGCTCACAAGTCTGTAAAGAGATAAGAAATAATAAACACCCAAGTCCAGACCCCAAACTATAACAATTCCTCGGAATTCTGGAAGCTGAGGATTTGAGGGTTTGGTAAATGTGAGTCAAAATGGAAGATTTGGAGCATTGTCTGAGTCTTTCTTCTTCACCTCCTCCTTCCTTCTTCTTTGTGGTTTTGGGTGGTTTTCTGTAATTGAATGGGAAAAGTCCACATTGGGTGATCATTATTGGGTCAGAAATATAAATTATACAGGTGTCACCTCGTTATTGGGTGATTGGTGCCTAAATAAAACCTTGGGAAGAGTCAGAGCTGCTCCATTTTACCTCATTTCTCCAACTTGCTAATTAGAGCTCACAAGTCTGTAAAGAGATAAGAAATAATAAACACCCAAGTCCCAGACCCCAAACTATAACAATTCCTTGGAATTCTGGAAACTGAGGATTTGAGGGTTTGGTAAATGTGAGTCAAAATGGAAGATTTGGAGCATTGTCTGAGTCTTTCTTCTTCACCTCCTCCTTCCTTTGGGTGATTTTGTGTAATTGAGGAAAAGGTCTGCATTGTGAGCCTTGGGTGATCATTATTGGGTCAGAAATATAAATTATACAGATGTCACCTCGTTATTGGGTGATTGGTGCCTAAATAAAACCTTGGAAAGAGTCAGAGCTGCTCCATTTTACCTCATTTCTCCAACTTGCTAATTAGAGCTCACAAGTCTGTAAATAAATAAGAAATAATAAACACCCAAGTCCAGACACCAAGTGTAATAATCCTGACCTCGGCGAGGAAAAAGAAGCAAAAACCTTCCCAGAAATGGGAATGTCAGAGCTTCTGGCTTTTTCTGGGGTGTTTTTCCCGAGGCAAACGAGCGTTTCCCTGTGTCCCCAGCGAGGGATGCCCGCTGCTGGAACAGCTGGTCATCTCCTGGTGTGACCAAGTGACCAAGGACGGGATCCAGGCGCTGGTGAGGGGCTGCGGGGGGCTCCGGGCCCTGTCCCTCAAGGGCTGCACCCAGGTATGGGAAATCTGGGATTGGGGCTCTGGAAAAGGGGGAATGGGAGTGTGGGTGTGGAAAATCTGGGATTGGGGCTCTGGAAAAGGGGGAATGGGAGTGTGGGTGTGGAAAATCTGGGATTGGGGCTCTGGAGAAGGGGGAATGGGAGTGTGGGTGTGGAAAATCTGGGATTGGGGCTCTGGAGAAGGGGGAATGGGAGTGTGGGTGTGGAAAATCTGGGATTGGGGCTCTGGAAAAGGGGGAATGGGAGTGTGGGTGTGGAAAATCCGTGATTGGGGCTCTGGAAAAGGGGGAATGGGAGAGTGGGCATGGAAAATCTGGGATTGGGGCTCAGGAAAAGGGGGAGTGGGAGTGTGGGTGTGGAAAATCTGGGATTGGAGCTCTGGAAAAGGGGGAATGGGAGAGTGGGTGTGGAAAATCTGGGATTTGGGCTCTGGAAAAATAGGAATGGGAGTGTGGGTGTGGAAAATCCGTGATTGGGGCTCTGGAAAAGGGGGAATGGGAGAGTGGGCATGGAAAATCTGGGATTGGGGCTCAGGAAAAGGGGGAGTGGGAGTGTGGGTGTGGAAAATCTGGGATTGGGGCTCTGGAAAAGGGGAATGGGAGTGTGGACATGGAAAATCTGGGATTGGGGGCTGTGGAAAAGGGGGAATGGGGGTGTGGAAAGTCAGGGGTTTGAAGCTCTGGAAAAGGGGGAATGGCAGTGTGGAGATGTCCTGCTGCTCCTCAGGAGTGTGAGCATGGAAAATCCGGCATTGGGGCTCTGGAGAAGGGGGAATGGGAGAGTGGGCATGGAAAATCTGGGATTGGGGCTCTGGAAAAATGGGAATGGGAGTGTGGGCATGGAAAATTTGGGATTGAGGGCTCTGGAAAAATTTGTTATAATATATAAAAATGTATATAAAATGCTGTTATATCATTATTTCATTTTTATTTATTATATTTCATGAGAGGGATAATGGTAATAATTCTTATTACAACAGTAATAATAGTAACACGGTGATAATATAAAAATAGTTCTTAAAATATTTAATGCTGTATTATTTAGTTCATGTTTATCTTTTACAATAATCAAAATTATAAGAATTACACATAATGCATATGATAATATAATAATGTACCGTATTTTATATGTTAATTTAATTTTTATATTTTAAAATTTTATATGTTAATTTATTTTTGTATGTTAATTATTTAATTTTAACTTCTTATCTTTTATTATGACTGTAGTCATAAGAATAATAGTGAGAATTGTATGATCAGAATAAAAATAATGGTAAATAACAATAAATAATAAATAAATACAATTCTAATAGTGGTGATGATGAGAATAATTATAATAATAATAATGTGATAAGACTAAGAAGAACAATAAATTATAATAAATAATAAATTATTTATATATCATTTATAATAGGGATGATTGTAATTATAATAATGATCATCGTGATCATTATAATTGTAATAATAGTAATATTAATAGTAGTAGTAATAATAATGATAAAGATGATGATAATAATAACAACAACAATAATAATAAAATCCAGTGTCACTGCCAGGCCCAGGATAAGGAGCAGCATTTTTAGGGCTGGGCTCTGCTCCTGATGGGCTGAAAAGCAGCAACACTCCTGCTGCTGCTGCCCCTGTGCTGCTTTCCCTCCTCCCCAGAGCAAATCCCATTTCCCAGCTTTAATTCCCAGTTCCCACCCCTGTGATTTCCCTTCCAGCTGGAGGATGAGGCCCTCAAGTTCATCGGTGCCCACTGTCCTGAGCTGGTGACGCTGAACCTGCAGACCTGCCTGGTGAGTGCTGGGCCCAGGGTGGCCCCAGGGAGCTGCTCCACGCCCTGCACACGGGCATTTGTCACCAGCAGCTCCCTGCTGGCACCTCAGGGACACTGAGCCTTGCCTGGCCCTGAGCTCTGTCTGTGGGATGAGCTGGAAAAGTCCTTCCTGGCAGCTCTCTGCTCTTGTCCCCGTGCAGAGCTGAGCCCACAGAGGCACTTCTCCTGCCTGGAGGGGCCCTCAGCCAGCTCTGAGTGCCACAAACGTGTGTTTGTGGCAAAAAAATAGATTGGCATGGGCTCTGTGTGTGTGCCATCTGACACAGGGACAGGGGTGGACACACAGGATGTCCCTGTGCCCCAGGACAGGGATGGACAGACCCCTGTGTCCAGAGATGGGGCTGGAGGGATTCCCTGTGTCCAGGGACAGAGATGAATGGACTCCTGTGTCCAGGGACAGGGATGGACAGACCCCGGTGTCCAGGGACAGGGATGGACAGATGTCCTGTGCCCAGGACAGGGATGGACAGATGTTCTGTGCCCAGGACAGGGATGGACAGACCCCTGTGCTCTGGAAAGGGACAGATGGACTCTTGTGCCCAGGGATGGGGCTGGAGGGATTCCCTGTGTCCAGGGACAGAGATGGATGGACTCCTGTGTGCAGGGATGGGGCTGGATAGACCTCCCATGCCCAGGGACAGGGATGGACAGATGTCCTGTGCCCAGGGACAGGGATGGACAGACCCCTGTGCCCAGGGACAGGGATGGACAGATGTCCTGTGTCCAGGACAGGGATGGACAGACCCCGGTGTCCAGGACAGGGATGGACAGATGTCCTGTGCCCAGGGACAGGGATGGACAGATGTTCTGTGTCCAGGACAGGGATGGACAGACCCCTGTGCCCAGGAACAGGGATGAGCACATTCCCTGTGTCTTTCCAAGCAGGAATTGCAAAGCCCTGCGGGAATCCCAGCACTTTCCCCCATCCCTCCCCCAGCCCAGCCCCAAAACATTTCCCAGCAAATCCCCAAAGTTCCCAAACCCAACGAGGTTTATCCTCCCTCTGCTGCTCCACTGAAACATTCCCACAACACTTTTTTTGGGGCTGGAATTTTGGAACTGGGAGAGGGAAATCCAGCCTGGATTGAGGCTGTTGTGCTTTTCCCCTGGCAGCAAATCACAGATGATGGGCTCATCACCATCTGCAGGGGCTGCCACAAGCTGCAGTCCCTGTGTGCTTCTGGCTGCTCCAACATCACCGACGCCATCCTCAACGCCCTGGGACAGAACTGCCCACGCCTCCGGTGAGTTTTCCCAGGATTTTCCCCTCCTGGAACACACAGCAGAGGCTCCAGGTGGTGTCTGAGCCGTTCCACCCCCAAAAGTTTTCCTTGGTTTTATCCCTGAGCTTTTTCCAGCTGTTTGGAACAGGAGTGGTCGTGATTTTTTTTGAGTTATCCCCAAATTCTTGGGGTTTAAACTCGAGTAAAAATTGCTCCCAGCGTGGTGCTGCCAGTGTGTCCATGAAGAAAATTTGGGATTGGGTTATTTCTGTCTTGGAACTGGAGGGGGGGAAAAAAAAATCCCATTTAACTAATGTTGTTTCCTCCCATCACGAGACTGAACAGGTTTTTCCTGGTGCTTTTGTAGCAGGTGGAATTTGGGCAAACTTCCCCTCTGCCTGGCAGGGTGAGCTCCCAGCCTCAGCTTGGTTTTCTTGGGATTTTTTTTTTTTTTTTAGGTTTTATTTTTATTAGGATGAGTTTCCTCAGTAAAAATGTTGCTAAAATCCATAAAGTGTGCAGAAAAGAGGGATTTTTATTACCCCAACAGCCAAGTGGCCTCAAAGAAATGGCATCAAATGCAATTGGATCAAATCCAGGGGAAAACAGAGACATCCAACAATATCAAACCTCCGTTTTCCAAGGGAAAACAAACCCCAGCTGCTCCCTGGGATGTCCCATTGAAGGAATTTGGGTACAAAGTGCCCAGAAAGAAGGTTGGAAAGAGGGAAAGGTAAAATCCCAGATGGATTCCAGTGGTTCCTGTGTTTATGTTCAGCCTCAGAGGATTAAGCTCCATCCTGTGGAATACAAAAGGCACTTTAGGAACCTGAGGGATTTTTTTTTTTCCTATAAAGGTAGAAAAATTGGTTTAAACTGTGGAGGGAACCCCTGTGGATCTGCAGGAGCTGCCAGGATTTTTCTCCACTCCCACAGGAACGAGCAGTTCACCCTAAAAGGCTTCAAACATCTCCACTGGGGCCTTAAATATTAAATTTTCCATGCTCACCTGCCTGATTTTTGGGAAATACACCTTTTCCATGCTGGGATCTGTCTCTGGGGTGCAAACCAGAGGAATTTTTGCTTTCCAGAGCCTTTTCCTCAGAGTTTTTTTGCTTTCCAGAATCTTTCCCTCAGTGAGGCTGTGAAGGTTTTTAGGAGCACTTTAGTCCAGCATTGGCTGGATTATCCCTTCCTGGGATGCATCTGAGTGTCTGTTTTACCCTTATTCCCGTTTTTTTTCCCCATGGCACTCTGGAATGGAAGCAGCTGCTCTGTGCAAATCAATCCTCAGCAAACTTTCAGGGGATTGCTGGAAGTTTTGTTGTTTTTTTCTGGAAACCCTTGGAAAAGCAGCTGACTTTGGGACTAAGGCAGCAGGGGACAGGCTGATCCTCTGTTGAGCAGCTCCATGGAGAGGGAGCTGGGAATGCTGAGGGATTTTCCAGGAGGGTGGTGGGATCCTTGAGGGGTTTTGGGAATGGTGTGGGCAGGGAGAGGATCCTGCTCCTGCCCCTCTCCTTGCCCTGGGAAGGCACAGCTGGAATGTTGTGGGCTCCACAGTCCAGCAAAGGACCAGGAGCTGCTGGAGAGGCTCCAGGAGGGGCACAAAGGTGATTTGGGATCCCTGGGTCTGGTCAGGGTGGGGAGGAGAGGGCTGGCAGGGGATCCCATCAATCCATGGGAATACCTCAGATATCTGTAGGTATAGCTCAAATATCCTTAGGAATATCTAAAATATCCATATAAATACCTCATCTGGGAGGGAATCCCATCAATCCATAGAAATACCTCATCAATCCATAGGAATATCTCAGATATCCACAGGAATATCTCAAATATTCATACAAATACTGCATCTAGGAGGGGATCCCATCAATCCATAGAAATACCTCAGGTATCTGTAGGTATATCTCAAATATCCATAGAAATATCTAAAATATCCATATAAATACTTCATCTGGGAGGGGATCCCATCAATCCATACAAATACCTCAGCAATCCATAGAAATCCCTCATTTATCAATAGAAATATCTCAGCTAGCCACAGGAATATCTCAAATATCCACACAAATACCTCGGGTGAGAGGGTATCCCATCAATCCATAGAAATACCTCCCAATCCGTAGAAATAATCCAGCAATCCATACAAATACCCCCTAATCCATACAAATATACCCCCAAATCCATAGAAATATCCCCAAATCCACACAGATATCCCCTAATCCATAGAAATACCCCCCAATCCATACAAATATCCCCTAATCCATAGAAATATCCCCAAATCTGTACAGATATCCCCTAATCCATACAAATAACCCCAAATCCATACAAATACCTCCCAGGTCATACAAATATCCCCTAATCCTTAGAAATATCCCCCCAATCTATACAAATACCCCAAATCTATACAAATATCCATCAATCCATACAAATACCCTCCAGTCCATACAAATATCCCCTAACCTATAGAAATAACCCCCAATCCATACAAATATCCCCTAATCCTTAGAAATACCCCCCCAATCTATACAAATATCCCCCCAAATCCATACAGATATCCCCCAATCCACACAAACACCCCCAAGGGCTGTCAGAGGATGCTGCCAGACCCTTTTCCAGAGGTCCCCAAAACCAGGATGAGGAGCAGAAACCTCAAGCAGGGACAAATCCCACCCCAAACTCCAGAGGAGGAATTCCCTTCCCATGAAGGCGTCAGATCCCGGAGCGGCTCCGTGAGGACGCGGAGTGTCCCCTGTGTGGAGCCATCCCCGTGTCCCCTGCTCTGGGTGACACTCCTTGGGCAGGGGGTTGGTCATTCCAGAGGTCATTCCCAACTTTCTCCTGGGATCCTGGGGCTCCACCGCGGCTCTCCCCTTGTGTCCTGCAGAATATTGGAAGTGGCGAGGTGTTCGCAGCTGACCGACGTGGGCTTCACCACCCTGGCCAGGGTAAGAGCCCTGCTCCTCCTTCCCCTCCTGCTTCCCCTTCCTTTGCACGGGGAAAAAAAATAAAACCCAAAACCCAACAGGTTTGGGAAAACTTTTAATTCGGGTGGAAGCTTAAAATTCAAACATTTATGGGTTGGTTTTTTTTTTTTTGGCATCGTCCCACCTGGGAGGATTTGCATCCAAACCACAGGAGATGTTCAAGATTTGAGTTATAAACTTTATTGTTGGTCTGAAGGGACCCAAATTTAACTCCTTTTGCTCTCCATGATTAAAAAAACCCCTGTAAATTAGTGACATTTCCTTAATTATCCCTTAGAAAGGTTGTAAGCTTTCCTCCCAGTTGTGATATTTCATGGAGAAACCCCTTAATTTTTAAAGGAATCTGTCTTTGTGGTGATTAATTTATATTTGTGTTTATTTTTGTGTGTTGTGTTTGTGTTCGTATTTGTTTTATATTTGTGTTTATGTTTCTATTTCGTATGTATTTATATTTATAGTATTTATATTTAACGTACTATTTATATTTTTATTTACTGTATAATGTATTTATATTGGTGATATTTATCATATCGGTGTTTTAATATATTTCTATTTTCATAATCTAAATAGTTATATTACTTGAATATTTATAATATTTAAATATATTATTTTAATATTTATCTTTTATTTAGAGTTGTGTTTAAATATACTTCTATTTATGTTTATATGTTTTTATATATTTATTATGTTTCTATATTGATAATATTTCTATTTAATATACTATTTCACTTTCTATTTACTGTGCAATGTATTTATATTATTTATATTTCTTATATTTGTGATTTTTATATTATTTATATTTCTGTTTGATGTCTGGACTTTACACTCACTGCAAGTGTTTGGAATTCTCTTTATTCCTAGAATTGCCATGAGCTTGAAAAAATGGATCTGGAAGAGTGTGTCCAGGTAGGAAATGGAAGCTCAGGCTGTTTCTCTTGCAGCAGTGTGGAAAATTGGTGGAAAAATCAGGAGATTTTCTCCAAATCAGAATTTAATGTGGAGTCCTGAGTGGGAAGAGTGGCTGGATTTGGAGAGGAAAATGTTGGCAGTGAGGTTTTATCCTTGGTTTGGATTCCATGGGAACGGTGCTGTAAATAAAAAATATTTAATAGTGAGAGCTACTGGGTCAGAGAATGGATTTGTGAGAAAAAAAAAAAATCCTGGATTTTTGAGGGGAAAAATCACAGAGAAAAATCTTACTTTGCTAAAAATAGTGAGAGTTTTCCCCTGCTTTGGAAAACCATGGGAGAAATTGTGACCCAGCAATGATTCCAGGGGATTGAAATCAAACTGAAACATTTACAGAGAAAAGAGTGGAATTGACTCAAAATTCCATGAAAAAAACCTCCAAGCCTCAAGGGTAGATTGGAAATTGAGCCTGAGACAAAGGGAGTGGGATTGTGATTCCTGGGAACAGCAGAAATTCGGGAGATAAAGAGGGAATGACACCAACCCTGAAAAGGAAGAAGCAAATCTGAGCCAGGGCACAAATCCATCCCAGGCAGCTCCTCTGGGGGTTTGGGATTAGGAACCTGTGTGTGGGATTCCTCAAACCAGGAGCTGGACAATCTGTAGGGTCTTGGGAGGGAATTTGAGCCCTCCTTGTCCTGCCAGAGGCACGTTTGGGAGCTGATTTCAGCTCCTTAAGGGAGGTAAAAACAATCCTGTGATTGAACTCTGCATCCCAGTTCTCTGAGGGCAGGAGATGATGGGATGAGGAGATGGATTCCTGAGGGGCTGTGAGGAAATCTCATGGATCAGGGGAAATCCTGCAGTTTTGCTTTGGTAGGAAGCAAAAAAACCAGAAAAAACCAACCAAGTCCTTGTGCCCAGCACCAACATGAAAAGGTTTTTTCCTTCTTTTCCAGATAACAGACAGCACATTAATCCAGCTCTCCATACACTGTCCACGGCTGCAGGTCCTGGTGAGTATTCCAGGGGACACTTCCAGCATCTCCTTTCTCCAAAAAAAAGAGATTTTTAAACACTCCCTGACTTCACAGTTGGAAGAATTCTGCTGGAAACATCACCCTGAGGAACCTCTTGTCCCTCCCCTGCTGCTGGCAGGAATCCCACACAGGAGAAGGGTTGTGGGGCTTTTCCTGGGAGCAGAATTCCAGGTGGGATCTGCCTGCACAGGAGCCGTGGGACAGGAGGCTGCAGTGTGGAGCTGGAACTCTCAGTGGCTCTGGGAAGTTCCTTTGGGGCTGAATCTCTGGGGGTTTGGTCTGTGTCAGCCCTGGGGGCTCCTGTCCTGTGAGGATGTGGCTTCTCCAGTGCGCTCATCCCTCAGGAAAGCCAATTCCAGCTCCTGGCCCAGGTCCTACCTCCTCCTTGAGGATTTTCCAGCTGAATGCCCCCCAAAAATCCACACTGAGCAGGGGCCATTGTGTTCCTGCTGCTTCTTGGACCTGGGGCCAGGGTTGGGGTGTCCCAGAGGTGGGTTTTTGGGTAGCTCAGGTGGGTTGGGATTTCTCTGCCATCCCAGGGATCTCATCCCTCCAGAGCTGCCTTCCCCTGGATCCTGGAAGGGACCCTAAAGATCATCCTGTTCCCATGGGCAGGGACACCTCCCACTGTCCCAGGCTGCTCCAAACCCTGGCCTTGGACACTTCCAGGGATCCAGGGGCAGCCACAGCCTCTCCCTGTGCCCCAAGGAGGAATTTTCCTCCTCCAGCTGCAAATTTTCCCCTTGGAAACACATCATCCCTCAAAAACTCCAGCACAAAGAACGAGCACAAACCAACCCAAACCCACCAACCATAAAACCACCCCTAGCGAGGTCCTGGCTGGTTTTTTTTGGGGGAGGGCTGTCAGGAGCTGATTTAAACCCCCCCTAACTCCTTTTGGGGGCACAGAGTTTATCCCACTGCGAGCTGATCACGGACGACGGGATCCGTCACCTGGGGAACGGCGCCTGCGCCCACGACCGCCTGGAGGTGATCGAGCTGGACAACTGCCCCCTGATCACTGACGCCTCCCTGGAGCACCTCAAGAGCTGCCACAGCCTGGAGAGGATAGAACTGTACGACTGCCAGCAGATCACCAGGGCCGGCATCAAGAGACTCAGGGTGAGCACGAGGGGGTGTCCCTGAGGGAGGAGGGAGGAGTGGCAGAGTCTCCGTCAGCTGGGGCTCAAAAGGGTTGTGAAGAACTCTCAGAGGTGGGTTTGGAGTCATGGGAAGCTGGGATGGGTTAGGTTGGATGATTTTCACTGTCCTGGGTTATTCCAGCCTGGCCTTGGACACCTCCGGGGATTCATTTTCTGATGGAAACATGAATTGGTTTGGGTTGGACACTTTGGGCTATCCTGGGTTATTCCATCCGGCCTTGGACACTTGGAGGGATCCATTTTCCAATAGAAACATGAAATGGTTTGGGTTGGACACTTTTCACTGTCCTGGGTTATTCCAGCCTGGCCTTGGACAATTCCGAGGATCCAGGGGCAGCCAGAGCTGCTCTTGCAGGCATTTATGCACTATTAAATGTAGGGCATTTATTAATGAAAAATACTATGTGAAATAACTGATTTTTTTTTAAAAAAGACAAATGAGAGAAAATCATGGCAAACAGAGCTTTAAAAACTCAGCTCTGGTATCTCTTTGGTACAGACAAAACAGACTTTGCATCCTGTGCCAGGGCCTGACCCCCTCACGGGCAGGAATTTCTTCCCAGTCTCCCCTCCCGAGCTGATTGCTCCGGGTGTAAAAGAAAAGTAACCACAACATTTTCTCTGCGAAGAGAACACGGAGCTGTAAAGTCACACCATGAAATTTACGGAATCTTTGGGGGTGATTTGGGTTGGGAAAACCCCATCCAGCCCCACCCCCTGCTGTGAGCAGGGACACCCCACTATCCCAGGTCACTCCAAGGACGGGAATTCCACCAGCCTCATTCCCTGTGACCCCACCCTTGGTTTTGTCCCCTGTTTTCTGACCTTGGACACTTCCAAGGACGGGAATTCCACCAGCCCCATTCCCTGTGACCCCACCCTTAGTTTTGTCCCGTTTTCTGACCTTGGACACTTCCAAGGACGGGAATTCCACCAGCCCCATTCCCTGTGCCCCCACCCTTGGTTTTGTCCCGTTTTCTGACCTTGGACACTTCCAAGGACGGGAATTCCACCAGCCCCATTCCCTGTGCCCCCACCCTTGGTTTTGTCCCCTGTTTTCCGTGTCCCTGAGCCCTCCCCTGCCTTTGCCGTTCCAGACCCACCTGCCCAACATCAAAGTCCACGCCTATTTCGCCCCGGTGACTCCCCCGCCCTCGGTGGGCGGCAGCCGACAGCGTTTCTGCAGATGCTGCATCATCCTATGACACGGGGAGCTCCTCCCGGCACACCGGGGCTGCAGCCGCGCCCCTGCCATCCCGGGGGACACCGGAACCTTGGAGGAAAAGCGATCCCAGTGTCATTTGGCAGCGAGCGGGGCCGGGGTGCCCCGGAGCCACCCGCACCCCCCTGTGATCCCACCTGTGATCCCGGCGGGATGAGGGACTCGGGAGGGGAGCTGCAGCCTGGGCCGGCTCTTCCCTGGGGGGATTGGCCTGATCCTGAACCATTCCTGCTGGGAATTCCTGGGAATAGCTCCCAGCCTGGAGGGACTGATGCTGCTGGTGAGGTTGGAAAAGGAACCGAGATCCTTGGAAGTGGGGAGAGGGGAGAGGAGAGGAACACGCTTTGAGCCCTCGTGGGGAAGGAAAAACCCCAGCAAACCTGAAAACCCCCAACAAATTCTGTGTCCCTTTGTCAGTGAGGGAGTGGAACAGCAGCTGCTGATTTCCCTGGGATTTCCCTGTGATCCAGGATTCCCCTGTGCTTCCTGCTCCCACCCTGAGCAGGCTCAGTAAAGGCTCATCTTTCCTGAGCATCCAGCTCAGAGGCTTCCCAGATTCTTCCCACATTGTTCTGGTAGATCCCAAGCCACATATTTTACCCTCCCCAAATCATGCGTATTTTTTCCTTTTTTTTTTTTTTATTTTATTTTTTCTTTTTTTTAATTTTTAAAATTTTTTTCCAAGTTTCTTATTCGGTCATTTATTGACATTTCCCAGCCCAAAGTGACAAATGCATAAGGAATTTTTTTTTCCCCAGGAGAAAGAAGCCTGAGCCTGTGATGAGCTGTCAGGATGATTTTAAAGGAGCACAGGGAGCTGCACCCCAGGCTGGGCTCTCCTGGCCTCTGTGACCAGGGACTGGGTGTCCAAATTGATCCCCAGCCCAGGTTTTATCCCAATGACAAGGATATAATTCTCCATACAGGGAATAATATATAGACAAATATATAATCCTCAGCACAGGGAGGAAATTCTAGTCCGTGTTCCAGCCACTGTGAGTTCCCTCCTCCTGTCTTTTTCCTCCATCCTTTTCCCAAGGGAAAAAAAAGGGCAAAAAATGCCAAGTAAAGGTTTTTTTGCCTGTTCCCCTGATGAAGAATTAAGGATTCCCTGATGGAGCAGGGCTGGGATCCACCCTCACTCCCTCCCTGTGAGTGCTGGGGCTCCTCCTGACCTCCCCACCCTCCACAGGTAAGTGTGGTGCCCTGGAAGGAGCCCCGGGCTGGGTTTGGATGTGCCAGGCCCAGCTCTGGGGCAGAGGGGGTGGGTCAGTGGCTGCTTTTTTTGGGGGGGGAGGGCATTTCAGGCCAAACTGATGCAGGAGCTGCACCCAGACTGACCCAATTCCAGAGGGCCCAGTGTGGAACTGCTGGGCAGATCCCAAGGGTGCAGTGGGGCAGGATTGGGCAGTGGGGCAGTGGGAGCCGTGGGTCCTGCAGGGAGCCCACAGACACCTCACCCAGGAGCTGGGCTTTCTCTGGGTGCTGAGAGGAGATCTCCTGGTGGGGAGAGAGCAACTGCAGCACCAGGAATGGGGCTGGGGGCTGGTTTTCCCACCAGGAATTCCAAGGACAAAGTGCTGTTCCCAGCAGGAGGGTCCCAGGTGCCCCCGGAGCTGCACCCCTTCATCTCCCCCGGTGTGTGCTCTGCTGGGAGCCACTCCAGGCTGCTGTGGTTAAAAGGATACTGTCAATGCCCTCCTGTAGACGGCTTTTCATCCCTTATATTTATTCAAACCCTCTTTAGCGCTGTGGATTCTCCCCCTCTCCTCGGGCGCCTTCATTTCCAGAACTTTCTCCAGGTTTCAGGGTGGCAGAAGATGCTGGTGACAGACTGGACCGGGTGAGAGGGGTCACCCGGCAATCACAGGATTTGCACAACTCGGGGAAAATAAAAAAACAACAAAACAAAAAACACTTTTGTTTAGTTCCTCCTGTGGCAGGGGAGAGCGAAGAGCGGGATTTTGGAGCCAGGCTGTAGTTGGCTGACTGATCCCTTGGTGACAGAGCAGAGTTTTCCAGGGAAAACTCGGGAACACGCAACCCAAAGCAATTTCTTTTCTGTTTGCAGACCAGGGTGACAGCATTAAGGTAGCTCAAAACTTCTTGACAGTGTCCTTTTAAAGTCAATTATCCGTCTTCAAATGGACTCTTCCTGATGTTTATATTTATAAATACCAATAAAGACCATTTTCCAAGCCGTGTCTCCATCGGGGAATCACTTGCTCCAGAAGAATCCACCTCCTGATTTCGGGAGTTTCGGGGTGCTCTCAGTGTTTGCACGGGGTTATGGAATGGTTTGGGGTGGGAGGACAATCAAAGCTCATCCAGAGATGCCCTTAGCCTGGGATCCTTCCTGGCTGGGAGCTGGTGGCTGCAGAAGGTGCTTCAGTGCCCAAAATGTGGAGGAATTGCTCCATCCTGGGGTTTTGGAGGTGTCAGGGGGCTCGGGGACAGGATCCCAGCCCATTCCCTCGCTGTGCCAAATCCCTTCTCCAGCCTGGGCTGGGTGGTCTCAGGTTGGGTTTCTTCACCCCAGATTCAGGTGGTTTTGAGGTTTTTTGCCTCTGAAAGCCCTGAGCCAAGTCACAGGAAAGAAGTGGAGTCTTGGAGGTCTCGTTTTTCTCACTTTCTTGTGTTGTTTGTTATTTCATATGTCACAACGTTCTCGGTGCCCAGCCAAGATGTGAACAGCAGCTGGGACACGAGGTGACTCCTGTCCTGCCCCTTTTACAGAAAATTACATAAAAATCACCTGTTTATAGCTATTTCCCAATGCCTCTCATCTGTACCAAAGGGATCAGCTCTACCCTGACCCAATCCCCTTAAACCTCTTTGTGCCACCGTCCCCAGGAGATGGAGACCAGCGGAGGAGAAGGAAGAACTCAGGGCACCACCCAAAATCCTCCATGTACCTATAATCTAAAAACTCAAAACTACACAATTTTCCATCCTGTGCTAAGCTAAACTGCTGTTTTCACACCTTGGGGGGGGTTTGTAATTCCTCTCTCAGCGTTGGAAGCTGGGCTGAAGTCAAAGGCTGTGTCCCCCTGGGCTCTGTGCTGGGGTCTGTTACCACCCTGGACTGATCCCAGACCCTGCTGCTCCAGTCCCAAACCCCTCTGCCGAGGTCTGTGGCCTCCCAGGGCCCCCAGAGGAATGTCCTGGACTCCTGGAGGATGGGGCAGCTCCCATTCCATCCCCTGAGCTCTTCCCTTCCCTTGGAATGCTCCGTGCTTGTGTTCCCCGGCCGTGGAGCAGAGGCTGGAGCATCCCCAGCTCCCAGCAGAGGGTTCTGGAGCCTGGATTTACCCTCCAGCACCAGCCCGACCCCTGGGCCTCTCCAGGAAAACAGCCTGGGACCTGCTGGGGGAGAGGATCCTCCAGCGAGGCCGAGCACATCCAGTGCCACCAAACAAGAGGATTTTCTGGGCTTTGGAGACACTGCAGCGCCTTTTATCCCAATTCTGTGACAGGGTGGGGACGGGGCGGGTGGAAGGTGCTGTCACAGGGGTTGTTTCGAACCAAAAACTCCCCATTTTCTGCACATTTCTGTAATTCCCTTCGTATTTCTGTTTGATTTTCTCTCTTGTTCGTGGCCGGCCGCTGCTCTCATGGGCTGTGGGGTAATTTGGGGGGTTTTGGCAGGATGGGGGTGGATTGGGATCAGTGTGACAAGGTTCTGGGCTGCAGTGTCCCGGAAAGTGTCCTAAAACATTTTGGCTTTTTCTGCTGGAGGGTTGTGTGCTTGAGAGGCCTGGGGGGTGTTTGGGGGCGTTTATTGCTTTTTTTCTTTTTCTCTTTTCTTTTCTTTTCTTTTCTTTTCTTTTCTTTTCTTTTCTTTTCTTTTCTTTTCTTTTCTTTTCTTTTCTTTTCTTTTCTTTTCTTTCCTTTCTCCCCTCTCTCTGTGCCGCAGCCTGGGGGACGTGGGGCCAAAATGCTGGAGGAAATCCAAGAGAAGCCGATTTTCCTCCTCAATTCTCTGCTCAGTCCGTGCCCTTGGTTCTCCCCTGGCCCCTCCAAGGAGCCATCCTGAGTGTCACCAGCAGTGTCCCGTCACCTCCTTGTCCCTGTCACTGCCCCGGGGCTCTGACTGACCTCACGGGGGAGTTTGGAGTTGGGATTTTTAAGGGATGAGGGAATCCATTCCCTGCCCCCAGGCTGGCAGTGCCACCAGTGCCACCAGTGCCACCCCCGGGGGCTCTTTGTGCCTCATCCTCTGTCCCCAAAGGCGCAGCTGAGGCCACCCGGGGGTCCCCAGGAGCTCTGAGCCCCCAACTCTTATCCAACCCTCCCCATTCCCATCTCCAGCCCTGTCCCCATCCTGCAGGGCCCGGGGGACCCTCGGGGGATTTGTCACATTTTAACCCGGGCCTGGGGACAGAGAGAGCTGGGAAATGTAGTTTAAATGCTGTGGCCTGTGTTTGTCCTGCCGCTGCGGCTGTAACAGCGCCGTGAGCTGGAAGTGACGGTGTAAATATATAAATACACGTGGTGAAGGTGGCCCTGGTCTCTGTGACACCCTGGGTCACCTCTGCGGGCTGGGGACAGAGGGGACAGTCGGGAAATAGCGGGTGGGACCAAGCTGTGGATCCCCATGGAGTGTTTTTGGGAGGGTCGGGGATGTTCCAGCGCCGGCTCCAGGGCCCCGTGTCCCCTCCTTGGCCCCGTGTGTGTGACAGGAGGTTGTCCCTGCGCCCTCCCGGCTCCTCCGCGTCCTCCCCTTCCTCTCCTGCTGCGGTTTGTTTAGCCCAAACCCGTCCTTTGCCCCGCGAGTTCCGTCCCAAGGACGTTCCCGGTCCCGCTCCGCCGCCTCTGCCCGAGCGATTCCGTGTTAAAAATAATCCGTTCCCGCCTGGAATGAGGCGACACCGGGCTCGGTCCCCGCGGGGTGGGACAGGACTGCCCTGCCCGAGTGTCCCCTGCCCGGGTATCCCCTGCCCGAATGTCCCCTGCCCTGTCCCCTGCCCGAGTGTCCCCTGCCCATGTGTCCCCTGCCCGGGTGTCCCCTGCCCTGTCCTTTGCCCGGGTGTCCCCTGCCCTGTCCCCTGCCCGAATGTCCCCCGCCCTGTCCCTTGCCCGAGTGTCCCCTGCCCTATCCCCTGCACTGTCCCCTGCCCGGGTGTCCCCTGCCCTGTCCCCTGCCCGGTTCCCGTCCTGTCCCCGCACCCCAAACCCACCCCGAAGCCCGGCGGCGCCGCAGGGACGAGGCCGCTCTCGGGGCCGCTCCGCCGTCCTTTAATGCGAGCCGGGGGCTCGGCGGACACGCGGCGGGGCCGGGACCCCTCGGGCAGGGACAGGGACAGGGCTCCGGGGACAGCGCCAGCCTCGGGCTCCTCTCTCCGTCCCCGCACGGCCGCGGCTCCAGCGATGTCCCTTCGCGGCGTGACGCGGCTCCGGGGCCGGTTCCTACCGCAGCAGCAGCTGGAAGCCGTCGGGGCCGGGGGCTGCGGGGGCCGGGACTCAGCCGGGACCACCGACGGGACCACCGACGGGACCACCGACCGCCCCCGGCCCGGCCACCGCCGTACCTTTGCCGATGGCCACCACGAAACTCGTCTCGTCCTGGAGGTTCCTGATCATCTGTGGGGCAGAGCGGGGAGCTCAGGGGGGTCCGCGGTGGGGCTGAGACCCCGTCCTGCTCCAGCACTGGGGACCCCGAGGGGCGCGGGGACTGTCCCTCTCCTCCCCGGCTGTCCCCGTGTCCTCACCGCGTCGCTGACGAGGACGTGGATGCCGCCGGGGCCCTGCCGGGACAGGCGCAGGATCTGGCCCGGGGGCAGCGCCAGCAGCTCCGCCAACTTCCCGGTGAGCTCGGCCACCGTCAGCTGCTCCAGGTGCAGCTCCTGGTACAGCCCTGGAGAGGGACGGGATGGGCACAGGGCTGTGAGTGCCCACCCTGCAGCCCGGCGCTGAGCCCTCACACCTGAGACACTCTTCACACACCTGAGACACTCCTCACACACCTGAGACACTCCTGACACACCTGAGACACTTTTGACACACCTGAGATCCTCCCCTCACACCTGAGCCTCCACACACACCTGAGTCCCCATCCTTCACACCTGAGATCCTCTCCACACACCTGAGACCATCCCCACACACCTGATACACTCCTGACACACCTGAGACCATCCCCACACACCTGAGACACTCCTCACACACCGGAGCCCCTCCTCACCTGAGGCCGCATCCTCCGCACCCTCGGCCCCGCCGGGCTCCCGCGCCACGTACAGGGTCAGCCGGGGCCGGGGGCACCTGCGGGGGCAGAGAAGGCTCTGGCGGGGGCTCAGGAACCGCCCGGGCCCCCCGGAGCCTCGCGGGGGTCCCCAAAAAGAGGCACCGAGGCCGGGAGAGCCGCACCTGCCGGCCAGGGCGTGGCAGAGGCGGATGCCGTCGGGAGCTCCGCAGATCTGGATCAGGTCCCTGCGGGAGAGCTTCAGCAGGTCGGCGCCTGCGGACAGGGGGCTCAGGGGGCGGCACGGGGCGGGTCCCGGCTCTGTCCCCCCCCGGCGCTGCCCGCGGCTCTCACCGCTGAAGTTGGCGAAGACGCGGGCGCAGGAGGAGAAGCGGCGCCGCAGGAGCCACTGCTGCGTCTCCAGCGGGGATGCGCAGGGGCTCAGCGCCTGTGGGGGCTCAGCGGGGGCTCAGCGGGGGCTCAGCGGGGCACGGCCCGAGGGGCACAGCCTCAGCCCCTCCGGGGGCCGGGGGAGGCTCCGGGGCTGACCCGCCGCTCCCTCACCTCGCCAGGACTCTCCGCGGGGCTCTCGGCGGCGCAGGCGGGTGACACGCACACCCTGCGGGAGGAGCCGGCCTGAGCGGGGCACCCCGGCAGCGGGGCAAAAAGGGGGGGTCCCGGGGGTCCCCGCTCACCTCTCGGGGCTCAGCAGCTTGAAGGGGTGCGGGGACGGCAGCCCCGGGGTGCCCGGGGGGCTGTGGGGGGCACCCAGCGCGTCCGGCCACGGGGGGCACTGAGGAGGGAGCGGGGTGATGGGTGCAGGGTCCCGGGGGACCCCCGGCCCTCGGGGGCTGCCGGGGCGCGGCCCCACCTCGGCCAGCACGGTGCTGTCGTAGGCCGGCTGGAATTTGTCCCGCTCGGCCGCCGGCTGCTTCTCCACCTTCTCCCGGTCCGTCTTCTGCTTCCGATCGGCGCCCTTGGGCTGTGCCGGGCCGTGAGGGATCGCCCGGACCACCCGGGACCGCCCGGAACCGCCCGGGACCACCGGGACCGCCCGAGACCCCCGCGGGCACCCGGAGCCTTGGGGTGCCCAGACCCCGGCGCTGCCCAGAGCTGCATCTGCCAGTAGCGGGGGGGAACTGGGAGCACTGGGGGGGCACTGGTCACACTGGGAGCACTGGTCACACTGGGGGGGGCGGGGCGCTGGTCACAGTGGTCATACTGGGAGCACTGGGGGGGTACTGGTCACACAGGGGATACTGGGAGGGCACTGGGGGCACCGGTCACACTGGGAGCACTGGGAGCATGTTGGGGGACACTGGGAGCACTGAGGGGACACTGGGAGCACTGGTCACACTGAGAGCAATGATCACACTGGTGGCACTGGGTGGGCACTGGTCACAATGGTGGCACTGGTCACACTGGGGACACTGGGGGGACACTAGTCACACTGGTCACATGGGGACACTGGTTCCTCTCCCCCCCCCGGTACCTTGAACACCTTGACGAGGCAGCTGGCCGAGTGCAGGTGCTCGGGGGGGTCCCCCTTGCCCCCCGCGCCGAAGGTGTCGATCTGGATGCGGAAGGGAACCCCCTTCTCCCCGCCGTTCTTCCGCAGCGTGAACTCGGTGCTGATGCAGTGAACCTGGGATCGGGGGGGGTCACAGCGGGGTCGGGACCGGGCTCCGTGACCCCCCCAGAACCCCCCCAAAACCCCGGCCCCGCTCCCACCTGCACGAACACGGAGGTGCGTCTGGAGGGGTCCCAGAGGAATTCCACCGTGTTGAGCAGCGTGGGGTGGATTTGGGGTTCCAGGATGCCCACGGAGAGCGGGATGTCTGCGGGACGGGGGTCAGCACGGCCCCCGCAGCCCCCCCGGCCGTCCCCAGCCCCGGCACTCACCGATGTCCAGGATCCGATCTCCCGGGCGGCTCCAGCGCCAGCCCTCGAGCTGCTGCTGCTCCGAGTATTGGAGCCGCCGGTCGTGGAAAACCACCCGCACCACGCTCTGGACACGGGCGGCCACGGCCAGGGCTGAACACACGGCCACGGCCCCGCGGGACACTGGGCTGGGGCACAACTGGGGCGGGACTGGATTTGGACTGGGGCAGAACCGGGGTTGGACTGGGGCAGAACCGGGATTGGACTGGGGCAGAAGCGGGGCTGAGATGGGGCTGAAATGAGGCTGAACTGGGGCTGCACTGGGGCTGAGATGAGGATGGACTGGGATAAAATCGGGGCTGGACTGGGATAAAATTTGGGCTGGACTGGGGTAGAACTGGGGCTGAAATGAGGCTGAGCTGGGGCTCAGATGAGGCTGAACTGAGACAAAAACTGAGTCCGGACTTGGACTGAGCGGGGATTTCAGCCCTGATCTTTTCCCCGAGGTGTCCCCTCACCCCGGGGGTCCCCACCTCGCTCACCTTGACCATCCTGCGACCCTCGGCGGGGTCCCCCCGGGGCGTTCCCATCATGCGGATCTCGTAGGACTGCCCTGGGGCGGGCGGCCGGGAGCTGAGCCCTCAGCGGGGCCGGGCTCGGGGTCGCTCCTCCCCGGCGCCCCCAGACTCACCCTGGTTGAGGTAGGTGAGGGTCTCCTCGTGGTGCCGCACGGCCGGGGAGGTCGGGGCGCTCAGCACGTACTGGAAAGCCGGCAGCGGCGGCTGAGACGTGGAGATGCCGTTGGGCTCCTCCTGCTTCAGGTAGGGCAGGACCGGGGGGTCCCTGCGGGAAAACAGCCCCCGAGAAGGGTCAGCGCTCGGCTGTGCCTCAGTTTCCCCGAGCCCCCAGCGGGTTTGGGGGGTACCTGAGCACCCCGGAGCTGGGCAGCGGGTACATGTCCCCGGGGCCGGACCAGTAGTGGTCGGGCTGGCCGTGCCAGAAGAGCATGGTGGGGACAGCACGGGGGGACACCCCGCGAGCAGAGGGTGACAGAGGCGACAGGACAGGTGGGTGGCCCCACCCCCACTTTTATCGGCACGGGGAGGGCGGATGGGAGCGGGGCCGGGCCCAGTTTGGCCCAGTCGGGACCAGTCCGGGCTGTTGACAGTAAACAGCGGGGAGGGAGGGGCAGCGTTTGTTGTCACCACAGTGAGGGGACACTCCACTGGGGCTCACCCAGTCCCTTTGTCCCAGCCAAGACCCCCCCCTCTTCGTGTGTCCTGTCACAAACCCCACCTTAACCCTTTAACTTCTGCCAGGCTTGGCTCATTTTGGGCAGAAAAAGGGTTTTTGCAGAGCCCCCCAGGGGTTAAGGTGGGTGGGGTCTGTTCCCCCTGATGGTGACACTGGGACACGACACGCGGCTGTCACACAGTGGGGACACCCAGCCCCACGCCAGGGGGTCCCATCCCTGTGATGAGGTGGGGGTCTCAGCTCCATTTCCCACACGGGGGCCCCTCCCCAGCTCATTGAACACCCCGGGTGGGCTCAGGCAGGGCTCAGGCCAGGCTGTGTCCGTCTGTCCATCCATCCAGACATTCCCGGGGTGGGATGGGGCTGGCAAGGAGCTGCTGGGGGAGTTTGGGGGATCCTGGGGGGTCCCTGGTGTGAGCTCCAGCCCCGACTCCTTCTCCTCTGGGGGTGCTGAGCCCCCCAAACCTTCAGCTCCCCCCTGAGCTTTTGGGGGAGGCTCTGGGGGGTCCCTGTCCTGGGGCTGTGGGGAAGGGCCCCAAACAGGGATTTTCAGGGATTTTCAGCTGTTCCCTGTTCCCAGTGCAGACACAGAGGCTCAGGAAGAGTCCGGGATGTTTTATTGGATGCCTGGGGATGGAGAACGCTCGGTGCAGGGCACAGCCCGAGGTCACTTCTTGGCCTCCTCCTCCTTGGAGAGGGTTTTGATGATCTCCTCCTTCTTGGCCTGCAGCCGCTCCTCGCGGCGTTTTCTCGCCTCCTTGGTCTTGGAGCGTCGTGCCTCCGCCTGGTCCCTGTGGGGTCGGGGCTGTCAGGGGGGCCTGGCACTGTCCCCAATGTCCCCAGGACCCTGCTCACACCCCACCATCCCATAGCGGCACCACCCGATCCCGCCAGAGCCTGGGGTTTTCCCTTTGCTCCCACCCGGGGCAGGTTTGGGGTCACTTGGAGCAGTTTTGGGGCCACCCGGGGCAGTTCTGGGGTCACCCGGGGCAGTTCTGGGGCCGCCCGGGGCAGTTCTGGGGCCGCCCGGGGCAGTTCTGGGGCCGCCCGGGGCAGTTCTGGGGCCACCCGGGGCAGTTTTGGGGCCACCCGGGGCAGTTTTGGGGTCACCTGTCTCTGCTGCACCCCAGAGTGAAGAGATCCAGCTTTTCCCCCGCCATAGGACACAGTGGGATTTTGCAATCCCTCCCCCGGTCAATCATTCACCCAATTCTGGATCAGGAATTTCCCAGTTCCCACCTCTGAGTGCCAAAACCCTCAGTGAAAACACAAAAACCCCACCAGGACCCCACATTGCTCTGCTCCCACAGCCAGCCCTGCCCAGTTTGGGACTGAATCCTGCCAGAAGCCCCCGGAATGACCCACAGGGGGGAATCATTCCTGCCAATCCCACTCCTGTCTGCAGCAGGACTCACGCCAGCAGCTTCTTGCGGGCCTTGTCTGCCTTCAGCTTGTGGATGTGCTCCATCAGGATCCGCTTGTTCTTGAACACGTTGCCCTTGACCTTCAGGTAGAGGCTGTGGTACCTGTGGGGGCCAGAGGGGTGGGGACATCAATCCCTGCCCGGGCCCTGCATTCCCAAGGCTGGGAATGGCCCAGGCAGGGCTGGGAATGGCCCAGGCAGGGCTGGGGATGGCCCAGGGAGGGCTGGGGATGGCCCAGGGAGGGCTGGGGATGGCCCAGGCAGGGCTGGGGATGGCCCAGGATCACCTAGGGAGGATTGGGAATGGCCCAGGGAAGGCTGGGAATGGCCCAGGCAGGGCTGGGAATGGTCCAGGATTGCCCAGGCAGGGCTGGGAATGGCTCAGGAAGGGCTGGGAATGGCTCAGGATCACCTAGGGAGGATTGTGAATGGCCCAGGGAGGGCTGGGAATGGCCCAGGCAGGGCTGGGAATGGCCCAGGGAGGGCTGGGGATGGCCCAGGAAGGGCTGGGGATGGCCCAGGAAGGGCTGGGGATGGCCCAGGAAGGGCTGGGGATGGCCCAGGAAGGGCTGGGGATGGCCCAGGATCACCTAGGGAGGATTGGGAATGGCCCAGGGAAGGCTGGGAATGGCCCAGGAAGGATTGGAATGGTCCAGGATGGCCCAGGCAGGGCTGGGAATGGCCCAGGAAGGATTGGAATGGTCCAGGATGGCCCAGGCAGGGCTGGGGATGGCCCAGGCAGGGCTGGGGATGGCCCAGGCAGGGCTGGGGATGGCCCAGGCAGGGCTGGGGATGGCCCAGGCAGGGCTGGGGATGGCCCAGGCAGGGCTGGGGATGGCCCAGGCAGGGCTGGGGATGGCCCAGGCAGGGCTGGGGATGGCACAGGCAGGGCTGGGGATGGCTCAGGCAGGGCTGGGGATGGCCCAGGCAGGGCTGGGGATGGCCCAGGCAGGGCTGGGGATGGCCCAGGCAGGGCTGGGGATGGCCCAGGCAGGGCTGGGGATGGCCCAGGCAGGGCTGGGGATGGCTCAGGCAGGGCTGGGGATGGCCCAGGCAGGGCTGGGGATGGCCCAGGCAGGGCTGGGGATGGCCCAGGCAGGGCTGGGGATGGCCCAGGCAGGGCTGGGAATGGCCCAGGCAGGGCTGGGAATGGCCCAGGCAGGGCTGGGAATGGCCCAGGCAGGGCTTCGGAATGGCCCAGGCAGGGCTGGGAATGGCCCAGACTGCCCAGGCAGGTGTAACTCGGGCTCTGTGGGGGCACAGGACTCACATGTGGCGGTCGATCTTCTTGGACTCGCGGTAGCGCCGCAGCAGCCGCCGCAGGATCCGCATGCGCCGCATCCAGGTGACCTTCTCGGGCATGCGGGCGTTGGCCGTGCCCTTCCTCTTGCCTGGGACAGGGGACACGGGGTGAGGACGAGCCCAAATCCCCGGCAGCTCAACCCCACGGCCACCCCAAAGCCCAGAGGAACGAGCGCTGACACAACCCAGCGCCTTCCCAGCTCCAGGGGAGGATTCCCCAGGGCGAGGGAGCAGCAGGAGCTGGGGCAGGTGGGGAATTCTCCCCGTTCCCAGCGGGATTTCAGCCCTCACCGATGCCCATGTGGCGGCCCTTGCGCCGGGCCAACGTGTTCTTCCTGCAGCGGGCGCGGGAGTGAACCGTCACCGGCTTGCGGATGATCAGCCCATCCTTGATCAGCTTCCGGATCTGCTGCCCTGGAAAAGGGTCCACAACATCTCCTGGCACTGCCAGCACATCCCTGGCACTGCCAGCACATCCCTGGGACCGCCAGCACCTCATCCCCCAGCACTACCAGCATTTCATCCCCTGGCGCTGCCAGCCCAGCACCAACCTCAGCCTCCTCCTCAGAGCCCTGATTTCCCTCCTGTTCCTCCCACAAATTCTCCAGGGATCCCTACTCCCTCACTGGTTATCCCAGAGGACAGCACCAGGCCACCTCAGCACTGCAAACCCTGAAAATCCCGCTTTAAACTGCAGAGAAGTTGCTCGAGAGGCTGAATTTTTCACCTAAGGCAAGCACTGTACAACATGGTCCTGGGAGATCTTTCCCAGACTCAGTAATTTTATCAATCTGAACCAAATTCATTGTCACTGAGCCCCCCGAAAGCTCTCTCCCCACTCTCCTGGTGCGGATCCCTGTCCCGCAGAGCGCCTCACGTACGGGAGTTGGCGTTGGCGATCTCATTGGTCTCGTTGGGATCCAGCCACACCTTCTTCTTCCCGCAGCGCAGCACGCTGGAGGCCAGCCTCTTCTGGAGCCGGAGCATACTGCCAGGGGGATCAGGGCCACGGCTCAGCACGGCCTGCACCCACCGCGGGGACCCTACAGCCCCTCAGGGGACCCTCACCCCTCCCGGGACCCCTCAGGGGACTGTGTCACCCTCCCCAGGGTACTCTCTACCCCCCTTAGGGACCGTCACCCGCCCCGAGGGAATCCCGTTATCCAGTTTAGGGACCTTCAGCACCCTCATCCCCCTCAGGGACCCTCATCCCCCTCAGGGACTCTTCCCCCCCGGCCCCTCAGGTCCCCGGACACCCCGAGCTGCTTTAAGTGGCTTATTCCAAGAGCAAACCGGCCGCGGCCAGCGAGCCCAGCCCGCCCGGCGCTGCCCACCTCCGGCCGCACTCCCAGCCTCCCCTCACGGCCCCTCAGCGCGGCCATGGCGCCGCTCCGCCATTTTCCCGCGAGGCCTCAGGAGGCCGCGGCCGCCTCCCAGCGCCCTGGGCCTGCCCTCAGCACAGCCCGGACACCGCCCCGCTTCTGAGAACTCTGCCCCGCTCCGCCGCGATCCTTCCCGCTGCCTCCCGAGCCCCGTTATCCCCAGAAGAACGGGCACGGCCCAACCCGCACCTCATGGCGGCGGCGCCGGGGCCGGAGAGACGCAGCAGCGGCGCTGACCCCGCCCCATGGCCGCGGCACGTACCACCGCAGCGTCCCCCCCGCGCCCGTCCCCGCGGCCTCGGCACAGCCCGCAACGCGCCAAAGGAGCAGCAGCGATGAAATCACGCGTGGACGCTCAGGTAAAGGACACGCGTGGCGCTGAGATCCACGCGGGAAGCGGGGGGGGACGTGAGTCCTGTCCGGCTCCCCCCCTCAGCCGTGGTGGGATGGTTCAGCCCGCGCGTGCGTGGCGGGAAGGGCTGGGAGGGGAGTGCGCATGCGCCGTGGGGATGGGAGAGGCACGTGGTTAGAGGATTGGGATGGAGTGGGATAGACTGGGAACACTGGGATGGACTGGGAGGACTGGGAGGACTGGGAGGACTGGGATGGACTGGGATTGAATGGGATGGACTGGGATGAATGGTATGGGTTGGGATGGACTGGGAGCACTGGGATGAACTGGGATGAACTGGGATTGAATGGGATGGACTAGGAACACTGGGATAAACTTGGGATGGACTGGGGTCACTGGGATGAACTGGGAGGACTGGGATGGACTGGGAGCACTGGGATGGACTAGGAACACTGGGATAAACCTGGGATGGACTGGGAGGACTGGGAGCACTGGGATGGATTTGGAACACTGAGATAAACTTAGGTTGGACTGGGAGCACTGGGATGAACTGGGATAAAGTTGGGATAGGATACGGGGATGCTCCCGCCCTGCTGGCGGTGTGGGAAGCGCAGGGCTGAGGATTTAGGGCTTGTCCCAGCCCTTCCTGAGAGAACTGGACCTGTCCAGGCACTGGTCTGGCCCATACTGGAGGACTGGCCCTGTGCTGTGCTTGGACTGGTCTGTACTGGGAGGCCTGAATCTGCTGTGGGATCATCCTGGCCCATACTGGGAAGCCTGGCCCTGTCCTGCCCCTGCCCATCCCGTATTCTCCCTCCTTGGCCCTGCAGACACCTGGACAGAGTTTGTCCCTCCCACCCTGCCTGGCTCCTCGGGAGTTTAACACCAGCTTTGCCACTTTATTTTTCCTGGCAGGCAGTGGGATCTCTGTCTTCCCTTCTTTCCCAAGAATTCACCCCAAAGCGTGAGCTGGGCTCTGGGATTGCAGCTGAGGATCAAGTCCCAGCTCTTTTCCAGTGGTTGTGGCACTGCTGGGAAAAGAGAACTCAGGTTTTCCTGGGAAATAACCTTTTGACAGGGCTGAGGAGGGTTTTCAGACAATATTCCCCCTTCCTGGTATTCCGGGGTGGGACATGAGCAAGCTCCAGGTGTGTCCCTGGCACTGTTTGCAGTTGGTAAAAGTGAGGCAGGGCCGGGCTGGGTGACGATCCCTGCCCCAAAAACTCTCCGAAAGGGCCTGGTGCGACCCAGAAAAGAGCCAGGAACAGATTGTCAGAGAACAGGGAATTCTGAATTGTCAGATTCCCTGGGAACAGGGAGCTCCTGGGGAGCGATAACGTGCGGATCATGACTGGCCTAAAACCACGAGGTGATTAAATCCTCGCTTTAAACCAACCCCACACTGAAACCTCCACCTTTCAACCCCCCAAACCTCCGTTTTGCTGCTGATTTCCCTCCTTCCCACGGCTTGGGAGCGGCTGGAGAGTTCAAACCCGCCGGGATCACCTCGTTATCCCCCCAAAATCACCCGGTGACCCCCCCGAGGCGAGGATGCTGCTGGTTTCCCCGGGGATCTGGCGGCCCTGGAGCAGCCGACATATGGCTCGAGCTGAGGAGCCGCTGCCGACAGATTTTTGGTTCGTTTCCCCAGAAAAAACACGGGTAAACACAGGCTCTCGGTGTTTCAAAACCGACTCATCGTTTTCCTTAAACAAACAGCCCGATCCGGAGGCTCGCCGAGGGCGGGAGAGGGCTCGGGGCTTTGGGAATTGTCAGCCTCGGGAATCGTGTCCGGGACAATCCTGGTGACAATCCCGGTGACAATCCCGGGACTGAGCGTGTCCCCGAGCCCCTCTGCAAGTGCCACCAAAGATCCCAGGAGGAGGAAACCCACCTGCCCCCAAATTTGAGGAGTTTCAGGTAGGGCTGCCGCTGCTGCTGTTACCCCGTGGGGTGACTCCAAGGACTTTTGCCGTGCCTCCGTTGGATTCCCGGGAATATCCACGGCTGGATGCTCCAGGAGCTCGTCCTGGGAGCAGAAGGGGGGAGCCGGAGCAGCGCCGGCAGAGAGGAGGAGATGCCGTAATTGTGTTACTCTCCCACGCAGTGCCAGGCAATGGTGCGCTCGCCTCCGCCCCCGGGCAGGATCCCGCCTGGAATGAGCCCCCCCTGCTTCTGCTTTGCCCCCCAAAAAACACCCCTGGGCTCCGCAGAGAGCCTCCAGGGATTGAATCTCCACCTGGGAGAAGCAGGAGCTTTCCCAGGCACGGGGGGCTCCGGGTTTGGGGTCCCCGGGGTGTCCCCCCGAGCCCTTCGCGTCCCTCCAAGGTTTCCCCGTCCTCTGGAGGTGGTGATGGATGGGGAACGAGGGTGGAAAATGTGGTGTCAGCTGTCCCTGGAGCCGCGATGGGAGCAGGAAAAGCCCCTCTGGAGTGGGGCCGGCCTGGGAGCAAAGGAATTTTTAACTTTCCAACAGCCGGCTGGGGGGGCACTCAGCTGGGGACGGCGGGGATTGTCCCCTCCGTGTCCCTGAGGAGGCAGGATTGTCGCCGGGGTGTCCGGGATAGGGCACAGGGGACATTGTCCTGCCTGCCAGCGAGGTCTGGGTGTCCCTCCCTGTGACACAGAGCGGGGATAGCTCACTTTAGGGGGCTCAGGGGAGGTTTTGGGGAAAAAACCTGGATTTTTAGGGCAGCCTTATCCCGAGGGAGCTCTGACTTCCCGAACTGGCACATCCCGCTCGAAGCGCTGACGTTTTGGGGGTCCCCGTGACCCCTTGGCTCTTTTTGGGGGTCCCCCCTAACCCGCGAGTGTAAAGGCTGGGCGGGCAAACAGCGGCGAACACCCCAAATTGGGGAGGGGGCCCCCAATTTTTTGGGAAGGAGCCGCTGCGGGGGTGCCAACCCCGGCACTGAGCGGGGAGGGGGCGCATTCCCGCATCCCCCATCCCCCCGAGAAGGCGGTGCGGGAGCGGCCGCCCAGCCCTCGCTCCCCCCTGCGCCATCCCCACTCCTCCTCCTCCTTCCTCCTCCTCCTCCTCCTCCTCCTCCCGCTCCGTCACCGCGGGGGCCAGGCCTGAGCTTCATCGTCATCGTCATCATCTTCCTCTGTGTGGTTCTTCCCTCCCGCCCCCCCCCCCCCCCCTTTTCCCCCATCCATCCACCCACCCACCCACCCATCCATCCCAAAATCCCGCCGAGCCCGGCGCTTCCATGGTGCGGGAAGGCGGCATGGCGCGGACCCCTTACAGCTCCACGCAGGACATCCAGATGGACGTCTTGGACAACGCCGCGCTCCAGGTGACACCCCCGGGGGGCTTTTTGGGGGGGTGGCATCGCCCCCCATCCCCCCTTTGGAGGAATGGAGGGGGTGGGGGGTTCATGCCGTGGAATTTCTCCCCTCTGTGGGGATGGGGTTCACCCCTTCAACCCCCCCACCCCCAAAAAAATGCCGAGAATGGGGTGATGCCGCCCTCCCAGCACCCCAAAATAAAGGGGTGTCTCGCCTCCCAAATCAATCCCGCCTCCCCCAGTTTTCCAGTCCCCTGGGCAGGTGGGGGTTTGGTGGGTGGGTTGTTTTTTTTTGGGGGGAGGGGGGGGTGTTGTGCCCACCGGGAAAGTTTTTTAGGAATTGGGAAAACTCTTGGGGTGCTCCCCCCATCCCACCCCCCCTTTCCCTGGGGTTGTCCCCTCTGGTTTGGGGGGGAGGAGGGACCTGTCCCTCACTGGTCCCAGAGGGGTGGGGGGCACTGGGGACAGACCCCTCCCCTCTCCCCCTGCTCTTGGGGGGGTGACAGTTTTTGGGGTGAGGGTTCCCAGGGGTTAGAGGCTGAACCTCACTGAGCCTCAGCCCTCATGTTGGGGGGGGTCCTGGACCTAAAAATACCCAGCGTGGGGACCCCCCAGCCCCGGGCTGGGTGGCAGCTGGGCCCAGCTGTCCCTCGGGGGCACTGGGGAGGTGACAGCCCCGCTCCCCACGGCGTTGTCCCCCCTTTTACTGACCCCAAAGGGGGGGCACTGGGACACCCCCACCTCCTCCAGCCCATCCCAGCAGGAGGGAGCGGGGGTCCCGTGGGGGTGGGTGCCCATGGTGGGGGGGTCTCTGGCGCTGGGGTGGTGGAGGGGGGCGTGGGGAGCCCCCCACAGGTGTCACCCCCCCCACCCCGGGTGGGCTGGTTTGGGCTCTGGTTTGACTGGGGGGAGCTGGAGTTGGGGGGCTGATCCTCTGAACCTGCTCAGCCCCACTGTGGGGTTGGGGTCACAGCCCCCCAATAGCCCCCGGGGAGGGGCAGCCCCATCCCACCCCATGGATCCCACCCCATGGATCCCACCCCATGGATCCCACCCCACGGATCCCACCCCACCCCATGGATCCCATCCCATCCCACCCCATCCCATCCCGACCCCCCCGAGCGGGGTTCAGCTGCAGTTTGGGGGTGGATGGGTTGGGAGCGGGGGCTGGGGGCTGCAGCGCTGCCCCCCCGAGTCCTGTGCGGAGTTTTGGGGGTCCCAGCGCTCCCCTCTGCTGTCCCCTCTCCTGTCCCCAGGGCAAGTACAGCCGGCGCAAGAGCCGCTTCAAGCGCTCGGACGGCAGCACCTCCTCCGACACCACCTCCAACAGCTTCGTCCGGCAGGTGAGGGGGTCCCCGGCACTTTTGGGGGGTCCCGGCCGTCTTTTACCCCCCGAGGACTGAGGAGGGGTCACACCGAGCTCGGCCTGGCTGTGCCCTGGGCCCCTCTCTGCTCTGCCGTGGCTGCTGGAGAGGTCCCACCTTAAATTGCAGCCCCTCCCTGTCCCTTTTTGGGGTGACACAGCCCCGGTGTCCCCCAGCTGGCACCAAACCCGCCTTCCCCAACCCTGTGGCTCGGCGGGGCCCCCCCGGCTCCCACCCCCTGCCCGGCACCGGGCTAAATATACCCGGGGCTGAAACCTGAGTCCCTCCCGTGCCCGGCCCTGCGCCCGCCCCGCTCGCCCCCGGCGCTGCCACCATGGAGATCCCCGGCAAAGACCACCCCTCTGGCCCGGTGAGCGACCCCCCGGTGCCCCCCGGGAGCCCCCCGGCCCAACCCGCTCTGTCCTCAGCGCGGGTCCCCCCTCGGCTCCGTGGGGCTGCTCCCGGGAGCTGGGGGGGGTCTGGGGGGTGACAGGGTCGTGTCCCAGCTCTGGTGAGCCCCCCGAAGTCTCATCCCCGAGGGGAGGAGGAGAGGGCAGCCGGGTTGTGCCCCGTGGGGTTTTGGGGGTCCGCAGCCCCGTGGTTGGGGGGCTTTGGAGAGGGGTTGAGTGACCCCCAAACCGCCGGGGTTGGGACAAATCAGGGGTGAGGGTCCTGCAGCCCCCAGGGGCTCTGGTGGGGCAGGAGAGTGTCCCACATGTCACCCACTGCTGCAGGCTGGGACGTCCCTTGGGTGTCCCCGTGCTCCTGGGGGTCCTGAGCAGGGGCTCCCCGATCCCACCTCAGCTCCAGCTTTGTCCCGGGGTGACCCCGAGTCGCCCCACAGCGCCGTGTCCCCATTGCCCTGAGCCCCCGCGGAGGGGACAGCGCTGTCCCCAGGGCTACCCTGAGGTGGGGGACACTCGGGGGGTCCCCGCTGCCTTCTCCGCTCTCGGAGAGGCCCCGGGGAGCGGGATGGGAGCAGGCGCCGGGCCGGTGTCACGTTCCCGGCCGGAGCGGTGACAACAGCTGCCGTGTCCCTCTCCTGCCGTGACCCCGCTGCGGTGGCTCCGGACAGCCCCGGGATGGCTCCGGACAGCCCCGGGATGGCTCCGGACAGCCCCGGGACGGCTCCGCACAGCCCCGGGATGGTTCTGGACAATCCCGGGATGGCTCTGGACAGCCCCGGGTGACTCCGGACAGCTCCGGGTGACTCCGGACAGCCCCGGGATGGCTCTGGACAACCCCAGGATGGCTCCGGGCGGCCCCAGGGTGGCCCCAGGGTGGCTCCCAGTGGTCACAGTGATGGGCACCGGCACCAGTGAGATGATGCTGGAGGGTCAGAGGATGGGCTCGCTGTCCTGGGGGGGCACAGGTTGGGCTCAGCCCCCTGTCTGCTTCCCCAGGGCTCGGCTGAGTCCTACACCAGCCGCCCCTCGGACTCGGATGTGTCGCTGGAGGAGGACCGGGAGGCGCTGCGGAAGGAGGCTGAGCGCCAGGCCATGGCCCAGCTGGAGAAAGCCAAGGTGGGAGAGCAGGGACAGAGCCTCCCCGGGACCCCCCGGCCCGGCACAGGGACCCCCCGATATCCCCTGCTCCATCCCTGCCGTGTCCCATCCTCTGGAGAGACACTGAGGGGGAGGCACTGGGGCTTACTGGGTGGAACTGGGAGCCTGGGTTCTCGCCTCGGCTGAGTGTCCCTCACACTGTGAGGGCCTGGGGCAATTAGCTAATGAGCCCCTCATTAGCTCCTGGCCGGGGTTGTGGCCACGCTGGTGGGGAGCCGAGCGCAGCTGGGACAGTGACACCGGCACCTGCCTGCTCGGGGTGGGATGAGGGGCTGGGATCTCCCCGTTTTGGGGTGGAATCTCCTGTTTTGGGGTGGGATCTCCTGCTTTGAGGTTGCAGCGGGTGGAATCTCCCCCTTTTGGGGTAGTAGAGGGTGGGATCTCTCTGTTTTGGGGGGGCAGAATGTGGGATCTCTGTTTTGGGGGGGCAGAATGTGGGATCTCCCCACTTTGGAGTGGCAGAGGGTGGGATCTCTCTGTTTTGGGGTGGAATCTCTCTGTTTTGGGGTGGAATCTCCCCGTTTTGGGGTGGGATCTCTCTGTTTTGGGGTGGAATCTCCCCGTTTTGGGGTGGGATCTCTCTGTTTTGGGGTGGAATCTCTCTGTTTTGGGGTGGGATCTCTCTGTTTTGGGGTGGAATCTCCCCGTTTTGGGGTGGAATCTCTCTTTTTTGGGGTGGAATCTCCCCATTTTGGGGTGGGATTTCCCCGTTTTGGGGCAGGGGGAGCTGCTGACCCCCTCTCCCCTCGGCAGACCAAGCCGGTGGCCTTCGCCGTGCGCACCAACGTGGGCTACAACCCTTCTGCCACCGACGACGTGCCCGTGCAGGGCATGGCCATCTGCTTCGAGCCCAAGGACTTCCTGCACATCAAGGAGGTGGGAGCGGGCTGGGGGCGCTGGGGGCAGCACTGGGGCTGGCCTGGGGGGGTTTTAAGGTGTTTTTTCCCCCCCGTCCCCGGAGCAGAAGTACAACAACGACTGGTGGATCGGGCGGCTGGTGAAGGAGGGCTGCGAGGTGGGCTTCATCCCCAGCCCCGTCAAGCTGGAGAACATGCGGCTGCTGCAGGAGCAGAAGATGAGGCAGAGCCGCCTGAGCTCGAGGTGGGGCTCAGCCCGACCCCTCCCGCAGCTCTCCCCCGGACCCCCCGCCCAATCCCACCCTCACCCCGCTCTCTCTGCGCTCCTCCCACGCAGCAAATCGGGTGACAACTCCAGCTCCAGCCTGGGCGATGTGGTGACAGGGACACGCCGGCCCACCCCCCCGGCCAGCGGTAAGAGTGTCCCGGGTCCCCTCGGCCCTGGGGGGTCCTTCCCCCACCTCCCCCATGGGTGACCCCTCAGTCCCGGGTGCAGGCAGGGTGACCCCATTTACCCCGGGATCCCTGTCCTCTGCTTCTCCTCTTCCAGCTCCACCACCCCATTTCCATTTCCCCCTTTCTTCCATCGCCATTATCGCTCTTCTTCTCTCCCTGCCGTGCGGCGGCTCCGGCCGTCCCCAGGTGGCCTGGACGCTCCTAGCTTTGCCTTTGATCCCGATGAGTTAGAGGAGGAGGAGGCCATGGAGACCCAGCGCTCCCCTAAGAGTAGCGTGAGCAGTGTCACCACCCCCCCCGCCCACAACAAGCGCATCCCTTTCTTTAGGAAGGTAACGGCCCCCCACCGGCCCCCGCCCCGCCTGCTGCACCCGCTGCCTGCCCTAACACTGCCGGGGGGCTGGGGGCACCCACGGGGCTGGGGGCACCCACGGGGCTGGGGGTCACCCCATGGAGCTGGGGCACCCATGGAGCTGGGGGACCCATGGAGCTGGGGCACCCATGGGGCTGGGGCAGCCATGAGGCTAGGGGCCATCCCATGGGACTGGGGGTCACCCCATGGGACTGGGGTTCACCCCATGGTGCTGGGGGACACCCCATGGAGCTGGGGGCCACCCCATGGAGCTGGAGGCACCCACAGGGCTGTGGGCCACGCGCTGCCCCCCGGTGCTGCAGAATGGGATGAGCCCTGCACCTGGGGAGCAGAGTGGGGCTGACTCCCCCTGTTGTCAATGGGATGGATCAGCCCGTGGCTGCATCCCCCCATGGACTGTGGATGGATCAGCCCGTGGCTGCATCCCCCCCCATGGACTGTGGATGGATCAGTCTGTGGCTGACCCCCCGGTTGTCAATGGGATGGATCAGCCCGTGGCTGCATCCCCCCCATGGACTATGGATGGATCAGCCCGTGGCTGCATCCCCGCCATGGACTGTGGATGGATCAGTCTGTGGCTGACCCCCCTGTTGTCAATGGGATGGATCAGTCCGTGGCTGTGCCCCACCTGTGGTCCATGGAATGGATCAATCCATAAGTGATACTTCCCCATGGACCGTAGGATGGATCAGTCCATGGCTGCATCCCCCCCTAGACTGAGCGGTGGATCAGGCCGTGGCTGTGATCCCCTTGTGATCTGTGGGTTGCTTTCATCCAATCCATCCATGGTGACATTCCCCCATGATACATGATCCCCCCATGGATCAGCCCATGGCTGTTCCCCCCCATGATTGATCCATGGGATGGATCAGCCTGTGGCTGTGATCCCCCCCCCCCGCCCCAGCCCATGGAATGGATCAACCCGTGGCTGTCCCCCCTCAGCCCATGGGATGGATCAGTTCCCCCCTCAGCCCATGGGATGGATCAGTCTCCCCCAGCCCATGGGATGGATCAGTCTCCCCCAGCCCATGGGATGGATCAGCCCGTGGCTGTTTTCCCCCCCAGCCCATGGGATGGATCAGCCCGTGGCTCTCATCCCCCCCCAGCCCATGGGATGGATCAGTCCCCCCCAGCCCACAGGATGGATCAGCCCGTGGCTATTCTCCCCCCCCAGCCCATGGGATGGATCAGCCCGTGGCTCTGATCCCCCCAGCCCATGGGATGGATCAGCCCGTGGCTGTCCCCCCCAGCCCATGGGATGGATGAGTCCCCCTCAGCCCATGGGATGGATCAGCCCGTGGCTGTTTTCCCCCCCAGCCCATGGGATGGATCAGCCCGTGGCTCTGATCCCCCCCCAGCCCCTGGGATGGATCAGCCCGTGGCTATTCTCCCCCCCAGCCCATGGGATGGATCAGCCCGTGGCTATTCTCCCCCCCAGCCCATGGGATGGATCAGCCCGTGGCTATTCTCCCCCCCAGCCCATGGGATGGATCAGCCCGTGGCTATTCTCCCCCCCAGCCCCTGGGATGGATCAGCCCGTGGCTATTCTCCCCCCCAGCCCATGGGATGGATCAGCCCGTGGCTGTCCCCTCCCCCCCCAGCCCATGGGATGGATCAGCCCGTGGCTGTTTTCCCCCCCCAGCCCATGGGATGGATCAGCCCGTGGCTGTTTTCCCCCCCCAGCCCATGGGGTGGATCAGCCCGTGGGTATTCTCCCCCCCAGCCCATGGGATGGATCAGCCCGTGGGTATTCTCCCCCCCAGCCCATGGGATGGATCAGCCCGTGCCCCCCCTCCCGGTTGCCTCCCCCCGCAGTGTGCGCATGGTGTGTTCCAGCACGGCCGTGTCTCATCCCCCCCGCGAGTGAGAATGGACTATTCCTCCCCCGGCCCGGGCTGGGGGGTTCGGGCACAACCACCCCGCGGGACGGGGGGGGTCTGCAGGCACTCTTGGGGGGGTCCCAGCTGCCCCCCAAACCCTGCAGAGCCCCAAATCCACCCCAGAGTGGGCGGTGCTCGGTGTGTGACTGTCCCCGGGGCCACCTGTGTCACACATGTGTCACCTGGGGTGTGGCCTGGGTCACACACGTGTCCTTTGGGCATCCCATGGGTGACACACATGTCCCTGGGTGACCCCTGGGTCACACACGTCACCCCATCAATCACACATGTGTCCCTTGGGTCACCTTTGGGTCACCTATGTGTCACCGGGTCACATTCCAGGTCACACATGTGTCTTTGGGGTGTCCCGGAGGGTCATGCACATGTCCCTGGGTCACCTCTGGGTCACACACATGGCCCTTGGGTCACACGTGTGTCACTGGGTCACCCCCCAGGTCACACACATGTCCCTAGGTCACTCTTAGGAGGGTCACAATTGTGTCACTGGGTCACCCCGGGGTCACACACATCCCTGGGTCACCCTCGGGGGGTCACCGCCGTGTGCCTGGCTCCCCTGGGGGTTATGCGCATGTCCCTGTGTCACACACATGTCCCTGTGTCACACACCCCAATGTCCCTGTGTCACGCACCCCAATGTCCCTGTGTCACACACACATGTGTCCCAGGCTCCCCTGGGGGGGTGACACGTGTGTCCGTGGGTCACCTCAGGGTCACAAATGTGTCCCTGGCTCACCCTGGGGGTCACACACATGTCCCTGTGTCACACCTGCATGTCTCTGGCTCCCTCAGGGGGTCACACCCATATCCTTGGCTCACTGTGGGGGTCACACCTGTGTCCCTGTGTCACACACCCCCATGTCCCTGGCTCCCTCAGAGTCACATACATGTCCCTGTGTCACATACCCCTGTCCGTGTGTCACACATCTCCATGTCCCTGGCTCCCTCAGAGTCACACACATGTCCCTGTGTCACACACGTGTCCCTGTGTTTCTGTGTCACACACATGCCCCTGTGTCACACACGCGTCCCTGTATCACACAGCCCCGTGTCCCTGTGTCACACCCCCGTGTCCCTGGCTTCCCCCGGGGGTCACGCACACACATCCCCGTGTCACACAGCGCCGTGTAACACAAAAATATCCCCGTATCACACACACAGCTCCGTGTCACACACACATCCCCATGTCACACACACATCCCCGTGTCACACACACAGCTCCGTGTCCCCGTGTCCCCATGTCACACACACATCCCCGTGTCATACACACATCCCCATGTCACACACACATCCCCGTGTCACACACAGCCCCGTGTCACACACATATCCCCGTGTCGCGCACACACATCCCTGTGTCACACACACAGCCTCTTGTCACACAGCCCCATGTCCCCGTGTCACACACACATCCCCATGTCCCCGTGTCACACACATATCTCCGTGTCACACACACCTCCGTGCCACACACACACATCCCCGTGTCACACATCCCCGTGTCCCCGTGTCACACACACACATCCCCGTGTCACACACACAGCCCCATGTCCCCGTGTCACACACACACATCCCTGTGTCACACACACACATCCCTGTGCCACACATCCCCGTGTCCCCGTGTCACACACACACATCCCCGTGTCACACACACAGCCCCATGTCCCCGTGTCACACACACACATCCCTGTGTCACACATCCCTGTGTCCCCGTGTCACACACACACATCCCCGTGTCACACACACACATCCCTGTGTCACACACACATCCCTGTGTCACACACACATCCCCGTGTCACACATCCCCGTGTCCCCGTGTCACACACACATCCCCGTGTCCCCGTGTCGCCTGCCCCGTGCCCGCGGTAACACGCATGCCTTGTTTGTCTCCTCTCGCCCCCCGGCCCCCGCGGCCCCCGGGACGTAGCCAAGCAGAAGCAGAAGTCGGTGAGTAGCGCCAGGACCCCCGGGACAGGGGCTGGGGGGTGGGAGGTGCCCCCCGCTTGCAGCCCCCCTCCCCCCCAAAAAAAAAAATCCACCCCCAGAGCCGCCCCCGCGGGGGTGGGGCGAAGCTGAAGGTGCCCCAATGTCCCCTCCCGGCCGCGGTGACACCCGGCTCTGTCCCCAGACCGAGCACGTGCCCCCGTACGACGTGGTGCCCTCCATGCGCCCCATCATCCTGGTGGGACCCTCGCTGAAGGGTTACGAGGTGAGAGCTGCGGGCTGCGGAGAGCTCGGGGACCTCCGCGGGGGACCCCAGCCCCGCGATGTCCCTTTGTCCCCGCTGTCCTGCCCCCGCCCAGGTGACGGACATGATGCAGAAAGCGCTCTTCGACTTCCTGAAGCATCGCTTTGATGGCAGGTGAGGGGGGGAGTGCAGGGCCAGGGACCCCCTAAACCACTGAGGGTCCCCTAAACCCACGGAGGATCCTCTAAACCCACTGAGGGACCCCATAACCCACTGAGGGACCCCTAAAACCATAGAGGGACCCCTAAACTCATAGAGGGACCCCTAAACCCATAGAGGGACCTTTAACCCCATGTGGGGACCCCTAACCCCATAGAGGGTCCCCTAAACCCACTGAGGGTCCCCTAAACCCACGGAGGGTCCTCTAAACCCACTGAGGGACCCCATAACCCACAGAGGGTCCCCATAACCCATAGAGGGACCCCTAAACCCATAGAGGGACCCCATAACCCACAGAGGGACCCCTAAACTCACAGAGGGACCCCTAAACCCATAGAGGGACCCCCTAAAACCATAGAGAAACTCCTAAACCCACAGAGGGACTCCTAACCCCATGTGGGGACCCCTAACCCCACAGAGGGACTTCTAAACTCATGGGAGACCCCTAAACCCACAGAGGGGGCCCTAACCCCATGTGGGACCCCACAGAGAAACCCCTAAACTCATGGGAGACTCCTAAACCCAGAAAGGGACCCATAAACTCACGAGGGGACCCCTAACACCATGGAAGGGACCCCTAATCCCACAGGGGACCCCAAATCCCATAGGGGGACCTCTCATTCCACAGGAAAACTCTGACCAGGGTGGGTCCAGCTCCTTCCTCTCCAGCAGAGTGGGGTGTCAGGAAGGGGGTGACAATGAGGTCCCAGGGGGATTTGGGGTGTCAGGAAGGGGGTGACAATGGGAGGTCCCGGAGGAGGGTTTGGGCTGGATTTAGGGGTGTCCCCCCCCCGCCCTGGCTGCCCCCGCTGTGTCCCCAGGATCTCCATCACGCGGGTGACAGCCGACATCTCGCTGGCCAAGCGCTCCGTGCTCAACAACCCCAGCAAGCACACCATCATCGAGCGCTCCAGCACCCGCTCCAGCCTGGGTACGGCCCCCCCGGGACCCCCCAGGACCCCCCAGGACCCCCCAAGCCTCCATCTGTATCAGCCCCCCCAGCCCGGCCCGGGGGGTGGGGTGACTAACGGGGGGCCCTGTGCTCCCCCCGTGTGACTCAGTGCCTCTCCTCCTCCTCCTCCTCCTCCTCCTCCTCTTCCTCTTTTATCTTCTCTGTTGTGGGTTTTTTTTTCCTATTTTTTTCCTTTGTTTTTTCTCTTTTCCTATTTCTCTTTTCTTTTGGGGTTCCTCCCCTCCGCGCCGCCTCCTTCTTCCCCTCCTGCTCCTGATACAGATGTCTTGGGTACGTAACAGGGACCCCCCCATCCCCTCTACCCCCAGCTGGCCCTGCCCGGGCGCTGGGACAGACTCTGAGGGTTGGGGACACCCTGGTGACACCCTGGTGACACCCTGGTGACACCGCGGGGGCTGATCCCCTCCTCTGTGTGTGCGTGGTTTGGGGTGGGGGGACTCCTGCGGTGACACCGAGGTGGCCAAACCCCCTCCTGCTGCTGTCCCCTCCCCGTGGCCCTCAATCACATCCCCCGGCGTTGTCCCCTCACGCTGTCCCCGCGTGTCCCCTCCGCAGCCGAGGTGCAGAGCGAGACCGAGCGGATTTTCGAGCTGGCCCGGACGCTGCAGTTGGTGGCCCTGGACGCGGACACCATCAACCACCCGGCGCAGTTGGCCAAGACCTCGCTGGCGCCCATCATCGTCTACATCAAAATCACCTCCCCCAAGGTGGGTGCGGGCCCTGCGCTGGGCGAGGGGCAGTGCCAGCCGCTCCTTGTCCTGCTGGCAGGGACAGGCAGGGGCCGGCCGTGTCGCCAGGATTGTCCCCTCCTGCCCAGGTGCTGCAGCGGCTGGTGAAGTCCAGGGGGAAGTCTCAGGCCAAGCATCTCAACGTGCAGATGGTGGCTTCGGACAAGCTGGCACAGTGTCCGCCTGTGAGTGTGTCCTGACCCCGCCCTGACCTGCCCCGACCACACCCTGACCACACCCTGACCTGCCCCGCCCACCCCCTGCCCAATATCTGCCCACCCTGTCCCATTGTCCCTGACTTGTCCCATTGTCCCCGCCCTGTCCCATTGTCCCCGCCGTGTCCCATAGGCCCCACCCTGTCCCATAGGCTCCACCCTGTCCCAGTGACCCCACCCTGTCCCAGTGACCCCACCCTGTCCCATAGGCTCCACCCTGTCCCAGTGACCCTAACCTGTCCCAGCGACCCCACCCTGTCCCGGTGACTCCACCCTGTCCCATAGGCTCCAGCTTGTCCCATTATCCCCCTGCCATGTCCAGGTGCCCCACCCTGTCCCACTGTCCACACCCTGTCCCACAGGCTCTGCCCCATGTACAGGTACCCCACCCTATCCCATAGGCTCCATCCTGTCCCAGTGACCCTAACTTGTCCCAGTGACCCCACCCTGTCCCACTGTCCCCACCCTGTCCCACAGGCTCTCCCCCATGTCCAGCTGTCCCTCCCTGTCCCGTTGTCCCCGCCCTGTCCCACATTCTCCGCCCCACATCCCATTAACCCCTCCCTCTCCCACCGTCCCCCGCCCGTTCCCCAGGAGATGTTCGACATCGTGCTGGACGAGAACCAGCTGGAGGAGGCCTGCGAGCACCTGGCCGAGTACCTGGAGGCTTACTGGAAGGCCACGCACCCGCCCAGCAGCAACCCCCCGAACCCGCTGCTGAACCGCACCATGGCCACGGCCGCGCTGGCCGCCAGCCCCGCGCCCGTCTCCAACCTCCAGGTACAGGTGCTCACCTCGCTGCGCAGGAACCTCAACCTCTGGGGCCGCGAGGCCACCCCCAGCCCCCCCGGAGCCCTGGAGGAGCACGCGCTGTGAGGTGGCACCGGGGACAGCGGGGACAGCCCGCCCCCACCAGGCCTTGGGGACAGCGCGGGGAGTTACAGCGCCCCCAGGTGTGGGGTTGTCCCTGGGGTCACCTGTCCTGGGATTGGGGTCACTCCATGGGATGAGCCCCACCCCACAGGTGTGGGATTGTCCCTGGGGTCACCTGTCCCTGGGTCAGGGTCACTCCATGGGATGAGCCCCACCCCACAGGTGTGGGATTGTCCCTGGGGTCACCTGTCCTGGGATCAGGGTCACTCTATGGGACTGTGCCCCTCAGGTGTGGGGTTGTCCCTGGGGTCACCTGTCCTGGGATCAGGGTCACTCCATGGGACTGTGCCCCTCAGGTGTGGGGTTGTCCCTGGGGTCACCTGTCCTGGGATTGGGGTCACTCCATGGGATGAGCCCCACCCCACAGGTGTGGGATTGTCCCTGGGGTCACCTGTCCTGGGATTGGGGTCACTCTATGGGACTGTGCCCCTCAGGTGTGGGGTTGTCCCTGGGGTCACCTGTCCTGGGATCGGGGTCACTCCATGGGACTGTGCCCCACAGGTGTGGGATTGTCCCTGGGGTCACCTGTCCTGGGATCGGGGTCACTCCATGGGACTGTGCCCCTCAGGTGTGGGATTGTCCCTGGGGTCACCTGTCCTGGGATCGGGGTCACTCCATGGGATGAGCCCCACCCCACAGGTGTGGGGTTGTCCCTGGGGTCATCTGCTCTCCTCCCTGGGACTGGGGCTGCCTGTGGGGTCAGCGTCACCCCAGGGGACCCAAGGTGTGGGGTCACCTGCCCTGGGGCTGGGGCAGCCCATGGGATTGGGGTTACCATGGAGAGCCACAGCCCCCCAGGAGTGGGACCATCCCTGGGACTGTTCCTTTGGGAACCTGTGCCCCCCCCCGGGGGTACTGCAGAGCCCTGGTGTGGGACTGCTCTGGGATTGGGGTCACCCCAGGGACCCGCTCCCATTCCTGGGTCGGAGGGATCAGTCTCCCTGCTGGGACTGGTGCCAGCCCCACATTCGGGCTCTCCTGGGAATCTGTGCCTCCTCCAAGGCCCTGAGCTGCCCTGGGGATTGGGAACCCCCGGGATCTGCCCCCTTCAAGACCCACCCTGTGCCTTCCTGCTGGGGTGCCAGACCCCCATTCCCGCACCTCTCTGGGGGAGCAGTGCTGGGGGCCAGGGTTTGGGGGTGTCCTGGCCCAGCCCCATCCCACCGCGGCCACTGCGGTGCCACCGCCGGGGGTTGGGGACAGAGGGGGGACACGTGTCCTGTGTTGTCTCTGTCGCTAAATCTTCCAGCGAGCCGCACGCTGCTGCTGCTCCACGCCCCTCCCTGTGCCGCTCCCCATGTCCCCGTGTCCCGTGTCCCCGTGGCTGAGCTCTGCTGCCATCGTGCCACCAGGCCAGGCTGGGCAGCAGCGTGTGTCCCCCTCTCCGTGCCCGGCTGACCCCCACTAACCCCCCACTAACCCCCAGTGAGCCCCCAGTGACCCCCATCCATCCATCCATCCATCCATCCATCCATCCCCGCATGGTGTGCTTGCTTCTCGCACCCAGGCTCCGTACCCGGAGGGGGAGCACGGCCGCCTCCGGCAGGGCGCGGGGGATTCGGGGGGTCGCGGGCAGAGCAGACCCCCGCCGCCCGCCCGCCCGGGTCCCCGCAGCCTGTCCCGTCAGGACACCTTCGACACGGAGGCTCCGGGCAGCCGGGACTCGGAGCCCGGCGATTCGTGCTGCATGGACATCGAGATGGATCCCGTGGAGGAAGAACCGCCGGGCGCTCCCGGGGACGGAGCGCAGCCGCCTCCCGGCTCCTGGGACGGCACCGAGCCCGGGCGGGAGGCGCGGGGACAGCGGGGCCGAGCCAAAGGCCACCAAGCGCTGGGCCACAGCGACGGGGAGGGCTGGGCCCGGGACGTTTACATGCGTTAGGGTGAGGGGCTGCGGGCAGGGGGCTGTCCCCCAGCGCTGCTTTTGGGGTGCGGGATGGTCCCGCTGGTTGCCTCGGTGCCCCGCCCGCCCCCAGCCCGGCCAGCGCTGCGCTGGGGGCTCCCCCTGCCCCATTCTTTACTGAGGGGGGGTCTCCTCCTGCCGCAGCCCCCCTACAGCATCTCGCCGTGCCTCGGGCCCTCCCTGCCCGGCAGGGACAGCAAGTGACCAAAGGGGACCAAAGGTGTCCCCGTCCCCCCCCCCCAGGCACGGGGTGGGCGCCGTGTCCCCCCTCCCCAGCCCTGCCCGCTGGGTGCCCCCCGCTCCTCCATGGTGCTTTTGGGTCCCCCCGGCTGCAGGGGGACCCCCGGAGCTGGCCGTGGTGGTGGGGGGGTCCCTGCCAGCTGTCCCCCAGTGCCTGGCACTGTCCCCACAGCCCCCCCGGGGGGGTGCATGCGTGTGCGGTGTGTGCGGGGCTTTGGGGGCTCCCCGCTGCCCCCGGCTGTGCCCCCCGAGGTGGGGGTGGGGGCGGTTTGCATGTGTTTGCCTTGGAGGGGCTCTGCCTGAATTGGGGGGGGGGTGGGGGGGGTGAATCTGAGCCAGTTTTGGGGGTCTAACCTGTGCTAACAGCTGCCCAGCCCTGGCCTGCCGGGGGGGGGTCCCGCTGTCCTGGGCCCCCCGTCCCTTCCTGTTCCACCCCCCCAGCCCGCCGTGCCTGTCCACGCTCCAGCCGTGTCCGTCTGTCCGTCCGTCCGTGAGCCTCTGTCCGTCCCCCCTCGGCCCACCCTCCGGTGCACTGCCTTGTCCTGTGCCCGCCCCGGGGAGTCCCTTGTGCCTCCCCCATCCCCAAAAAACTCTGCGGGGTGACCACACCAGGGCGGGCTGGGGACACCCCACCCCTCACCGCGGGAACGGGGCTGGCCCCTCGCCCCCCACCCCCGGGGGCGCTGCTGGGGGTCCCCGGGGTCACTGCCTTACCCAGACCACCAGCCCGGGTCGGGGGCCTTGGGGAGGGGGGGCACCCAGCTCTGTCGCTGCCAAGCCGCCACCTACGTGTGCCTCAGTTTCCCCCTTTTATTTTGGGGAGGGGGGACTCAGTGTCACTGCCTGCCAAGTGCTTTGAGCCCCCCTCGCCCCAGCGCTCGCCCCCGTGGCGGCCAAAATCCGGGCGGTGGGACCTTTCCCCGGCCCCCCCCCCCCCCCACCGCGGGCAGAGGGACGTCCCGTGTTTTTGTCACTCCACCGACTTTTAATTTAAAGACCCGACAAAAAAAAAATGTATTTTATTTATTTATTCTCCTTGGTGTGTGTGTGTGTTGGGGAGAGGAGGGAGAGGAGGGGACTGGCCCCGCTCGCTTGGTTCTTTGTAATAAACGTTTCGGTGACACCTGTCCCACGCCTGAGCCTGCTGGGGGGTGGTGACACTGGGGACACTGCGGCCACCGCGGCTGAGACCGGGCACAGCTCAGCTCTGCGGTGAGCCCCGCACCGCCCCCGGCTCGGAGGGGTGAGGATGGAGCCAGGACCCGCCCGGCTCCGGGGACAAGACCCGACGCCGGCTTTTCACCCGGGCCGGCTCCGGACACGCCGCGGACGCGCTATTTACAGACAATAAATACAAACAGCAGGAGCTCTCAGGGCTGCCGGCACCGCCACTCGCTTTTCTCCGGCCGGTAGTCGAACGCTCTCCTGCGGACAACACACGGCGACATCGGTGACACCTCCGCCCCTGGCGCGCCCAAGGGTGTCCCCCCGCCCCACAGCCAGCCCCGTACTCACTCTCGGGGCGGCGCGGAGGGCCGGCAGACCAGGCCGGCCTGGCAGGGGCACACTTGGTTGATGCTGAAGGCGAGACCCCCGGGGGGGACGTGGCAGCTCTGCGCCAGCGCCAGGCGCCGCTGGCAGACGCGTTCCCCGTGCTGCCGAGCGCAGCAGCCGCCGGCCCCGCACTCCTCGTCCCGCTGGCACCGCGCTCCTGGAGGCACAAAAAAAATGACCTTAAGGGACGGCGATCCGCGCTCTGAACCCCGGCGTGGTGACACCCCCTTTGCTCAGGCGTGGTGTCCCCCCCAAAGCCACTCACCGTCCTGCCCGGGGGCCGCGGGCTGCTGGCACTTGCCGAACATGCAGACGAGGCCGTGGGCGCAGTGCGGGTCGTGGCGGCAGTAGTGCCCCTCGGGCCGGGCGGGCAGGCACAGCCCGAAGTGCTCGTCACAGAAGTGGCCGGGCCCGCAGGGGGTGGCCGGGCTGCACGGGGTCACCTGTGGAGGAGGGGACACTGTCAGGGGGGGTCACACCTCATCATCCCGCACCTCATCGCTGACCACGAGACAGGATAGGAACGGCGCAAAACCCTCCATTGAGGTTGGCCGTGGGAGTGCTGCGGGGATTTGGGGGGCCGAGTCCGGCCAGGCTGGGGTTCCAGGATATTTTTTAACTCGGGAAAAGAAAACCCGTTGGCGCGGTTGGGTGTAGGAGCAATACGGGGGGAGCGGCGCGGACCCCCACAAAAGTCCTGCTCCAGGTGAGGCTCGAACTCACAACCTCGGCATCGCTCGTGTACCGCCCTATAAGTACCGCGCGCTGACCGATTGCGCCACTGGAGCGCCCGGCGCCACCGCGGCCACCGCGCCCCCTGGCGGCCCCGCCGCCACCGCACCGGGCCCGGCCCCGGGGGGACATCACACCCCGAGAGCAGCCCCGGGGGGACATCACACCCCGGGACCAGCCCCGGGGGGAGATCACACCCCGAGAGCAGCCCCGGGGGGAGATCACACCCCGGGACCAGCCCCGGGGGGACATCACACCCCGAGAGCAGCCCCGGGGAGAGATGGACACCCCGAGAGCAGCCCCGGGGGGAGATCACACACCGAGAGCAGCCCCGGGGGAGATCACACCCCGAGAGCAGCCCCGGGGGGAGATGGACACCCCGAGAGCAGCCTCGGGGGGAGATGGACACCCCGAGAGCAGCCCCGGGGGGAGATCACACCCCGAGAGCAGCCTCGGGGGGAGATCACACCCCGAGAGCAGCCCCGGGGGGAGATCACACCCCGAGAGCAGCCCCGGGGGGAGATGGACACCCCGAGAGCAGCCCCGGGGGGAGATGGACACCCCGAGAGCAGCCCCGGGAGGAGATCACACCCCGAGAGCAGCCCGGGGGGAGATCACACCCCGAGAGCAGCCCCGGGGGGAGATGGACACCCCGAGAGCAGCCCCGGGGGGAGATCACACCCCGAGAGCAGCCCCGGGGGGAGATGGACACCCCGAGAGCAGCCCCGGGGGGAGATGGACACCCCGGGACCAGCCCTGGATGGAGATGGACACCCCGGGACCAGCCCCGGACCCGACCCCGCACCCCGGGACCAGCCCCGGGTGGAGATGGACACCTCGAGAGCACCCCTGGATGGAGATGGACACCCCGGGACCAGCCCTGGATGGAGATGGACACCCCGAGTCCACTCCTGGCTACAAAGGGACACCCCGTGTCCACTCCTGGATGGACATGGAAACCCCCGTGTCCGCTCCCGGATGGAGATGGACACCCCCGTGTCCATCCCCGGCTGCAGAGGGACCAGCCGTGTGTCCCCTCCCGGTGGCAAACGGACCCCCCGTGTCCCCCCCAGGCTGCACACGGAGCCCCGTGTCCCCTTCCCCGGCAGAACATCGTGGGGTCACCGCGGGTGACATCGCCCCGGCTGACAATGTCGGGTCTAAGCTCCTTTTCCATCCCTGTGCTCATCCCGCCCGGGGAACTGCTGCACCTGCCCCTGCGCCCCCTCTGTGCCCAAATTCCTGCTGCGAAATCCAAACCTTGGCTCCAAACCGCCTCTGGGCCCACCCTGCTCCCGCCCGAGCGGCAAACCCCGTTCTGTGCCCACCCTGAGCCCATCCTCAGCCCACCCTGGCTGGAAATCCGCGGTCACACATCCCTGTGCCCACCCTGCTCCCACTCAAACTGCAAACTCATCTCTGTGCCCACCCTGGCTGGAAATCCGGGGTCACACATCCCTGTGCCCACCCCTGAGCCCACCAGGGCTGCAAACCCCGTTCTGTGCCCACCCTGAGCCCACCCTGGCTGGAAATCCACCCCTGAGAATCCCGGGGCTGCAAACCCCGCTCTGTGCCCACTCTGGCTGAAAATCCGGGGTCACACATCCCTGTGCCCACCCAGGCTGCAAATCCCACTCTATGCCCACCCTGTGCCCCCCCTGTGCCCACCCCTGTGCCCACCCAGGCTGCAAACCCGGGGTCACACATCCCTGTGCTCACCCTGAGCCTACCCTGCCCGTGTCCCACCCTCTCCATCACCCACCCCTCTGTCCCCCCTCACCCCGGGGTCCCCTCACTCCTCACCTCCTCCAGGTCGGCCCCGGGGCTCCTGCCCAGCGCTGCCGCATCAGGCGAGTGCTGGGGCATGGAGAACATCCAGGCCCAGAGGTGCCCGGCGGCGGGCGGCAGGAGCCAGGCGACAAGGCACAGGACAGCCGGCGATGTCACCATGGTGCTGGCGGCGGTGGCGGTGGCGGCTCGGCAGGTCCCCGAGGGGTTTTTGTAACCCCGGCGGCAATCTCGGGCTCGCCCCCCGCCGCTAAAAGTGTTTGCCCATTTAATGGGGTGGGAGGAGGCAATCAGGGGTTAAGGGATTTCCATAATTGCCAGCCTTCCCCTGGCGGGGGGGCAGCGGCCCCACAGCAAACAGACCCCCCCCGGGGCAGTCTGGCTCCGGCGCCAGCCGCGGGTACAGCCTGGGGTGTCCCCCCCGAGCCCGGAGTGCTGATTTGGGGTGTCCTGTGTCCCCCCCGAGCCCGGAGTGCTGATTTGGGGTGTCCTGTGTCCCCCCATAGCTCGGAGTACTGATTTGGGGTGCGGTTTGGGGTGTCCTGTGTCCCCCCCTCATAGCTTAGAGGGGTGATGGATGCAGTTTTGGGTGCGGTTTGGGGTGTCGTGTGTCCCCTCATAGCTCAGGGGGGCAGTGGGTACAGCATGGGGTGTCCCCCCCCGAGCCCGGAGTGCTGATTTGGGGTGTCCTGTGTCCCCCCCATAGCTCAGGGGGGCAGTGGCTACAGCCTGGAGTGTCCTGTGCGCCCCCATAGCTTGGATTTGGGGTGCACTGTTGGGTGTCCTGTGTGCCCTCAGAGAGATTTTGGGTGCAGTTTGGGGTGTTCTGTGTGCCCCTATATTTCGGAGTGCTGATTTGGGGTGCGGTTTGGGGTGCCCCGTATCCTCCCATAGCTCGGAGTGGTGATTTTGGGTGCGGTTTGGGATGTCCTGTGTGCTCCCACATCTCGGAGTGGTGATTTGGGGTGCAGTTTGGGGTGTCCTGTGTGCCCCTGTATTTCGGAGTGCTGATTTGGGGTGCGGTTTGGGGTTCCCTGTGTCCCCCACAGGGAGTGGAATGATTCTGGGTGCAGTTTGGGGTTCCCTGTGTCTCCTGTAACTCAGAGGGTCAGTGGGTGCACTTTGGGGTGTCATCTGTCCCCCAAAGGCCCGGGGGCGCACTTTGGGGTGTCGCGTGTCCCCCCCACAGCTCCGGATGGCCATGGATACAATTTGGGGTGTCCTGTGTCTCCCCCATAACTGGGGATGATTTGGGGTGCAGTTCGGGGTGCCCCGTGTCCCCTCCAGCCCCTCGGGTCACCCACCCCATGCCTTGGGACCCCCCCGGGTACCCCCCACATATCGGGGGGCTGACTGGCGCAGTTTGGGGTACCCTGTGCCCCCCAACCCCACAATTCCCTGATTTTTTCCCTTTTCCCAGAGCAGGCAGAGCGGGGATGAGGCAGAGAGAAAAGCGGGGGGCAAAGGCTGGCACCCCCAGAACGGGCAGAGCGGGCACAGCGCTGCCATCTGCCCCGTGTTTGCGTGTCCCCTGTGTCCCCTCCCGGGACCGGGGTGACGGGATTGTCACCTTCCCTAACGCCCCCGCTAATGGGGTGTCAGCCCGGCCCGGCCCTTATCGCCCGGCCCTTATCTCGGGCCGCGACCCCCCGCGACAGGATCCCCCAGACGGTGTCACCTCCATGTCCCCAAACACGCGGGGGGTGTCCCCGCGTCCCCCCGGCCCTCTGCAATACACTTCGGGTCCGTCCAGGCCGGGAGCATCCGCGGCTCCCGGTGGGATCGCTCCGGGTGGGATCACCCCGAGAGCAGCGAGGAGGGGCCGGGAGTTGGCAGTGGGGTGCGCTGGGGGTCTCCAGGGATGTGGGGGTCCCCCTTTCCCGAAGTCTTCCCCGCTCCGGAAAGATTCCTCTCCATCGCCGCTGCCCCCGTGCCTCAGTTTCCCCAGGCTGAGGGGTGACACAGAGATCCTGGGGTGACCCCAAACTTTCCTCCCGGTGTTCCAGGACCGCTCAGTGCCCGGGATGAACCGGCAGGATCCTGCCCCTCCCCGCCTGTCCCCGCGTGTTTACCCGGCGGCTTTGGGAGCAAATATTGACCCCGCTCGGGGACACCATCACGGGGCTGTCCCCATCCGTCCCCCGCTGGGCGCTCGCCCGGAGCGCCACCTCCGGATAATCCCCCCCAATCCTCCCCACGGGGGTCCCGGCCGGCAGCTCTGCCCCCCCAAACAGCCGGGCTCGCAGTTTTGGGGGGTCTCACGTCCCCCCTCGAGCCGTGCAGGGGCGCACAGCCCGGATAAGGCTCGGGGGGTGCCCCAGGCCGCTCGTTCCCCGGGTTTTGGGGGGCTGCGGGTGCGGTGTCCCCCCCAGGGCCACCCGGGAGGAGGGTGACGGGAGTTCCGGGGGGCTGCGGCCTCTGCTCCACTCCACGGGAGGTGTGGGGACACCGGGGGATGTGAGTGTGGGGTGTCCGTCAGTGGGGTGGGGGTGTCCCTGGGTGGGGGGTGTCAGTAGGTAGGGGGTGTCTGTGATTTTGAGGTGTCCGTGTTTGTGGGATTCCGGTGTTTGTGGGGTGTCCGTGCGTGGGGGTGTCTGGCATTGGGGGGTGTCCGTGGGAGGGGTGGTTGGGGGGTATTGGTGGGTGTGGGGTGTCCATAATTGGGGGTGTCCGTGTTCGGGGGTGTCCGTGTTTGGGGGTGTCCGTGTTCGGGGGTGTCCGTGTTTGGGGGGTGTCTGTGGGTGTGTGTGGGGTGTCCATAATTGGGGGTGTCCGTGTTTGGGGGTGTCTCCGTGTTTGGGGGTGTCCGTGTTCGGGGGGTGTCTGTGGGTGTGGGGTGTCCGTGGGCGGGGGTGACTTGAATTGAAAGTGTCCACGATTGGGGGTGTCCGTGACCGAGGGGTGTCCGGGTTTGGGGGTGTGTGTGTTTGTGTGTGTGGGGTGCCCATGTCCCGATGTCCCCACGGACAGGGGTGTCAGTGTCCCGGTGTCCCCACGGACAGGGAAGATCCATGTCCCGGTGTCCCCACGGACAGGAGTGTCAGTGTCCCGGTGTCCCCGCGGACAGGAGTGTCAGTGTCCCGGTGTCCCCACGGACAGGGAAGATCCATGTCCCGGTGTCCCCACGGACAGGAGTGTCAGTGTCCCCGCAGAGAGAGGGTTGTCCGTGTCCCGATGTCCCCGCGGACAGGGGTGTCCGTGTCCCGATGTCCCCACGGACCGGGAATATCCATGTCCCGGTGTCCCCACGGACAGGGGTGTCCGTGTCCCGGTGTCCCCACGGACCGGGAATATCCATGTCCCGGTGTCCCCACGGACCGGGAATGTCCATGTCCCGGTGTCCCCGCGGTGACAGTGCAATCTGCACCGGCGGCCGGCGCTCCGCAGCGGGGGTATAGCTCAGTGGTAGAGCATTTGACTGCAGATCAAGAGGTCCCCGGTTCAAATCCGGGTGCCCCCTTGTTTTCCTTCTTTCCTCTCACTTTTTTTGGGGAGGTCCCCACTTTGTTTTTCTCACTTTTCCATCTGTCCCCCGACCCCCCGGCAGCGAGGGGAGCCCCCCACGGCTCCCCCACCCTCGGGTGCCAGCGCTGGGGTCGCCGCTTTGTTTTGGAGCAGGATGCACCCAGCTCTCGGAGATCCCCAAAAAAGTCGCTTTCTCCCCTTTGCTTCCTCAGCTCGGAGCAGCCGCAGGACCCCCACATGGTCCCCGAGACCCCCGGCTTTGCCCGTGGGGTGCGGGGCAGGGATTGGGGGGTTCAGCATCGCTGTCCAGGCTCCGGACACGGGGCACATCCCGGGGGTCGTGCAGCCCCCTCCTGCCCCGGCAGTCAGGGCTCAGGGGCTGCGGCCGGAGCCCCCCAAAATAAGGGGTCTGCGGTGATCCTGTGGTTTGGGGGCCCCCGGGGGGGCCGGTGGGCTCAGCCCAGAGCGGGGTCCCCCCGGGGCTGCCGCAGTGGGGATACACGGGGGGTGACCCCAAACCTCGCTGCTGTCTCAAGCCGGGCCCCGCAAAAACCCGGCAGGGGTGAGCAGGCGGAGATGTCGCCTCGGGGTGGGGGGCGCCGGCCCAGCGCAGGGGTGGGGGAACATTCCCGAGCCCCCCTGAGCGCACGGGGGTCCCGCTGCCGGCTCCTTCCCAACCCAACCCTTCCCAAATCCATCCCCACCCCGGGCCCGCCCCTGGCCCCGCCCGGCTCCGGCTCCGGCTCCGGCGGCGCTCGGTGCGCGGCTCCCGGGGGTCCCGGCCCATGGCGGGGCGCTGAGCCCCCGGACCCCCACCATGCTCTGGGGGGGTCTCCTCCTGCTCTGCCTGCTCCGCGGGGCGCTGGGCGCAGGTAGGGGGCCGGGGGGTGGGCGAGATCCGGGGGGGACACGGGGATTTGGGGGTGGCAGGGGGGTCCCTGCGCTGCCCTGCCCCGGGGGTCTATCCGGGGGTCCCGGGGGGGGTCTGTGTACCCCCGTTCTGCTGTGTTTTAAGGGTGTCTCGGTGTCCCCCCCAGCCCGCAGGTGCGTGTCCCGCTGCTCCCCACACCCCACCCGCCCGTGGGGGTCCCGCCGTGCTCCCCCCGCCCTGCCCCGCATCTCCGCAGCCAAGGTGTGGGGTGCCCGGACCCCCCAGTCTGTGCTGGGATCGAGGTTGGGCTGTGTCCCCGCGGCTGGGGGTCCCCACGCAGGATTCCCCCACCCGTGGCACCCCATGGCGCTATCCTGGCTGGGGGCGCAGCCCAGGGGAGATTTGGGGGAGCCTTTTTTGGGGTGCTCTGGTCTCTGGGTCACCCCACACCCTAATCCTCACCCCCCCAGGGATGGCGAGTGTGACCCCCCAGCCCTGAGCCCCTCTCTGAGCGCCCCGCTCCCCCCTGCCTCAGTTTCCCCTGGCGGAGAGCCGGGCGCAGAACCCCGGGATAACCCCGCGAGCTCATTAGGCAGCAATTAGCAAATTAACTCCCCGGGGCTGCCGGCGGCCCCCCAATCCCAAGGGCGGGGGGAGCTGTGCGATGTCCCCGCTTGGGGACAGACGTCCCGCCCGTGTCGCTGCCCGTGGGCGAGCGCCCGCCGTCCGCACCGCCTCCGCCCGCGCCGCCAGAAACCTCCCGATTCTCCGCACAGTCGCTCCCAAATGGGTTTTTTCTCCTCCCCCCGCGTCCCCAGCCGTGTTTCCGCCCTCCGCTGCCTCCTCGGGGCTGGAGGGGGTGAGGGACGCGCGGTTTGGGGTCTTTGGGACCTGCCCCCGACCCTGTCCCATCTGACGGAGGGGACAGATGCTTGGGGACATCGAGGACGCCGGTGCGGCTTCCCCCTGGCTGGGGTGGCGCTGGGGAGGGCGGGGGGCTGCCGTTTGTGGGGGTTGTTCCCAGCTGTCCCCCCCTGGCCACTGTCACCACTGTCACCACTGTCACCGCTGTCACCGCTGTCACCGCTGTCACCGCTGTCACCTGTCCCTGCACCTGCAGCCACCCCGCATCTCCACCGCTGCGGTGATGAGGCTGAGCCCCTCAAACTCGTGTCACAGAGCCAGGAACGTTCCTTGGGGACAGGAGTGACCCCAGGGCTGCCCCGCGCCACTGAGCCCTCCCTGTGTCCCCTCCTCCATCCAGGACGTCCCCCCGGGAGCGATGGCCCGAGGGCTGGGGACACGTCCGAGGGGACCCGCATCAGCCAGGACCTGGTGGGCGGCAGCCTGGCCATCGACACGCTGCCGGCCAACGAGACCCGCATCGTGGTGAGCCTGACCTTGACCCCGAGCCCGCTCCGTGTCCCCTCCGTGTCCCCTCCGTGTCCCCTCCGTGTCCCCTCCGTGTCCCCGAGCTATTCCCAGCCTGGCTCCTGTTCGTGCCTGGGGCTGGAGCCACATCCCACGGGATAATCACAGCCCCGGGGCCGCCCCAGCCCTGCCCAGCTCCAGCCCAAACCCCAAGTCCCGGCTCCGCTCTGTGGGTGACACGTGGGGACAACGCCGCTGTCCCCCCTCGCGGTGTCCTGTCCTCACGTGTCACCGCCACGAGCCGCGATGTCCCCTCGTGGGACACCTCCCTCGGCTCTCCCAGCTCGCCTGTGCCTAATTAGCCGCCCTTAATTAGCTGGCGGTTATTTGTGGCGGGTCCCTGGGCGGCCGCGGGAGTTCCCTGCGCGCTCGGGCTGGGGGATGTGTGATGGTTTTTGGGTTTTGGTGACTTGTCCCCGGCGTGTTTTTTTGGTGCCACCAGGGGACAAAGTGGCTGTCCCCACTCCGCCCCAGCTCATCCTTCGGAGATGGAGAACAGCCACGAACCGGGAAAGTCCCAATGCGGAAATGTTTAAAAATAACCCCCAAAACCAGCCCCAAAACCGCCCGTGACCGTTTGGGGACGCCGAGGAACCGCAGGGAGGGTGTGATGGTGCTTGTGGTTCCCCGCAGGGAAAAACCAGCAATTTCCGGGGGGTTTGGGGATCTGCCAAAATTGTTTGGGGTCAGGGACAAGGTCACAGTCGCGTCTCACCCGATCCCATCTCTGGGGCTGCCAGCGCAGCGCCTGGAGGGATTTTTTTTTTTTCCCCCCTCTCTCTTCCCAAAATACCCCAAATTTGGGATGCGGAGAGGCACCTCCGACCAGAGGGTGAAGCTCGGCTCCTTCCCCGAGCTGTGCCCCGTTTATTCCGGTGTCCCCAACCCGTCCTCTCCAAATTCCTGCGGTAACCGGAGCCAGGTGAGGGGGCTGGAACATCCCGGTGAGTCAGCGATGAGCTCAGGGATCCGGCTCACGCTCCTTCCCCCGTGGAGAGCTTGGGGAAAGCACCGGGAGGACGAGAGGACGCGGGAGGTTTTGTCATTTGTCACCCAGCGGTGACAGTGGCCTGTCCCCTGCCACCCCTCGTGTGCACCGTGCCTCAGTTTCCCCACTGGGAAAAGAAAAAAAAAAAAAAAAAAAAAAAAGGGCTGGAATTCTCACGGGGAATTCCCATGTGGAATTCCGGCTGGAAGAGGCTGAGGAGGGCAGCGGCTCTCCCTGAACTTTGCTGGAACAGGAAAATCCACAAGTCACGGGATTTTTCTGACAGCGTTTTTTTTTGTTCCAGCCCTTCCGGGCACCGGGACTTGTGTGCAGGGAGCGGGGCTGGGACAGGGAATCAGAGCAGGGGGTTTGGGGGTCAGAGAGAGGGTCTGGGGGATCATTGAGAAATTTTGGGGCTCAGAGAGGGATTTTGGGGGATCATTGAGAAATTTGGGGGCTCAGATGGATTTTGGGGGCTCAGAGAGAAATTTTGGGGCTCAGAGAGGGATTTTTGGGGGGTCAGAGAGGGCTTTTGGGGAGTCAGAGGGGCTTTGGGGGATCAGAGGGAGTTTTGGGGATCAGATAAAGATTCTGAGGATCAGAGAGAAATTTTCGGGGTCGGAGAGGCGTTTTAGGGGGTGAGAGAGCGGTTCTGGGGGTCAGAGAGAAATTTTGGGGATGAGAGAGGGTGTTGGGGGAGTCGGAGAGGAGCTTTGGGGGATCAGAGCAAGTTTTGGGGGTCAGATGAGGGTTCTAGGAGCCAGGGAGGGTTTTGGGGATCAGAGAAGGGTTTTGGGGTCAGAAATGGGTTTTGGGGTCAGAAATGGGTTTTGGGGAATCAGACAAGGGTTCTGGGGGTCAGAGGGGTTTTGAGGGGTCAGAGATGGGTTCTGAAGGTAAGAGCGAGTTTTGGGGATCAGAGAAGGGTTGTGGGGGTCAGGAAAGGTCCTGGGGGTCAGGGAAGGGTTTTGGGATCAGAGAAGGGTCCTGGGGGTCAGGGAAGGGTTTTAGGGGTCAGAGAGGGGTCCTGGGGGTCAGGGAACGGTTTTAGGGGTCAGGGAGGGTTCTGGGGGTCAGGGAAGGGGTTTAGGGGTCAGGGAAGGGTTTTAGGGGTCAGGGAGGGGTCCTGGGGGTCAGGGAGGGTCCTGGGGGATCAGAGAAGGGTTGTGGGGGTCAGGAAGGGTCTGGGGGGTCAGGGCGGGTTCTGGGGGTCAGGGAGGGTTTTGGGGGTCAGGCAGGGTCCTGGGGGTCAGGGGAGGGTCCTGGGGGGTAGATAAGTGTCCGGGGGGTCAGGCAGGGTCCTGGGGGGTAGATAAGTGTCCTGGGGGTCAGGGAGGGTCCTGGGGGTCAGAGAGGGTCCTGGGAGGGTCAGGGAGGGTCCGGGGGGCCCCAGGGGCAGCAGCAGACATGTGGCAGATGGGGACGAGCGCACAGTGGCCGTGTGCCCGGCGCTGGCCCGCAGCATGGCCACAGCGATGTCCCGAGGAAAATCAAGACTCTTCCCGTCCCAGCCCCGTGCCGGGGTGTGAACCGGCCGCCCCTGACAGGAGATGGCTCCCAGCTGTCCGTCTGTCTGTCTGTCCATCCGTCAGGACAGCCACATCCCGCCCTGGGGGTGGCCGCTGTCCCTCGGCAGGTCCCAAAGTTGTCACCAGGGACAGGGGGCTCAGAGGGTCTGGGGGTGCTGCTGGTGGCTCGGGGGGGACACTCGGGGTCCGTCTCTGGGTGACAAGGAAGCGGTGGCTGTTCCCTCACGGAGCCAGGCCCTGCTCCACGCTCCGGGGGTGTCACCCTGGAGCACATCCCGATCCCTGCTCCCCCCATCCTCAGCCCCGCCCGCCCCGAGCTGCTCCTGCCAAGGTTCATCATTTCCTCCGGCCTTGTTTGCTTGGCCTGGAGTGGTCAGTTCAGCCGGGCCTGCCAGCCCCTGGCGCTGGAGCGGGGTTGTTCTTTCCCTGGAATTGTTCCTTCCCTGGAATTGGAATTGTTCCTTCCCTGGGGTAGGATTGTTCCTTCCCTGGAATTGGGATTGTTCCCTTTCTGGAATTGGGATTGTTCATTCCTGGGGTGGGATTGTGCTTTCCGTGGAGGGATTGTTCCTTCCCTGGAGGAATTATTCCTTTTCCCTGGAGTGGGATTCCTTCCCTGGGGGTGAGATTGTTCCTTCCCTGGAATTGGGATTGTTCCTTCCGTGGAGGAATTGTTCCTTTTCTGGAGTGGGATTGGTCCTTCTCTGGGATAGGATTGTTCCTTCTCTGGAACTGGGATTGTTCCTTCTCTGGAGTAGGATTGTGCTTTCTGTGGAGGGATTATTCCTTCCCTGGAGGAATTATTTCTTTTCCCTGGAGTAGGATTGTTCCCGCTCTGGAATTGGGATTGTTCCCTCCCTGGAGTGGGACTATTTCCCAGGAATGCTGCCTGTGCTGTGCCCAGGTCTCTCATGAGTCATGGGCTCTGTCAGCCCGGCCTCTGTGCCCTCAGCATCCCCTGGGATTCCCTGCACCTTTCCCAGCAGCTCAGCATCACCCCGCTGCCTCTGCTGGCCTTTTCCAGGCTGGATTCATCCCAGATTTATCCAGAATTTATCCTGGGTAAATCCCAGATTTATCCCGGGTTTATCCAGGATTTATCCCAGGTTTATCCCAGATTTATCCCGGGTTTATCTCTGCTCTGTGCCAGGAGCACATCCCGGCTGCCCGTCCCTGTCGCGATTGGACACGAAATAAAGGTGTTGGCTGCAGTCAGGAGGCAGCAGAACTCAAAAGATTTATTTACAATTTGTTCAGCCCTTTTATAACACTCTGTGCTAAAAATCACATTATTGGTCAATAGAACTGACACCTCTGCCATTGGCTGAGGAACAGAAATAGGAAATGACTCCTGTTGTCATGGGAGAGGAACATTCCAAGGTCAGTCCCCCTGGCGTGGGTCCTGTTGGAATTAGAGATGATCCTGTGGAGAAAAGGGTCCAGAGATGGGTCTGCTCTTCCTTGGGGACACTGGATGTCTGGTGACACTTGTGGCCCCTTTTTATCTCGGTGGAAATGGTTTGGCTCCTCCTCCCCGGGTGGAGCATCTCACAGTGGGATGATGTCATGTGTGATGTGATTGGTTAATCCTGATGGCCCATGAACAGGAGATAAGGAACTCTGGGATGATGTAATGTGTGATGTCATTGGTGAGTTTTAATGGCCCATGAACAGGAGATAAGGAACTCTGGGATGATGTCATGTGTGATGTCACTGTGACCCCTGATGGCCCATGAACAGGAGATAAGGAACTCTGGGATGATGTCATGTGTGATGTCACTGTGACCCCTGATGGCCCATGAACAGGAGATAAGGAACTCTGGGATGATGTCATGTGTGATGTCATAGGTGAGCCCTGATGGCCCATTAACAGGAGATAAGGAACTCTGGGATGATGTCATGTGTGATGTCATAGGTGAGCCCTGATGGCCCATTAACAGGAGATAAGGAACTCTGGGATGATGTCATGTGTGATGTGATTGGTTAATCCTGATGGCCCATTAACAGGAGATAAGGAACTCTGGGATGATGTCATGTGTGATGTCACTGTGACCCCTGATGGCCCATTAACAGGAGATAAGGAACAGTGGGATGATGTCATTGGTGACCCCTAATGGGGATATCCCCGGGAGGGTGACAGAGATAAGAAACTGCCCCACCCAGATTTAACAGCCGCCTGTTATCAGAGAGGCCGCCCCCTCCTGGAGTTACAACAGATAAAGGACAAACTCCTCCCGTTTCCACAGGCGGAACAGAATAAACTTTTTATGGTGACAAAACCCAAGACACACCCCTGTGGCTGCAGGAGGACAGTCACAGCTGTCACTGTCCCCGTGTCCCCTCCCTGTGGCTGCAGGAGGACAGTCACAGCTGTCACTGTCCCCGTGTCCCCTCCCTGTGGCTGCAGGAGGACAATCACAGCTGTCACTGTGCCGTGTCCCCTCCCCGTGGCTGCAGGAGGACAATCACAGCTGTCACTGTGCCGTGTCCCCTCCCCGTGGCTGCAGGAGGACAATCACAGCTGTCACTGTCCCGTGTCCCCTCCCTGTGGCTGCAGGAGGACAATCACAGCTGTCACTGTCCCGTGTCCCCTCCCTGTGGCTGCAGGAGGACAGTCACAGCTGTCACTGTCCCGTGTCCCCTCCCTGTGGCTGCAGGAGGACAATCACAGCTGTCACTGTCCCGTGTCCCCTCCCTGTGGCTGCAGGAGGACAGTCACAGCTGTCACTGTCCCCGTGTCCCCTCCCTGTGGCTGCAGGAGGACAATCACAGCTGTCACTGTCCCCGTGTCCCCTCCCTGTGGCTGCAGGAGGACAATCACAGCTATTACGTGTCGCGGGTGTTCGGCCCGGGCGAGGCGCAGCGCCGTGGGCTCTGGGTGGACATGGCAGCGGCCAACAGGAGCCAAGTGAAGATCCACGGGATCCTGTCCAACACGCACAGGCAGGCCTCGGTGAGCCCCGGGCTGTCCCCGTGTCCCTGTGCCCAGCAGGGGTGCCCTGCTGGGGCCCCCGTGGGAGGATTGGGAAGTTTCGGGGTTTGGGAAGAGTTTGGGGCCGCCTCTGCTCACTGCAGGGGTGAAGGAAGGTGTAGGATCCCTGTGAGATCCCAGTGCCATTCCCTGTGCCATCCCCATCCATCTCCCATCCCTTTCCCATCTCTCTCCCATCCCCTCCCTCTCCCATCTCCTTTATCATCTCCCCATCCTTCTTCCATCTCTCTCTCATCCCATCCCATCCCATCCCATCCCATCCCATCCCATCCCATCCCATCCCATCCCATCCCATCCCATCCCATCCCATCCCATCCCATCCCATCCCACCCCTCCCCACATTCCCAGCTGTTTATTCCCGAGGGCTGAGCTCTGTTCTCACCCCTCCCTGTCCCTCAGAGGATTGTCCTGTCCTTCGACTTCCCCTTCTACGGCCACCCCCTGCGACAGGTCACCATCGCCACGGGCGGTGAGCGGGGACACGGGACAGGGTGGGATGGGACGGATAGGGTGGGATGGGATGGGATGGGATGGGATGGATGGGGTGGGATGGGGTGGGATGGATGGGGTGGATGGGATGGGATGGGATGGGATGGATGGGATGGGATGGGATGGGATGGGATGGGATGGGATGGATGGGATGGGATGGGATGGATGGGATGGGATGGGATGGATGGAGTGGGATGGGATGGGATGAGTGGGATGGGATAGGATGGGGTGGGATGGATGGGGTGGGACAGGATGGGATAGGATGGGGTCCATGGGATGGATGGGAAGGACGGGACTGGATGGGATGGGACAGACAGGACAGGATGGGATGTGGGGCTGGACATGGCTCTGATGCTGCCCCTAACCTCACCCCACATCCCTGACCCCCAGCGAGCTCCGGGAATGGGGTACAGCCCTTCCAGCTCCTCCCTGCACCCCAAATCCCCTCGGGGAGTCCCGGGCTGCTGCTCCCTCTGTTCCTGCAGGGACTGGGGGGACACGGGGGGCGGTCACAGAGCCTCGCAGGAAATCCAGAGGGGAAAAAACCGGGATGGGTGAGGCAGGACAGGGTGGGAAGGAGGAGCCTGAGCTCTTCCATCCTCTGCCCCCTCAGGTTTTATCTTCGTGGGGGACTTCATCCACCGCATGCTGACGGCCACTCAGTACATCGCTCCCCTCATGGCCAACTTCAACCCCAGCTACTCGCGGAACTCCACCGTGCAGTACCTGGACAACGGTGAGTCCGCCTCTGCTCACCCCCTCTGCTCCTTCCTCCTGGGAAAACACAGTTTCGCTCGCTTAGAAAAGCTTTATAAATTTGATTAAAAAAAAAAATTAAAAATAGTTTAGGAGACAGAAAAGCAAAAGTGTCTCGGCCGAGGGTGCCTCACCAGAAAGGCACACTCACTCCTTCAAAATCCTTGTTTGTAAGGATTGACCTTTTCCATTTGCACCTTTTCAAACATTCTTTGGAGTCCAGATGTCCTTTTGGTTTTTGGCTCCTCTTCCTTCGAAACTCCCCCCATTGTACCAAATTAGCCCTTTATTAGATAAAGTCCTCGTTGGCTCCTGGTGGTTTTTCTGATACCAGAAGATCAACGAATTTTTTCTTGTCGCTTTTGTTTCACCCCTGTCTCGATCTTTATCGATTTCGGGAATGTAGAAGGATTTTCTCTCTATATATCTTCTGGTTTGGTCGGTTTAGATATTACAAAGAGAAAAATAAAAAGTAGTATTTTTATTATTAACACTATGTTACATCCATCACTTTTCTAAACTCTAGTAATGAAACAAAACACAGTACAATTATACATACATTCATTTTAATATTTGGGAAAAACTAAAACTTAAGGCATCATTTCCCCCCTTTAGAGGCTTGACGAGGCCTTTTCCTTGTCCAGTGCCATTTAAATATCTAATAATCTACTAATAAATATCTACCAATAACAGGAATTCAATAACAAATAAATATCTAACGCTAATAAAGGCGTCTCTGGAGGTGGTGAGGGTGAGGCGGAGGCTCCTGGGCAGGAGAGGAGGGGTCAGGCTGGTGAGACGAGGGGCAGGGGACAGGGCAGGACTCCGAGAGTGGCTCTGGTCACCCGCAGGGACGGTGTTTGTGGTGCAGTGGGACCAGGTTTACCTGCAGGGCAAGGAGGACGTGGGCAGCTTCACCTTCCAGGCCGCCCTGCACCGCAGCGGGAGGATCGTCTTCGGCTACAAGGAGGTGAGAGATGGGGCAGCACCCCTGTGCCACCCCTGTGCCACCCCTGTGCCACCCGTGTCATCCTTCTGTCCCCTGTGCCACCCCTGTGCCATCCTGTCCCCTGTGCCACCCCTGTGCCACCGCTGTGCCACCCCTGTGCCATCCTTCTGTCCCCTGTGCCACCCCTGTGCCATCCTTCTGTCCCCTGTGCCATCCCTGTGCCGCCCCTGTGCCACCCCTGTGCCATCCTTCTGTCCCCTGTGCCGCCCCTGTGCCACCCCTGTGCCATCCTTCTGTCCCCTGTGCCACCCCTGTGCCACCCCTCCAGGGATGTCCAGTCGCCCTTGGGTGTCCCTGTGGGGTCCTGGGATGGGGGTTGGACATTCCTGGAGGAGCGGGACTGGGATCTGTCCCGGGATCTGTCCCGGGCTCTGTCCCCGGTTCCTGTCCCCGGTCCCGGTTCCTGTCCCCGGTCCCGGGCTCTGTCCCTGGTCCCGGGCTGTGTCCCCTGTCCCGGGCTCTGTCCCCGGTCCCGGGCTGTGTCCCGGGCTCTGTCCCCGGTCCCGGGCTGTGTCCCCTGTCCCAGGCTGTGTCCCCGGTCCCGGGCTGTGTCCTCGGTCCCGGGCTCTGTCCCGTGTCCCGGGCTGTGTCCCCGGTCCCGGGCTGTGTCCCGGGCTCTGTCCCGGGCTGTGTCCCCGGTCCCGGGCTGTGTCCCCGGTTCCTGTCCCCTGTCCCAGGCTGTGTCCCCGGTCCCGGGCTGTGTCCCCGGTCCCGGGCTCTGTCCCACCGTCTGTCCCGGCGCAGATCCCGGTGCCGGTGCTGCAGATCAGCGCCAGCCAACACCCCGTCAAGGCCGGGCTCTCGGACGCCTTCATGGTCCTCAACCCTTCCCCCGACGTGCCCGGTGAGTCCCGGAGGGGCTGATCCCACAGGAGAGGGGCTGATCCCATAGGAGAGGGGCTGATCCCATAGGAGAGGGGCTGATCCCATAGAGAGAAGGGCTGATCCCATAGGAGAGGGCTGATCCCACAGGAGAGGGGTGATCCCACACGGAGAGGGGCTGATCCCACACGGAGAGGGGCAGGATCCTCGTCTTAGGGATTTTTCAGGATGTGAGGATGCATGCCTTTTTTGGGATGCCTTTCTGGGTTCCCATTTTTGAGATCCCATTTCTGGGTTGCCTTTCTGGGATTCCTTTTTGGGATGGAGAGGAGCGGAGGATGCTCGCCCTCCTCATCCTCGCGGGAGGGAAGGAGGACTCGGGTTTCCCCGATGTCTGGGCGGTGTCACCGTCCTGAACGGGGACAGAGCCCGGGGTGGAGGGGACACTGTCCTGAACGGCATCATGGAACGGTTCGGGTTGGAAGGGGCCTCAAAGGCCCCAGTGCCACCCCTGCCATGGCAGGGCCACCTCCACTGTCCATGGTCACCTCCCACTGTCCAGGGTCACCTCCCAGTGTCCAGGGTCACCTCCCAGTGTCCCTGTCCAGGGTCACCTCCCACTGTCCCTGGGCACAGTCACCTCCAAGTGTCCCTGGGCACAGTCACCTCCCAGTGTCCATGGGCACCTCCCAGTGTCCAGGGTCACCTCCCACTGTCCAGGGTCACCTCCCACTGTCCCTAGGCACGGTCACCTCCTGCTGTCCATGGTCACTTCCCACTGTCCTGGGCATCTCCCGCTGTCCATGAGCAGGGTCACTTCCCACTGTCCATGGTCACCTCCCAGTGTCCCCAACATGGCCTGAGGCACTTCCAGGTGGCCCTGGCACCCCTGAGCACCCCCCGAACCCCACCCCTGGGGCCACCTTTTCCTCCCAGCCCCGAGGGGGCCGGGCCCTTGCCCAGGGTGGGGCTGAGCCCTCTCTGAAGCCGGGGCTGGGTTCCAGAGTCCCGCCGCAGGACCATCTACGAGTACCACCGCGTGGAGCTGGACACCGGCAGGATCAGCAGCCTGTCGGCCGTGGAGTTCACCCCGCTGCCCAGTGAGTCCCTCGGCGCCTTCCTCACCCAAAAGTGTCCCCACAAACCACGGCAGCCCCCCGGGTTCCAGCCCAGTGGGGCAGGGTGCTGGGAGGGTGGTGGTGCACATCTCCTGGGGGCTGAGCTGGAGCAGAGACTGGGCAGAGCTGAGAATGGAGATTCATTGAAAGGCTTTTAGGGTTCACCTTGGGCAGGACAAGAGCCTGGCCAGGGCTACACCCAAGGTGGGCACAAAACGGGCACAAAAGGAACCAAAAATGGGCCCAAAGTGGTCACAAAATGCACCAAAGTGGTCACAAAATAGACCCAAAGTGGTCCCAAAATGAACCAAAAATGGACCCAAAACGGACCCAAAGTGGTCACAAAATGGACAAACAGTCACAAGGCCTCACACTTTTTAAAGTTTTGGTCCAGAACCTGAAATACAGGAAAGCTCAAACTTAAGGCATCACTGGGGTTTGGGGTCTGTGGGGTCATGGAGGGAGGGGGTGCTGTCAGCAGGGACAGCTCAGCCCCACCCTGGGGTCCCCAGGGGACAGCTCAGCCCCACCCTGGGGTCCCCAGGGGACAGCTCAGCCTGTCCTGAGGTCCCCAGCTGTCCCTGAACCTCTCCCCCCTCCAGCCCTGCCCGGATGGATCCGGGATGATCTCAGCATCACCCTGAGCTGGCCCAAATCCCAAACCCCTCGTGTTTGCTCAGGCCTGAGCCAAGAGAAATCCCAAACCCGCCGTGTTTGCCAGCCCAGCCCGGGCTGGAGCCCAGGAGCAGCTGAGAAAGGCAGGATCTGCAGGAAATTCCCTCTTCCCTCTGCTCAGAGGTGTCCAGAACGGGACAAGGACGGTGCTGGCAGGCCATAAATAACCATTCTTCAAGAACTCTCTTTTTTATTTTTTTTTTTTTTCTGTTGGAGGCTGGGGATTTGGTTTTTTCGCTGGTTTTCAGCTCAGGGAGGTTTGGGGCTGTGTCTGCAGAGGAGTCACAGAGAACCAGCCCCTGATGTTCCTCCTGTGGGGTTCAGTTTTTAGGCTTTTTTAGTTTTATTTTTTGGGTCAGAAGGGGGGGATTTAAGGTCTGCCGGAGAGGAGAGGAGAGGAGAGGAGAGGAGAGGAGAGGAGAGGAGAGGAGAGGAGAGGAGGAGAGGAGAGGAGAGGAGAGGAGAGGAGAGGAGAGGAGAGGAGAGGAGAGGAGAGGAGAGGAGAGGAGAGGAGAGGAGAGGAGAGGAGAGGAGAGGAGAGGAGAGGAGGAGGACCTGGACCAGGGGAGCTGTTCCAGGTGTCCCAGGTGGCATGGGGACACTGCTGCCCTCCACCAGGACACTCTACCCCAGCAATGTCACAGCACTGACCCACTCTGGGCTCTGCCATTCAGGGCCTGGTTAAAACTCCTCCTTTCCTTGAATTTTTTGCCATCCAAGCCTTTCCTGGCTGCCTTTTCCAACCAAATGTTGGTGCTGTGTGAGCAGCAGAGTCCCTGGGGGGTTCAGCTCCTTCCCCCCAAGGATAAAAACAAGAAATAGCCAAAATTCCTGGCTGCATTTTTGTCACTCTAGCACACGGAAATGAACAACACTCACACACAGTCAGGGTTAAAGAGGGAAGTTTATTTTTTGACCTCGATTTGGATGGATTTTGGACAGTGACCAGGGGTTGGCCACTGAGGGTGACGCCTCTCCAAGCACACTGCCCAAACCAGGAGCCCATCAATTGTCCTTCCTCAGGAGAGGAACGCCAACATCACTTTGTGGACTTGGAAAGTCCGTGAGAAACTCAACCAAGGCTGGAAAAGGTCAGGGGGAGACGTTGGGATTCCCAGCGAAAGGAAACGGGGAGATCCAAGGGCCCAAAGCTCTGGGAAGGAGCTGCCCCCTCATTTTCCGTCGGGTTGGGTTGGACACTCGGGGCGTGGTGCTGCCCCAAGCTCCCTGCAGATGTTTCCAGATGTTTCCAGCTGTTGGCAGATGTTGGCAGCTGCCCGGAGCCGCTCCCCTCTCTGTTTTGCAGCCTGCCTGCAGCACCAGAGCTGTGAGATGTGCGTGAGCTCCGAGCTGACCTTCAACTGCAGCTGGTGCCACGTCCTGCAGAGGTGAGCCCTGCCCCTGGTTCATTTGTCTTATTTATTATAAATGGGTTTTTATTATTTTTAGCTTTAGAAATAGTATATGTTTTAATATTTTAATAGCCAAGAACAATATTGTAGTATATATATAAAATATATAGGTATACATATTGTTGTAATGTATAATGTATATTATAGATATTTAGATATAATATGTAGGATATGTATAAAATATTATATATAATATATATGAAATAGATAATATATATATTTATATTATATACAGAATATACTATGTTATATATAGAAAATATATATTTATAAATATATAGTATATATAATTTTATTAATATATTATATAAATATAGAGTACTAATATTGATATATTATACTAATATTAGCATATTATATTACAATATAATATAGTATATCAATATATTAACATTAGGGTATTGTATCTATATTAATATATTATATCAATATTTTATTGATCGATATAACAAAATATGTAATATGTATTTGATATATATTTATAAATACAGATGTGATTTTAAAATATATATTTATATTTAATAGATTTTAAATATATATTATATGTACAATATATATTACATTATATAGATAAAATAGAATAACATTATTTAATAATAATATATTTTAATACTTTAATATTAATATTAAAATATTATAGTTATCTCTTATTTATATATCATAGTACATATTTTTATTTTTTTATAAAACCACTTTTAATTATTTTATTTTTAAATTTAATATCATTAATTCTATTGTTTCCCCCTTTTCTGCTGTTGTTTTTGGGGGGCTGCCCTTGGCCCCTCGGTCCCGGTGAAGCCGTGAGCTGATCTCCGGTTCCAAACCATCCCAAGGCGGCATCTCCCGGGATTTTTTTCATCCTGGGCCCTGAGGCAGGACTCAGATTTTTGTCAGCGACCTTAAAAATGGAGACAAACTTCTCCTGGCTTTGGTCATTGGGAGGGCAGGACAGGGAGGTGACACCCTGGGGACACTCCGCTGTGTGGGACAGGGGTGGGGAGCGGAATTTCCTGATATTTTTATTTTTTAGAGGGTGACTGTTGGGTTTGGGGCTGTCCCCGCTCTCCTGAGGGATTTTTTAATGAGATGGAGCTGGAGGGTTGATTGAGAGCTGGTGGCAGGGGAGGGGACCCTGTGACACACATCCTCCACCCTTGGGGACACCTCCCGGCCCCTGAGCCACCCCAAAGTGACACCGAGTGCCCCCGAGGTGAGGAGGTGACATTTGGCGGTGACAGTGGCTGCGTGGGGTGGTGACATTGTCCCTCTGGTGAGCCCAGGGGTGGCTTTGGGGACAAACCCGGCGCCTGGTGGCTTTGATGGGTCTGGTTTGGGCTGAGCCTTGTTCAGACCCTTCCCTGGGCTGGGAAATGGCCTTGGATCAGATCATGGATTCGTGGAATGGTTGGGGTTGGAAAGGGACCTTAAATCCCCTCCAGTGGCACCAGGGCAGGGCAGGGCCACCTCCCGCTGTCCCTGGGCCACCTCCCGCTGTCCCTGGGCCACGTCCCTCTGTCCCTGCGGGCTCCACCTGGCCTGGGACACTGCCAGGGATCCAGGGACACTGCCAGGGACACTGCCAGGATCCAGGGACACTGCCAGGGACACTGCCAGGGACACTGCCAGGGACACTGCCAGGGACACTGCCAGGATCCAGGGACACTGCCAGGGATCCAGGGACACCTCCAGGGACACTGCCAGGATCCAGGGACACCTCCAGGGACAGCCACAGCTTCTCTGGAGAACCTTTGGTTCTCTCAAGTATCTCCTTATATCCCTTTATTCCCTTGGGATATCTCTTTATTCCCTTTAGGTAATCCTTTATTAATTACAAACCCTTCATTAATTATAAACCTGTAATTTATTATTTAGATATCCCTTTTTTCCCTTTAGGTGACCCTTTATTCCCTTGGGATATCCCTTTAGTTAACCCTCTATTATTTATAAACACTTTATTAATTATAAACCCATTATTTATTATTTAGATAACCCTTTGGATATCCCTTTATTCCCTTGGGATATCCCTTTTATTCCCTTGGGATATCACTTTTATTCTCTTTAGGTAACCCTTTATTATTTATTAACCCTTTATTAATTATAAACCTGTTATTTATTATTTAGATATCCCTTTATATATCTTTATTCCCTTTATCATTTATAAAATACTTATTTATTATACACCCATTATTTATTACTTAGATATCCCTTTCGATATCCCTTTATTCCCTTGGGAAATCCCTTTATTCCCTTTAGGTGACCCTTTATTAATTATAAATCGTTCATTAATTATAAACCCGTAATTTATTATTTAGATATCCCTTTGGATATCCCTTTTTTTTTCCCTTTAGGTGAGAAAATCTTGGAAATTCCCTTTCCAAACCCTGTTTGTCCAAATATTCCCACCCAGGGTGAGATTTGGGATTTTTTTTGGGAACTGAGGAATTACAGATGGATAATTCGAGAAGTATTATTTATGGTTAGATTTATTTTGTGCTTATTTATATGTGGTATTTTTATTTTGATGGTTTGAGGTATGATGAGTTTATTGAGTTAGGATAAATTTGTGGGGTTTTTTTGTGGGTGTGTTATTAATTGAAGTTTATTTTTGATCCTTTTATTTTGGCAGGTTTGATTTATTTGTTTATTGGGGTTTTTTATTAGTTTTATTTCTGGGCACGTGGGTATTTATATGGTGGAATTTTACAGGCAGCTTTTTTATTTGGTAATTTTTCTTACTTTTTACAAGTTTAAATTGTTTTAGTTTTTTTACTTTGCTAATTAGGATTTTTTTCCTACTTTTAAAATTATTTTTATAGAGCATTGGTCACTATTTATGAATTCATATAGAGGTAGAGCTTTGGTTACTTTTTTTAAATTAATATTTAGGGTTAATTGAATGGTTTTGAGTTTAATAAGTTGGTTAAATTTATTTTTTCTTCTATCAGTTTGTGCAGTTTGTTGTGTGGGACTTCATATGGCTGGGCTTTACTTTTGTTTTCACTTGATTTTCCTTTTGTTTTTACTTTTGTTTTATTTTCACTTTATTTTTTACTTTTGTTTTATTTTCCCTTGATTTTACTTTTGTTTTTACTTTTGTTTTCTTTTCACTTTTTTCTAACTTTTGTTTTATTTTCCCTTGATTTTACTTTTGGTGGGGTTTTTTTGGGTTCTTTTTTGTTTTCTTTTGTTTTGTTTTTAACTTTTATTTTCTATTTCATAAGCAGCAAGAACTCTTTTTAAACAGAGAGTAACGTGGTGGGTTTTTTTGGGATGTGTCATTTGTTTTAGGGGGGGTTTTTTAGGTTTTGTTTTAGGGGGATTAGGTTTTGGTTTAGGTTTTAGGGTGGTTTCTTTAGGTTTTATTTTAGGTTTTAGGGTGGATTTTTTTAGGTTTTATTTTAGGTTTTAGGGTGTTTTTTTAGGTTTAGTTTTAGGTTGTTTTTTTTTTTTAGGTTTTGTTTTATGTTTTAGGGGGGGTTAGGTTTAGTTTTAGGAGTTTTTTTAGGTTTTAGGATGGGGTTTTTTAGGTTTAGTTTTAGGTTTTAGGTTGTTTTTTTTTTTTGTTTTTTTTTTTTTTTTTTTTTTTTTTTACGTTTTGTTTTATGTTTTAGGGGGTTTTTTTGAGGTTTAGTTTTAGATTTTAGGGTTTCTTTTGTTTTTAATCCACCCTCCCTGCCCGGCCCTGGATAATTCCACTTTTCCCTTCTCCCCAGGTGCTCCAGTGGCTTTGACCGGCACCGGGAGGAGTGGCTGAGCCACGGCTGTGGCCAGGTGAGCCCAGAAATTCCCAACCCCTTGGGATTTCCCTTGGATCCCTTTGGATATCCTTTGGGATTTCCTTTTGTTCCTTTGGGATTTTCTTTTGTTCCTTTGGGATTTCCTTTTGTTCCTTTGGGATTTCCCTTTGCTGCCTTTAGATACTCTTTTAATCCCCTTGGATTTCCATTTGTTCTCTTTAGATATTCCTTGGGATTTCCCTTGGATCCCTTTGGATATCCTTTGGGATTTCCCTTGGGGCCCTTGAGATTTCCTTGTGTTCCCTTTAGATATCCCTTGGGATTTATCTTTATTCCTTTTAGATATCCCTTGGGATTTATCTTTATTCCCTTTAGATATCCCTTAGGATTTCCCTTGGATCTCTTGGGATTTCCCTTTGTCCCCTTTGGATTTCCCTGTGTTCCCTTTCGATATCCTTTGGGATTTCCCTTTGGATATCCATGGGGATTTCCCTTGGGATTTCCCTTTATTCCCTTTAGGTATTCCTTTATTCCCTTTGGGTTTCTCTTTCTTTCCCCTAGATAACCTTTGGGATAACCCTTTGTTCCATTTAGATAAACCTTGGGATTTCTCTTGGGATTTCTCTTTGTTCCCTATAGATAACCCTTGGGATTTCCCTTTAGATATCCCTTTATTCCCTTTGGATATCCTTTAAAAATCCCTTCAGATACTCCTTTATTCCCTTAAATATCTCCTTATATCCCTTTATTCCCTTTAGATCACCCTTTGGATTTCCTTTATTCCCTTGGGATAACCCTTTGGATTTCCTTTATTCCCTTTAGATAACCCTTGGGATTTCCCTTTAGATATCCCTTTATTCCCTTTGGATATCCCTCTTTTTTTTTTTTTTTTTTTTTTTTTTTTTTTTTTTTTTTTTTTTTTTTTTTTTTCCCCCTTTAGATAACTCTTTATTCCCTTTAGATACCCCCTTAAGATATTCTTTTATTTCCTTAAATACTTCCTTATATCCCTTCATTCCCTTGGGATATCCCATTATTCCCTTGGGATATCTATTAATTCCCTTTATTTCTTTTCAAAATCCCTTTATTCCTTTTCAATATCCGTTTATTCCCTTGGGATATCCCATTATTCCCTTGGGTTATCTCTTTATTCCCTTTAGGTGACCCTTTATTCCTTTTCAATATCCCTTTATTTCCTTGGGATATCTCTTTATTCCCTTTATTTCCTTTCGAAATCCCTTTATTCCCTTGGGATGCCCCTTCCCCTCTCTCTTTATTCCCATTTTTTTCCTTTTTTCCCGGTATTCCTCCTCCTCCTGGAGCGTGACTCTTACTCACTGCAGGCAGGAAGGGACGAGCTCCGTTTGTGTCCCTGGGAGCAAAATTCTCCCGCAGCTCACGAGGATTGACCAAACATCTGCTTCTGCTTTGGCCTTGGCTCTTTTTAATTTTTTTTCCATTTCTTCTTCTTTTTTTAAATTTTGTTTTGTTTTGTTTTGTTTTGTTTGTGTTTTTTGTTGTGTTTTGGTTTCTTTGCTTCGATTTTGATCCAGGTTTTTTTTTTCTTTTTATCTTTTTTGGGGGTTTTGTTGTTTGGGGATTTTTTATATATATTTTTTTTGGGGTGGGTTTTTTTCTGGTTTAGTTTGTGGGAGTTTTTTTGTTTGTTTTTTAGAGGGATTTTTTTTCTGTGTGTGTATTTTTTTAATGATTTTATTCTATTTTCCTACTGAAAACTCAGCTTTATTTCCTCTTAACCGCAGAAACAGGAAATATCCCCATGGTTAATAAGAAATACATTAATATTCCTATGGATATTAAGGATATTCTGGATATTTCCCTCTTATGGAGGCAAAAAAAACGGCTCCAAATTCTCCTTTTTTTTTTCCTTTCTTCCCTCAGTCGGATGAAAAGACCTGCGAGGATTTAGCGGAAGGTGGCCGCTACTCGGCGTCCCCGGGCGGCTCCGTGTCACCTCCCTCGGTGTCACCTCCCTCGGTGTCACCGCCGGCCCAGGATGTCACCGATGTCGCCGATGTCACCTCCCCCACGGCCTCGCTCTTCCTCGACAGCCTCACCACCGAAGGTGGGTCACCTCCAGCCCCAGGGGATGTCACTGAGCCCTGGACAGGTGACACCTCATCACTGAGCCCTTGGACAGGTGACACTGAGCCCTGGGACAGGTGACCCTGAGCCCTGAGCCCTGGACAGGTGACACTGAGCCCTGGGACAGGTGACACCCCATCAGTGAGCCCTGGACAGGTGACACTGAGCCCTGAGCCCTGGGACAGGTGACACTGAGCCCTGGACAGGTGACACTGAGCCCTGGGACAGGTGACACCCCATCAGTGAGCCCTGGACAGGTGACACTGAGCCCTGGACAGATGACACTGAGCCCTGGACAGGTGGCACTGGGCTGGGATTTCTCTGGGTTTGGGATGTCACTGGGTTGGGGTGTCACTGGGTTTGGGATTTCTCTGGGTTCAGGATTTCTCTGGGTTTGGGATTTCCCTGGACTCAGGATTTCCCTGGGCTCAGGATTTCTCTGGGTTCAGGATTTCACTGAAGTATGGTTTCTCTGGGCTCAGGATTTCTCTGGATTTGGGATTTCTCTGGATTTGTGATTTCTCTGGGTTCAGGATTTCGCTAAAGTCCGGTTTCTCTGGGCTCGGGATTTCTCTGGATTTGGGATTTCTCTGGGCTCGAGATTCCTCTGGATTTGGGATTTCTATGAGCTGGGATTTCTCTGGGTTCAGGATTTCACTAAAGCCCGGTTTCTCTGGGCTCGGGATTTCTCTGGATTTGGGATTTCCCTGGGCTCAGGATTTCTCTGGGTTCAGGATTTCACTGAAGTATGGTTTCTCTGGGCGCGGGATTTCTCTGGATTTGGGATTTCTCTGGGTTTGGGATTTCTCCGGGTTCAGGATTTCTCTGAGCTCAGGATTTCCCTGGTGGCTCAAGGCTCCCAGTCCTCCCAGCCTGGAATTCCCTCTCGGGAATGCTGCTCCACAAAAATCTTCCCTGGAGACCGCCCCAAATCCCAAAACTCCCAAATCCTATTAACTCGGGGCCGGCTGTGCCCATCCTGGCGCAGGTAGCGCCGCAATTTGCCTGCTTAATCGTCCCTAACGCGACGTGCTAATTAGGATAAATAGAAATGGCATTAATAATTGTCCTTCAGCGCCCGGGTGGGGGCACGGAGCTCCTGGCGGGGCTGGCTTTGGAAGGAGCAGTTAAAGGGAAGAGCTGGAGGGTTGGAACTCCACCAGGAGGGTTGTTTTCCAGCCCGTCTCTCCAGTTCTTGGAAATAAAAAAAAAAAAGGAAAAATAAAAAAAAAAAAGAAGAAGAAGGAAGGAGAGGTTCTGTGTGCCACAGCCGGGCGTGGAGTTAATTTGTGATCTTGGAAGGGAGCGGACGGCAGCTGCAGCGGGAGGAGAGCGGGAGAGCGGCAGAGGGGCAGCTGCACCAAAGAGGGGAGTGGTCCTCAGTGTCCTCTTCAGCCAGCCCAGATCCCTGGATTTGTGTCCTCTTCAGCCAGCCCAGATCCCTGGATTTGTGTCCTCTTCAGCCAGCCCAGATCCCTGGATCTGTGTCTTTTCCAACCAGCCCAGATCCCTGGATCTGCGTCTTTTCCAACCAGCCCAGATCCCTGGATCCACATCCTTCCCTCCATCCCAGCCTCTCTGAGAATTCCATCCCAGCCTCTCCTCACCCTCACAGGGAGGAATTCCTTCCCGAAATTGCCCTCCTGAGCCCATTTCTCCATCTGCCATACCACCATCTGTAAAGTTCTGGGATCCCAGAAGGATTTGGGTTGGGAGGGACCTCGGAGACCTCAAGGGATCCCCCCTTCCTGGATGTCCTTCATCACCATCCCAGATCCTGGATCCGTGTCCTTCATCACCATCCCAGACCCTGGATCCGTGTCCTCCCCAGATCCAGCCCTGTTTTTTGGATCCACATCCTGCTCAGCCCTTCCAGCTCCCTGGATCTGCTCCTGGAGCTCTGGAGCACAGCCTGACTCAGCGCCACGTGCTGCTGCTGCAGCTGGAGCAGGGGGAGCCGAGCCCTGGGAATTCGGGATCGGGATCTGGGAGCCGAGCCAATCTCCAGGGATTCAGGATCAGGATTCAGGAGCTGAGCCAAGCCCTGGGAATTCAGGATTGTGATTTGGGAGCTGAGCCAAGCCCTGGGAATTCAGGATCAGGATTTGGGAGCCGAGCCAATCTCCAGGAATTCGGGATTGAGATTCAGGAGCTGAGCCAAGCCCTGGGAATTCAGGATTGTGATTTGGGAGCTGAGCCGAACCCTGGGAATTCAGGATTGTGATTTGGGAGCTGAGCCAAGCCCTGGGAATTCAGGATTGTGATTTGGAGGCCAGGCCCTGGGAATTCTGGATCACGATTTGGAGGCCAATCCAAGCCCTGGGAATTCTGGATCAGAATTCCACCTCCATCTCATGTGGAGCCTGTTGAGAGATGAACCTTGTCTGGTAGATCCTGGTGATTCCAGAACAAGCCAAGGAATGGAAGTGAATTTTGAGCATCCCACGGATTTATTTGGGATGTGCTGGCTGCAGATTCCGTGGGCTGAATGTGGACATCCAGTTCTGGATCCAAACTCCCATTGGGAACTGGGAGTGACCCTTTCCCTTTCCGGGGATTTCTGTGCTCCAGGTGCCACCTCAGTGAAGGAAAACCTCTGCTCTGTGCCTGAGGTGTTCTAGTTTTCTGGAATTCTTTTCCCAGGGGATTTTCTGTAAACAGGAGAAATATTTTTGGAAACTGTAATTTTGTTATTGATTCCTTTCCCTGGGAAGGACTTCTTGCTGTCTGACCAATGGGAGTGAAGAGGTTTTGCCTTTGTGTCACCAATCCAATTGGTCTCTGTGTGAAATGGTACAAAAGGGAGACACATCCCAAAAATCAGAGCCATTTTCAGCCTCCTGGATCTCGGAGTCTGGGTCGTTGTGGTGTAAAACAGCATCAACACCCCCCTCACTCTCCAGGGTTTTCCAGGTTCCTCCTTTCCCACAGAGGTTTAAAACTGCCCCAAGATCCTGTCCCAGGGGGAAGGAATTGGCTGGGAAGCACAGAGAATTCCTGATTTATTGTTTTTTCCCGTGTTTTCTCCTTTCAGACGACACGAAGCTCAACCAGTTTGCGGGAGGAGAAGGTAAGGCCTTCATCCCTCTCCCTCAGAATTCCCTGGATTTGGGATTCCAGAGCTCTGCGTGGGCTGTGGGGAGATCAACCTGCAATCCCTGCTCTCCTCACCCTGATCAGTGCAATTCCAGCCAGGGAAAATATTCTGGGAATATATTGGGAATATTCTGTTTTATCCTGACATTGTTGGTCCACTTTTCCCACTCACTCCTGCCCACTCCAGGGATTTTCTCCTTCCATGTAATTCCAATTATTTGCAATATTTTTATGGACACAAAGCTCTTTTTCTTTTGCGTTTCTCTAACTGGGACATAAAGAAAAAAAAAAAAAGGACGTAAAATCCAACTGTAAATAATCCTTTGCCCAGCTCTGCCTTTTCCCTCCTTTTTCCCGGGAATCTTGGCTCAGCCCCAGTTTTTCCATCAGCTGCTGGTGAGCTCCTGGTGCTCCTCTAAATCTTTCAATCCAAAACGAGTTTAAACGACCTCCAAAAATTAAAAATAATTTTTTAAAAATAATTTAAAAAACCCTTCTTTGCTTCAACTAACTAAATTAACTAAAAACAAACAAAAATTTCCGAAAAATTTCTTTACTTCAACCAACTAAACTAATTAAAAACAACAACAACAAAGAAATCTCAGAAAAAAACCCAAAATTCTCTTTAGGAGGGACTTCTTGATGTCCCTCTGCTCTGACCAATGTGAGTGAAGAGGTTTTTTGCCTTTGTTTCACCAATGGAATTGGTCTCTGTGAAACAGCATAAAAAAAGAAACATATACCAAAAATAAAAAATAATTTTCAGCCTCCTGAATCTCAGGTCTGTGTCGTTGTGGGGTAAACCAACGCTGTAGTGGTTTGAAAGCAAAACCAGTGAGAAACTCCAAGTCAGAAATACAACTGAATAGGAAGAAGAAAAAAAAAATTAAAATAAAATAAATGGAATGACAAAAAAAACCTGACAGAGTCAGAATCCAACCTGTCACCCTGTTGGTCGAGGTGTTGGGGACAGTCCAGGGTCAGCTCCCTGGAGTAGGTCCTGTTGGAATTAGAGATGATCCTGTGGAGAAAAGGGTCCAGAGATGGGTCTGCTCTTCCTTGGGGACACTGGATGTCTGGTGACGCTTGTGGCCCCTTTTTATTTGGGTGGAAATGGTTTGGCTCCTCCTCCCTGGGTGGAGCATCTCACAGTGGGATGATGTAATGTGTGATGTGATTGGTGAACGCCAATGGCCCATTAACAGGAGATAAGGAACTCTGGGATGATGTAATGTGTGATGTGATTGGTTAATCCTGATGGCCCATTAACAGGAGATAAGGAGCAGTGGGATGATGTCATGTGTGATGTCATTGGTGAGTTTTAATGGCCCATTAACAGGAGATAAAGAACAGTGGGATGATGTCATGTGTGATGTCACTGTGACCCCTGATGGCCCATGAACAGGAGATAAGGAGCAGTGGGATGATGTCATGTGTGATGTCATTGGTGGGCCTTGATGGCCCATTAACAGGAGATAAGGAACAGTGGGATGATGTCATGTGTGATGTCACTGTGACCCCTGATGGCCCATGAACAGGAGATATCCCCGGGAGGGTGACAGAGATAAGAAACTGCCCCACCCAGATTTAACAGCCGCCTGTTATCAGAGAGGCCGCCCCCTCCTGGAGTTACAACAGATAAAGGACAAACTCCTCCCGTTTCAACAGACGGAACAGAATAAACTTTTTATGGTGACAAAACCCAAGACAAGCACCAAGAACACAAAACAATTAAATTAATTTTACAATTAATGAACAATTAAAAATGCAAATATTGATAAAATGACCCCAAACCTCCCCTGTTTTGCAGGCCCAGGCAGCAGCCTCCCCTCGCGGGGCTCCCCCATCCCCACGGGCACTGTGGTGACCATCGTGGTGGCCGTGCTGCTGCTGGCCGGCCTCATCCTGGCCGGGATCTACATCAGCGTCCACCCCACGTCTGCCGCCGCCCTCTTCTTCATCGAGGTGAGTCAGGAGCTCGGCCTGCCCGGGAAATCGGCCCCTGCTCCCATTTTCCTGGATTCATGTCCTTCCCTCCATCCCAGATTTCTGGATCTGTGTCCTTCCCAGCCAGTCCGGTTCTGTGGATCCACGTTGTTCTCAGCCATCCCAGATCTCTGGATCCGTGTTCTTCCCTCCATCCCAGCCTCCCTGGGAATTCCCTCCCAGCTCCTCCCCACCCTCACAGGGAGGAATTCCTTCCCGAAATTCCTCTCCTGAGCCCATTTCTCCATCTGCCATACCACCATCTGTGAAGTTCTGGGATCTCAGAAGGATTTGGGTTGGGAGGGACCTCGGAGACCTCAAGGGATCCCCCCTCCTTGGATCCGTGTCCTTCATCACCATCCCAGATCCTGGATCCATGTCCTTCCCACCATCCCAGATCCTGGATCTGTGTCCTTCATCACCATCCCAAATCCCTGGGTCCATGTCCTTCCTTCTATCTCAGATCCGTGTCCTTCCCACCATCTTGGACCTCTGTATCCATGTCCTTCATCAGCATTCCAAATCCCAGATCCGTGTCCTCCCCTCCATCCCAGACCCTGTATCCATGTCCTCCCCTCCATGCCAGTTCTGACCCGTCCCTTCCCCACGCTGACGTTCCCGTGTTCCCGTGTTCCCGTTCCCGTCCCCAGCGCCGCCGGCACCGTTGGCCCGCCATGGAATTCCGGCACCGCCGCGGCCGCGCCCCGTACGCCGAGGTGGAGGCGGCCAGCCAGGAGAAGGAGGGGTTTGTGGAGGCTGAGCAGTGCTGAGAGCTCCTCCCGGGATCCCAGGAATCCACAGCAATCTCCAGGAATCCGCAGGACTTCCAGGAATCCACAGGAAACCGAGGAATCCTCCAGAAATCCTCCAGGAAGCTCAAGGAGTCTCCAAGGAATCCCCAAAGAATCCACAGAAATCCTCCAGGAATCTTAAGGAGTCTCCAAGGAATTTCCAAAGAATCGCCAGGAATCTCCAAGGAATCTCCAGGAATTCCCCAGGAATCCACAGGAATTCACAAGAATCTCAAGGAATTTCCAAGGAATCCCCCAGGAATCCCCCAGGAATCCCAAGACCCCGGAAGGACAATTTTTTTGGGGGGGGAGAGGAGATTTTTGGAAGGAATCCAGTGGATCAGTAAAATACCTGGATTTGGATCAGCAAAATACCTGGATCGGGATCAGTAAAACATCTGGATTTGGCTGGATTGGGATGTGTAAAACACCTGGATTTGGGTGGATTTGGATCTGTAAAACTCCTGAAACTGAGGGAGATGCTGAATTCAGAGCACCTGGGGTTTAAAAATAATAACAATAATAATAAAAAAGCTCTTTATTTTAAAATTATTTTAATTTTTTCCTTCAAAGGCAAAAGCAAACCCAGCCAGGCTCTCTGTGTCCAAAGGGTTTGTTCTGCTAAATCCTGAGGTTTGGGATTTGGGAATTCCCAGCTCCAATCCCTCCTCTCTGAGGTGAAGGAGTCAAAAGGAGAAATTCCTGCCCAAATTCCAGGCTGAAGGTTTGGATCCCTGTCCTGCTTTTCCCCCTGGGGACTGGAATTTCACCCCTGGGCAGCTCCTGCAAGGGAGAAAATTCCCAAATATTCCCAAAAATTCCTTTTGCTGGGAGAGGAGTTGGAAATCCGGGAAATCCAGGAAAACCCAGCATGGAAAAAAAGGGAGGAAATGGCTTTTCCACCCCCAAATTCTGTCAAAAAGCCGATTTTGGATGCTCCAAATCCAACCCCTGGAGGTCAATCCTCCTTTCCCAAACTGGTGCAGGAAAATCCCGGAGTGCTGAAGCAGAAATGATGACGACCCCGAAATTAATTTAATTTCACTTTTCCAGCCCCATCCTGAATTTCTCCTCGGTATCCCTGCCTGACAGAGGGCGGCCCAAAAAAAGGAGGAAAAACCCCAAATTCTGCTCCAGCTGCTTCTTTGTTCCAGGAGGGAAATTCCATCCCCTGCCTGTTCCTTCCCCTCCGAGCTGGGAAAACACAACCCAGGCCTGGGACGGTGTTTTGGGGTGCAAAACCCCGATTTTTTTCTCTTTTTTTTTGATATTAAAAATTAATTTCTCCATAATTAAAGGCCTTTTTTTTTCCCCCACCTACTTGAATTTCCAGCAGAATTCTGAGGGACTCAAGGCACTTTATTCAGTTTTTCCTGTGTTTTTTTTGTGGATTCTCGGGATAGAGGCTGGAAATAGAATAATAATAATAATAAAATCTCTTCCTTTTTCCAAATAAAGGATTCTTGCTGAAGGCCTGGGCTGCTGGGAGTGGATTTCTGCCTGAATTCTTTTCATGGATGCTCCAGGAATAAAGGGAATTATCTCTTTGAAGAATTATTTCTTTGAAGAATTATTTCTTTTACTTTTTTAAATTTTTTTTTTCCTGTCTCATCATTACTCAGAGTTGTTCTCCGGGCTCAGAATGAATAATCGAGGTTTAAACCAAAACTCTCATTTCTTCTGCTTGGATTATTTAGGAATATTTTGGATTATTTATAATCTCTTTACTTGCTGCTGTGGCTTTAATTTGGGGGGTTTTTTTTGGCCAATGTACTATTTTATGTCGTGGTTTTTCATTGGCTAAATTTTATTTATGAACTGGGAAATTCTCTTTTTCTTTAGTGTATATTAATAAAATCGATCTGTTTTTACCTTTAAGTTGTGCCTGTTTCGCCTTTTTCTCCCAAAGTCCTATCGCCCAGTTAATAAATAAAATTTAGCAAATGTAAAACCACGACATAAAATAGTACATTGGCCAAAAAAAACCCCAAATTAAAGCCACAAGACTTGCTCAGTGGAATTTGGCTTTTTTTACTACATTTAGGGTCGAGATTTTCCATCTCTGCACTGATCCCAAATTATTCCAAATGTAAAAAAATCCCGTCAAGGTCATTCCCAACCTGAGACCTCTGGGCACAATTCCACATCCAGGCTTTCCTTTTTATTTTATTTTATTTTTTTTTTATCCGTTTATTCCCCATGAAGAAAATAAAGAATAAATCCAAATTTTTTTCCCTCTCCGTTTTCCCTTTCACCCCTTTTCATCCCTTTTTTTTCCTTCAGGAGTTTTTTCCAGGCTGTGGGAGAAGCTGTGCTAAAACAATGAGAACAGGTAGGAGTCGATTTAATTTAATCAGGATTAAAGAATTCTCCCCTCCTGGCGCCTTGTTCTGTTTCTCTGAGAGGAGAATCAGCAGATCTATAATTAAATATGTAAATACTCCATTTTTAGATCGATATTTAATTTTTTTTTAAATATATCCCATTAATAGACACTCACCAATTTTAACAGAAAATAAGGAGCCAATTAAACCGCTCTCAACAAATGCTTTCAACACCCCAAAAATAGGGGGAAAAATCATCCCAACCATGAAAATAAACTGGGATTTGTGCCTTGGAAATGCAGCCCCGGGTCTGGAGCTGTAATTAACACCCTGAGGAGGAGGAGGGAGCAGATTGCTGCAGTGGGTGGAGGAATCAAACCTCAAATTCAGCCTCTAAATCTGCATTTCCCAGGCGGGATTCAGCTCTGGGGGCGTGGGAGTGGGAATTTGGGTATTAAAGGGATTTATTGGGCCTTCTTAGCAAAGAAAATGGGAGTTTTGGGGTTTTTTTGGGGGGGTATTTGTAGGGAAAAGGGGTTTTTAAGGCAGGGTGGGATCAGCTGGAGGTGGTTTTGGTTTTTTTTTTTTTCCTCACGAATATCAGGAATGGGATGAGGAGAGGGAAGAATTCCAGAGTGGGACAATTACCAGCAGAATCCCAAAAAAAAGTGGATTTAAAGGAGCAGGAAACACCTTCAGGTGAATTTCCCTTCAGCTGAGAGGATCCTGAAATGACCTTCACGTCCCCCCACAATTTTCCCGATAAAAAAGAGGAGGAAAACCCCAATTCTGAACATTTCCCGTTTGTTTTTCCTTCCCTTTCCCATTTTTCCCAATGATTTCACAAGCAGCTCGGGCCAGTCAGAATTTTCCCCCAACTTCCAGGAAAACTGAGCTCAATTTTCCCCTGGTCCCCTCCTCGATTTGAGCTGGCAAACGTTGACAGGTGGGTTTGCTAATTTTATTTTTCTTCTTTTTTTAAAAAAACCCAAACCTGACAAAATCTCCAGCATGTGCTGGCAGAACTCATGTAAACCCATTTTTTAAATATATATATAAAATTTTATCCCCTGCAAAGAAATGACATCACTGAGGAAAAAAAAATTAAAAAAAAAAAAAGGAGGAGGAAAAAAAAAGCCTTTTAAATTTCCTTATTTTTATTTTTATTTTTATTTTTATTTTGAGGCCTGCAAGGAGCAGGTTTGGAAGGATAATTGTGGGTTTGGTGCAGGCAGCTTCCTCCTTGATGAGATTTTTTGGGGGGGGAAAAAACCTCCCCTTGAGGGTTTTTTCCATGATTCCATTATTTCCATGATTTTTCTTGGCTGGTGGAGGATTTTGGAACTCGTGGGAATAAAGTTGGGACGGGTTTGGAGCAGTGGGAAGGATTTGGAGCAGTGGGAATGGAGCTGGGAATGTTTTGGAGTGGTGGAAATTATTTGGAGCAGTGGGAACGAAGTTGAGAAGAGTTTGGAGCACCAGGAATGGTTTGGAGCAGTGGGAATGGAGCTGGGAATGGTTTGGAGCAGTGGGAATGGAGCTGGGAAGGGTTTGGAGTGGTGTAAATTATTTGGAGCAGTGGGAATGGAGTTGGGAATGGTTTGGAGCTGGGAATGGAGCTGGGAAGGGTTTGGAGCACCAGGAATGGAGCTGGGAATGGTTTGGAGCTGGGAATGGAACTGGGAATGGTTTGGAGCCCTGGGAATGGTTTGGAGCGGTGGGAATGGATGTTGGAATGGTTTGGAGCACCAGGAATGGAGCTGGGAATGGTTTGGAGCACCAGGAATATTTTGGAGCAGTGGGAATGGAGCTGGGAAGGGTTTGGAGTGGTGTAAATGATTTGGAGCATTGGGAATGGAACTGGGAATGGTTTGGAGCACCAGGAATATTTTGGAGCACCAGGAATATTTTGGAGCAGTGGGATTGGAGTTGGAAAGGTTTAGAGCTCCAGGAGCAGCTGAGGGATTGGGAATGTTGATCCTGGAGAAAGGAGGGATCAGGAGGGACCTTCTGACTCCCCCCAGGAGGGGACATCGGGAGGTCGGGCTGTGCCCCAGGGGACAGCAGGAGAGGGACAGCCTCAGGCTGGGCTCAGGGCGGACACCAGCAGGAATTTCCCCATGGAAAGGTTTCTCCAGCCCTGGAATTGCCCACAAACCCTGGGGACACGGCTTAGTGCCGCTTTCACTCCTGGATTTAAAGCTCTTTTCCAGCCTGAACAATTCCACAATCCCAAACTGAAAACTCGAAGCATTTACCAGAATAATTAATAATTTTGCTTTTTGTGGCATTTCCATGGATCAGCCCAGACCATTTTCCCTCTTTGCCCAGGGACAGCAACTTCGGGAAGGATTTCAGCCCTACCCAAATTTCCTGGGTGGTTTTTTTTGGGGTTTTTTTTTTAAGGAATAAGAGCCCAGGGAAGCTGAAAAGACCATGAAGGAATCATTTTCCATGGCTCCAGTGGGAGATTATCCCAGGCTCTGCTGACACCTTCCCGTCTGTCTGCGGCTGGAGGCTGCATCCCGACGGCAGGAGAAAGGAAAAGCCGCAATTCCAGCAGGAGGAGCCGCCTTTGGGATGCTCAGGGATTCTCAGGAAATCGTGGATTTTTAGGGGTTGGCCTCCGTTTATGTGCAGAGCTGGAATTCTCAGGAGTCAAATCCCGCTCAGCTTTCCCCATGAACCCAACCCCTCTGGGCCGGGATATTGGGAATTTCCTTTCCCATCCCTAAAAACACCGGCTGAGGAGGACAGAGGGATTTTATCCCGAGATAAAATAATTTAAAAAAAGGATGGGAACATCTTATTTTTAGGATCCTTGTTTTAGGATCCCACAGGCACAGGGAGCGTGGATGAGTCAACAATTCCCACTGATCCTTCCCTTTCCTCGTTCTCTCTCTAACCAGCCCCAGAACTGATGGGGGTTTGGGCTTTTGGGGTTTTTTTTAAAGGATAAATTAAAGGCTGCAGCTCCTTAATAAAGCGCCAGAGAGAAGAAATGTTTGGCAAAGGAGGAAAAAATTGGGTTTGGAGAGATGAAGGAGGGAAAAAATTCTCTGTGTAAGATGGCAGATGAAGGGGAACACGAATGTGGAGCGTTGTGTCTTTTGTCTGCAGATTATCATTATTATTATTATTATTATTATTATTATTATTTACATAATATACTACATATTATATATATTATTTATTAATTATTATTATATATATGTAATATATAATATAAAGTACATAATGCATAACACATAGTATATAGTATATACTATGTACTATATACTATATACTATATAATATATACTATATAATATATAATATATATTATATTATACATAATATAATATATTATATACTACATTATATATTATATACAGTATATATAATAGATATTCTATATTGTATCTTCTTATATACATTATATATTATTATATACTGTATATTATTATGTACATTATAGATTAGATATTATATATAGTATGTGCAGTATATATATTATATATTATATATTACACATTACACATTACACATTACACATTACGTATTATATTATACACATCTCTCTTACAATAATGACTAAATTACATCTCTAGTGTACAGTATAAGAGCTGTGGCTGCCCCTGCCTTTTGAGGCAGTGAAGGACTGTCCAGGGATCAGGATCAGGGATTGGGGGTCACTTGTCCCAGGGATCAGGATCAGGGATTGGGGGTCACTTGTCCCAGGGATCAGGATCAGGGATTGGGGGTCACTTGTCCCAGGGATCAGGATCAGGGATCATCTTCCCAGGGATCAGGAATGGGAGACCTCCTGTCTAGGGACCAGGAATCACCTGTCCAGGGATGGGGGTGACCTGTCCAGGGACCAGGGATCACCTGTCAGGGATCACCTCAGGGCTCAGGGATGGGGAGTGACCTCTCCAGGGCTCAGGGATGAGGAGTGACCTGTCCGGGGACCAGGGATCACCTGTCTGGGATCTCACCTGTCAGGGATCACCTGTCCGGGCTCAGGGATGGGGAGTGACCTGTCCGGGCTCAGGGATGGGGAGTGACCTGTCCGGGCTCAGGGATGGGGGGTGACCTGTCCGGGCTCAGGGATGGGGAGTGACCTCTCCAGGGCTCAGGGATGGGGAGTGACCTGTCCGGGCTCAGGGATGGGGGGTGACCTGTCGGGGCCCAGGGCTGAGGACCCTGCAGTGTCCCCGGCCGGGCTGCACTTTGGGCTCTGGGGCAGTCGGGGGCACTGGGAGCTGTGCCATGGCTCCGGAAGGGATTTGAGCTCCTTCCCGACCCAAACCACTCCAGGATTTTATGATTTAACCCCTCTCATCTCCTGGCAGCAGCAGCTGCACCAAAAATGGGAATTTTCAGCAGAATTCCCGGGGCTGGAGTTGGCAGAACTGGATGAGATAAACGCGGCTCCAGCCCTGGGGAATTCGGCACAATTCAGTTTTTGGTGCCTTTTCCCCTCACCCGGGTTCACAAACCCTGACTGGATTAGGAAAACCAGGAAAAGCAAATCCCCCCAGTGACTCACTCAAACAAACACCAGGTAATGGCCTTACCGCGCCACGACGCAACTAACCCCTCACCGCTAATTACCCCAATCATCAATGTTTGTGCAGGTCCAGCTCTGTGTGTTAAACACGGGGTGAGGCCTCAGGAAATCCTTAAATTGCTCTCAGGCTCCAAAAAAACCTAAAATCTGTCTCGGGATACTCCAGGACACCTCTGTTAATTTGTTGTTTTTTTTTTTTTCCTCTTCAATGGAATCTGGTAATTTGTAGAAATGTTGGGGAAAATGAGCGATATCTGGAATTCTTTGGGGGTTTTATTTTGGGGTGGAATGGAGGGGTGTGATGCACCCAATAGGATTTATCGAGGTGGGATGCAATTCCAGGGAATGCTTCACTCCAATCCTGGATCCCAGGAGGAAAAATAAAGAGGAACAGCCTGGCTCTGCCTGCCCTGGGCTGCTCAGCTCCAAGAAAAGTTATTTTTGCGCGTTTTTCTAATTAAACTTTTCAGCAAAAAAAAGTTGCAGTCGGCGGTGATGTCATCATCTCGTTAATTTAAGGAGCCGTTCTCAGATTTTGCCATTTCCTTCCATTTGAGGGTGATTTTTTTTCTTTGTTTTTATCTCAGCTTCTCTGAGCCGAGTTCTTTCAGCGAAATTACAAAGGGAAAAAATGGAAAAGAAAAAAAAAAAGGAAAATAACCACCCAAACAAGCCAAGAACGAAAACAAACCAAACAACTGCCTTTGTGGGCGGGAAAAAAAATAAAAATACTGGGTAAAAATTCCTTCGAAGCAGCTGCAGGACTCTGCTGCCATCGTATGGAGCTGCCTTTGGAGCAGCGAGGAGAAAAACCTCTCCCGGGAGCTCCAGCTGCTGTCCTGGGAGAGCCCCGCGGTTATTCCCGGTTATCCCCGGTTCCAAGCAAAATTTATTTAAAAAAAAAGCGATTTTAAAGTTGTTTTGAAGCCAGTCCCAACGGGAATGTGCTGCTCTGATAAAGGCACCTCGATGTGGGTTTGCTGAGATTGGAGCTCGTGGAATGACAGAATTGCAGAGGGTGATCCAGCCGGGGTGGGCTCCAGCTGGGCGGGGAGAATTCCACAATCCAGGAATGGTTTGGGGTGGGAAGGGACCCTAAAGAGGCTCCTGTCCCACCCCTGCCAAGGGCAGGGACAACTGCCACTGCCCCCGGTGCTCCAAGGCCAGTGTCCAACCTGGAGACTTCCAGAGATCCAGGGACAGCCGCAGCTGCTCTGGGAAGGGCAAAGGTGGGGATGAAGGATGGGGATGAAGGTTTAAATTGAGGGGTGGAGATGAGGGTCAGAGATGAAGCTGAAGATGAGGATGGAGATGGAGGATGGAGATGAAGGGTGGAGATGATGGTTGGAGATGTGCGTTGAGATGAGGATGGAGATGAAGGTTAAAGATGAGGATGAAGATGAAGGTTGAAGATGAGGATGGCGATGAAGGATGGAGATGAGGGCTGAAGATGAGGGTTGAAGATGAGGATGGAGATGAAGGACGTAGATCAGGGTTAAAGATGATGGTTGGAGATGAAGGTTGGGGATGATGGTTGGAGAAGAAGGTTGGAAATGACGATGGAGATGAGGGTTAAAGATGAGGGTTGAAGACGAAGGTTGAGGATGAGGATGGAGATGAAGCTGAAGATGAGGATGGAGGATGGAGGATGGAGATGACGGTTGAGATGAGGATGGAGATGAAGGTTAAAGATGAAGGTTGGAGATGAGGGTTGAAGATGAAGATGGAGATGAAGGATGGAGATCAGGGTTAAAGATGAGGGCTGAAGATGAAGGTTGAGGATGAGGATGGAGATGAAGATTGGAGATGAGGATGCAGATGAAGGTTTAAATTGAGGGGTGGAGATGAGGGTCAGAGATGGAGCTGAAGATGAGGATGAGATGAAGGATGGAGATGAGGGTTGAGATGAGGATGGAGATGAAGGTTGAAGATGAGGGCTGAAGAACAGGGTTGAAGATGACGATGCAGATGAAGGTTGAAGATGAGGGTTGAGGATGAGGATGGAGATGATGGTTGAAGATGAGGGCTGGAGACGGGTTGGTGGCTCTGGGCTCAGGCACACCCGCTGTGCAGAGTGTGGGGTTTTAGCTCCACAGGCCGGGCCCAGGACGGGTCCCTACAGGGAAACCCGGAGCTCTGCAGGTGGCCTGTGCTGCCATCCCAGAGTGTGGGATCACACCTGTGACACCCCAAAAACACAGTGCTACCCCACACCTGTGACACCCCACACCTGTGATAACCCACACACCTGTGCTACCCCACACCTGTGACACCCCATACACATGTGACACCCCAAACCCCAGTGCCACCTCATACACCTGTGATACCCCAAAACCCCAGTGCCACCCCACACCCCAGTGCCACCCCACACCTGTGATAACTCACATCTGTGACACCCACACACCTGTGCTACCCCACACCTGTGACATCCCAAACCCCAGTGCCATCCCACACCTGTGATACCCCACACACCTATGACACCCCACACCTGTGACACCTCACACCTGCGACACCCCAAAAGCCCAGTGCTACCCCACACCTGTGACACTCCACACCTGTGATACCTCAAACCCCAATGCCACCCCATACACTTGTGACACCCCACACCTGTGACACCCCAAACCCCAGTGCCACCTCATACACCTGTGATACCCCCAAACCCCAGTGCCACCCCACACCCCAGTGCCACCCCACACCTGTGATAACTCAAACCCCAGTGCCACTCCATACACCTGTGATAACCCACATCTGTGACACCTCAAACCCCAGTGCCACCCCACACCTGTGACACCCCACACCTGTGATACCCCACACACCTGTGCTACCTGTGATACCATACACCCATGGAACCCCACACCTGTGACACCCCGCACACCTGAGCCCGCCCACTCCAGGACGGGCTCACACCTGCCCCACGGACCCACCCCACGGACCCGCCCCCCGGACCCACCCACTGGCCCTGACCAACTCTCCCCCGGGACCCCCGATGTCCCCTCGCCGCGCCAAAGCCACCTCCCCTTCATTGATTATTCATGAGGGGGCGTGGCCGCACAGACAGGCCACACCTTCCGTCACGGCGAGGGGCGTGGCTCTAATTTAAATATGCATGAGGTGGGCGTGGACACCGCGGGCGGGAAAAGCCGCGCGCCCCGCCCCCCGCCCGCCGAGAGGGGCCTCGGGAGAAAAGGCGGGAAAAATCGTTTAAACCCCAAAATCCACATAAATTCCCCTAAAAAGGGGGCGGAATTGCCAATAACACTAAGGGAACACCGCTGAAGGGACACGCTGGTGTTATCCGTGGTCGTTTCCTCTCTCTAACGCGTCTGTTCGCTGCCTTGACAGCTACCAAATGGAAACTTACTGTGTTTGTTTTTAATACTTGGCAACATTTCTGCTCCCGGCCGAGGCTCCCAAACGGAGCTGTGCTGCCTGTACACACCCGCCTCCCCTCCTACCGCCAGAGCCCCTTTTAACCCAACAGGTTTGACTGAAATAAGGCTTTAAAGAGTTGGATTTAAAGAATAATCGTTTAAAACCGGCTGTTCGGTGTTTGTTTCCCCTCAGGAACTCGGTGACCCCACGCCGCCATCCCCTGCTGCTCCCTCAGAGCTCCGGCCGGGAAGGTTTGTGGACAGCACGTGTCCCTGAGGTAAAAAACTGCTGATAAAGCGTTTTATATAAGTACCATCCACGGTGAGACGTCCTCTATTAGTTTTATGTAAGTTTTGGGGTGCAGGTTTGACGTTTTAGCCCTTTAGGCACAAATTTTGGTAGTTTGAGGGAGAGGAGCCGTGGTGGACAACACAGCCTGGCCCATCCTTTGGCCTGAAGGTCATAGCCCACCCAAATCTGACCCAAAAACGCAGGGAAAAGGCCCCAAATAACCAGTTTCATCAAATATTGAAGGCTGAGGAGCAAATCCAGGCTGGAGTGAGGGAAAAAGAGGGAATTTTTAGTGGTTTTCCCCTCTGTTGGGAGCAGTTCCCTCAGAACCTGCCGCCATCAACAGCAGGGCCGGGAACCCTCAGCCCTGCTCTAAACTCACATTATTCATCAATTTAGGTGGCTTTGAGATCGATTTACACCCTCAATCTTACATTCATTTATCACAAATAAACTTATTTTTTTTAAAACAAAAATTTTCAGTGCAGGTTAGGGATAACAAGTATCAGGTTAACTCCATGGGTGCGCTCAGTGCTCTGAGGTTTGTCACTCCCCACTTCGGCCTGTAGTTGAAAAAAATTATTATTTTATTTCCACCTCTTTTCTCCCAGTCTAATATTATTTTATTTTTATACCCGAAAGACAGGAGAACATCGGGAAGAAAACGAATAAAACTCCCGCGTCGAGTCGCCATTCAAAGCCACTGTTTTTATGGCGGTGGTGATGAGGAAGGGAAAGGGAGAATCCCAATCCAATCTCCAGAGCAAACAGCCTTTTTTTTTTTTGCAATAAATGTTTGCCAAACGCTAACAAAGAGCTCCGAGAAATATCAGCCCTCAAGTGCATCCATTAGCAGGAGTTTAGCGACTGCTTAAGAGCAGCAGCGGGTGGAAGTTGGTGCTTTCTGCCCCGTCAACAAATTAGTTTATAGCCACAAATAGGATGACCCTCCTTAGCTAAATGTGATGAGTTTAGCCTGTTAAATATTGAATATTTGCCTTTCAATTTCCAGCGTGGATTAAGCAGTTCTCCAAACACTGGCGTCCCGGCGGCAGATGGAGATGCACAGCCCATTGCCCAGCTCTGCCTCAACTCCCTAAGAAATAAAAAAACAACACGCGTTAAGGCAAAGAGGATCTTTAAAACTGGCTGTTTGCACTCATTTTTTATTCATGTTAATTTTATCTAGCTCTGCTCGGCATTAGAACAGCGATAATCAATTCGACTTGGACCAGATTGGACAGAAACAGATAAATATTGGACAAATCCTTCCCAAAAATCCTCGCTGGTGGCAAAGGGCTTTTTTCCTTCCACAACTGAGGAGCCAAGGTAAGATAATTTTTAAAAAAACTTCTGAAAGATCCCACAAATCTTCACAGCTCCAGAGAGTAGGAAGAGAAGAAAGTATCACAGGATTGCAACTTTATTTCTAAAACCCGCCTCAGAAATCTGCACCAAATTTAGCCAAGTTTAGTGGTGCCTGGTGATAAACAGGGAATGGGCTGATTTTTTATGTGGCCCACAAGGAATTTATATGGAATCCACAATTCTGTGGGTAAAATCCTTGCTTTCAGAAGACAACCACTGTTAATATAATTTTTTTATCTATAGGTAATTTTTCTAAAACCCCAAACAACCACTAACTTTAGCAGAGGTCACGTTTTCTCCCAAGCCCTGTGAAAGTTTTTCAACTGCTTTAGTGAGCCAGAAATATCCCACAGACAACATTAAAAAAAAAAAAAATGCTCCCGACGACATCAAAAATTCCTTAAATGTCCAATTCCAGCCAGCCTCGTGTATTTCATTTTTTTTTTTCCCCAAAATCTCCCCATTTCTCAGCACAAACAGAGGCCTCATTGTGACCAGGGCCATTTCCTCTCCGAGGATTATTAGAGAGTCTGGCTTGAGGGATTTTGCTAATAAACAGAGAGGATGTTTGGAGCTTGTTGTCTGTAATTTTATCATTTTTTTTTATTATTTTTTTCAATCCAGGCAACAATGAGGTTTGTTCTCCGGGAGGATTGAGCTGGGATGTTGCACTGCAGCTTGGAGCAGCTCCAGGGATGCTCCTGCCAACTCCTGGAAATCATCCCGCAGCCTCTTGGCATTGCCTCAGCTGCCGGAACCGTGTGAAAAAATCTCAGTTAGAACACGAATTTCACCCGCAGCCAGCCCCCGGCTCTCAGTGTGGCCTGACATTGTGGAGTGTGGCTCTTCCAGACGCTCCAAAACCCAGAAAAGGAATCAAATAATCCGATTTATATCGATTCTTTCGCAGCTCGTTCTCAGCCTCTCGCGGGTTTGTTCAAGCCTGAGGCGCTGATAATTCCACGTGGTCATTTATTTTTATATCACAAATATTAAATTAAGCCTCGCACCGACTCGGGAAGAGAAAGTTTGAGGCATCACTTCGGTGTTTTTAATCTTTGCTTTGGCCCTCCACAATCAGTAATTATCACTCGAAAGGAGCGGTGATGGTCCTTTCAATAACAGCCCTGGAACTTCGATGTTCCGTTGAATAATTAGTGTGACAAATTAAAGCCACGTTGTTAATTACTGTAGCTTGTGCCCTCACATGGAATTCCCCAAGAATTCCCTTCCAGAACTGTTCTCCTCACTTTTTGTGCCCTCGGTGCTTTTTTGTCTTTTGCTCCCCCTAAAATCAGCCGAAATTCCCCCCGAGGTTATTTACACCTTTCAGGACACTAAATTATTATCTAGAGCACATTTTATTCCTCATGTACTGAAGATTATTTTGTGAATAATTCACAGCACTGATCCAAGGGGTTTATCCCACACACAGAGGAGATTTTCAGCCTCTGAACCCTCCATTCCCCCCAGACGTTATTTACACGTTTAAACACACTACATTTTTAGCTGGATCAGATTTTATTCTTTATGTACTGAAAATTATTCTGTGAATTGCTTTCACCACACTGAATCCAAGCAGTTCATCCCACACACAGAGGAGATTTTCCCTCTCTGTGTCTCCAAGGGAGTCATTTCCTCTCCTCCTCATCCTGGGAGCCTTTTCCTCCTCAGAAAATCAGATTTTAATATTTATTTGGGTTTATTTCCTCCATGTTCAGTGTATGGGCACACAGGAAAACCACATTTTGATATTTATTTGTGTTTTCTCTCCATGTTCAATGTATGGGCACACAGGAAGACCACACTTTGACATTTATTTGTGTTTCCCCCCCAGGCTCAGTGTGTGGACACACAGGAAAACCAGACCAATATTTGTGTTTTCCCTCCAGCCTCGGTGTATAGGCACACAGGAAAACCACATTTTGATATTTATTTGTGTTTTCCCCCCCAGACCCAGTGTATGGGCACACAGGAAAACCACATTTTGATATTTATTTGTGTTTTCCCCCCCAGACCCAGTGTATGGGCACACAGGAAAACCACATTTTGATATTTATTTGTGTTTCTCTCCAGGCTCAGGGTATGGGCACACAGGAAAACCACACTTTGATATTTATTTCAGTTTATTTTCTCCATGTTCAGTGTATGGGCACACAGGAAAATCACACTTTAATATTTATTTGTGTTTTGTCTCCAGGTTCAGTGTATGGGCACACAGGAAAACCACACTTCGATATTTATTTGTGTTTCCCCCCCAGGCTCAGTGTGTGGACACACAGGAAAACCAGACCAATATTTGTGTTTTCCCCTCCAGGCTCGGTGTATGGGCACACAGGAAAACCACACTTTAATATTTATTTGTGTTTTGTTTCTCCAGGCTCAGGGTATGGGCACACAGGAAGACCACACTTTGACGTTCATTTGGGTTTATTCTCTCTAGGCTCAGTGTGTGGGCACACGGGAAAACCAGACCAATTTTTATTTGTGTTTCCCCCCAGACCCGGTGTATGGGCACACAGTAAAATCACACGTTAATATTTATTTGTGTTTATTCTCTCCAGGCTCGGTGTATGGGCACACAGGAAGATGACACTTTGACATTCATTTGGGTTTATTCTCCCCAGGTTCAGTGTATGGGCACACAGGAAAACCAGACCAATATTTATTTGTGTTTTCTCTCCATGTTCAATGTATGGGCACACAGGAAAACCACACTTTAATATTTATTTGTGTTTTCCCTCCAGGCTCAGTGTGTGGACACACAGGAAACCAGACCAATATTTATTTGTGTTTCCCCCCAGACCCGGTGTATGGGCACACAGGAAGATGACACTTAGACATTTATTTGTGTTTTCTCTCCATGTTCAGAGTATGGACACACAGGAAAACCACACTTTAATATGTATTTGTGTTTTCCCCCCAGACCCGGTGTAGGGGCGCACAGGGAGATGACACTTAGACATTTCTTTGGGTTTATTCTCTCCAGGCTCAGTGTGTGGGCACACAGGAAAACCCAATATTTATTGGGTTATTATATTAACCCAAAAAACACAATATTTATTTGTGTTTTCTCTCCATGCTCGGTGTATGGGCCCACAGTAAAACCACACTTTGACATTTATTTGTGTTTCCCCCCAGGTTCAGTGTATGGGCACACCGGGAGATGTCCCCCAGCGCCGGGAGCAGCCGCCGTGCCGCCGTCCCCCGGCAGAGGCAGAGGCAGAGGCAGAGGCAGGGGAGGAGCGGCCCCCGGCCCGCCCACACCCCGGGCACGGATTCCCCGCTGTCAGCTCTGGGGGATTTCCAAACTCTCCCCTTGGAGATCTTCCAGATGGTGCTGAATTATCTCTCAGGTGAGGAGGGTCTGATCAGAACCCACCATGTCTGAAAATGACCATCCTTTGACTTAAGTTTAATTTTTCGTTGTTTAAAATGTTGTCGTTTTTAAGTAGTCGAAGGAATTTTGGGTGACTTTAACTCTGAGTTTTCAGCTTTTTAAGTATGGAAAAAAACAACTGGCCAAAATTTCAATGGCAGCCACAATCTATCTGAAGTTGGTTTTTTGCCTATCAAATGTGAAAATTATTCCTTAGGTCTGGCAGTTGATGCTGTTTTACACCATGACACAGACTCTGAGATTCAGGAGGCTGAAAATGACTCTTTTATTTTTGGGATGTGTCTCCCTTTTATACCATTTCACACAGAGACCAATCCCATTGGTGGAACAAAATCCTTGTTTCACTCACATTGGTCAGACCAGAGGCACATCAAGAAGAATTCCCTCCTAAGGAAAAGAATGAATAACAAAGGGTCGTTAGAGGGACACAAAAAAGCCACACTCACCCATCAGGTTGTGAGGAGGAGAAAGAAGGAAGTTTATTTTGGGGGTTAGGGTTTATTTTTGGGGTTTGATCAGGGGTTTGACCTCTCTGACCCCACTGGTCAAAGCACAAATCCATCAGTTTTGTCCTTACCCCTGGAAAGGAATGCTCCATTTGCAAACATCACTCCTCGTTTATGTTGCAATGAGAAAGCTCCAGTCCAAGAATGTAAAACAGCAGAAGGCTGAAAAATCAGGGGGACAGCAAAATTCCAGTCACAAAAACATTTCTCCTGTTTGCAGAAAACTCTCTGGGAAAAAAAAGAATTTCAGGAAACCAAAACACCTCAGGCATGAAACCAGAGTTACAGTTTCTAATGACTCAAAACTGTCACTGACACAAAAGAAACCACACTCACCCATCAGGCTGTGAAAGGAGAAAGAAGGAAGTTTATTTTGGAGAAAGAAGGAAGTTTATTTTTGGAATCTTGATTTATATAGTCTATGGAATTTGATCAGGGATTGGGGGATGAGGTTGACACCTCCCTGACCCCATTGGTTAACCCAGAAGTCCATCAATTTGTCCTTCTCCCTGGAAAGGAACGCTCAACTTCCAAAACATCACTCCTCCTTTATCTCACGATGCCTGAGAAACTCCAGTACAGAAATGCCAAACATCACGAGGCTGAAAAATCGGGGCCCAAACAAAAGTTACAGTTTGTAACAGAAAAACATTGGTACAGTTTGTACAGAAAAAAACATTTCTCCTGTTCACAGAAAACTCTCTGGGGAAAAAAAGAATTTCAGGAAACCAAAACACCAAAAAACCAAGACACAAAACCAGTCACAGTTTCTAATTACTCCCGTTCACTGGCAAAGCCAATCAACATCAATTCATTTGTTTTCTTTATAAAAATCTTATTTCTCCGCCTTGTTTTTGAAGCCACAAGAAGTCATTGATGATGAGCACTTTTTTGTAGGGGATTTAGGAGTGTCCTGGGCTTTGCTTTTGCAGTGAAGGACATCAGCACGTTGAGCATGGTGTCCAAAACCATCAGCGGCCGCCTGATTAATTACATCTGCACCTCGTCAGGGAGCCGCCGGCTGCTGCTGCAGGACTTCCACCGCCCCGAGCTGCCCGCCAGGAGAGGGGGAACCTCCATCCTGGAGCACTACAGAGCTCTAGGTGAGAGCAAAACCCACCCCAGGTCTTCCTGCTGGGGTGTGGATGGATAGGGGAAAAAAATCTGGAGTAAAATAACTCAATCCGGTGCTGGGGAATTGTCTGGGGTCTTTGCGGAATTTGTGAGTTATGGAAAAAACAAAACAAAACCTGAGTGTCCAGCCTTCTTTGGGAGTCCCAAACCCTGTGAAATATGGGGAAAAAAACACCCCAAAAATTCCTGTATGTCTTGCCTTCTCAAGGTATCCCAAAACCTGTGAGTTATGGAGAAAAAAACCCCAAAGATCTTGTCCCAAAACCTGTGAGTTATGGAAAAAAAACCCCAAAACTTGTGTGTCCTGCCTCCTCCAGGTGTCCCAAAACCTCTGAGTTATGGAAAAAAACCCAAAAAAACCCATCCCAAGACCTCTGAGTTATGAAAAAAAACAAAAAAATCCCGTCCCAAAACCTGTGAGTTATGGAAAAAAAACCCCAAAAAATCCCATCCCAAAACCTGTGAGTTATGGAAAAAAACACAACCCAAACCAAAACCAAACCACCACCACCAACAAAACCAAAAAAATCTCCCAAAATCCAAAAATCCAAACCAACCCCAAACCTCCTTTGGGCATCCCAAAAACCTCTGAATTATGAAACAAAAACCCCCAAAAACCCTGTCCCGCCTCCTCCAGGCATCCCAAAACCTCTGAATTATGGATAAACAACCCCCCCCCCCCCCAAAAAAAAACCCACCCAAAAAAACCCCAAAAGAAAACAAAAATAATTTATATATATTTATAATTTATAATATAACACTGGGACACTCAGCCTGACTTTGAGCCTGGCCTAACTCCAGAGTCACCAACACCTCCTTGCTCTGCTGGGTTTTAAACCAAATTGGTTCTGATTTGCTCCTTCCAAGACAAAAAAATTGAAATTAAATCATCTTTGAGTCCGTATTTGCTGTTCCCTGTCTGAAATACACACAGAATTTCTCAGTTAAATACACAGAAAAATATGAGTTTGACAGAGAAACAAATGCTGAGGTGAGATGGGGAATTGTAAATATGGGTTGAGCTGCAGACATTAAATAAAGGCATTAAAGACATTAAATAAATGCATTAAAGACATTAAATAAATGCATTAAAGACATTAAATAAAGGCATTAAAGACATTAGATAAAGATATTAAAGACATTAAATAAAGGCATTAAAGACATTAAATAAAGGTATTAAAGACATTAAATAAAGGCATTATAGACATTAGATAAAGGCATTATAGACATTAAATAAAGGTATTAAAGACATTAAATAAATGCATTAAAGACATTAAATAAAGGCATTAAAGACATTAGATAAAGGTATTATAGGCATTAAATAAATGCATTAAAGACATTAGATAAAAGTATTAAAGACATCAAATAAAGGCTTTAAAGACATTAAATAAAGGCATTAAAAACATTAAATAAAGGCATTAAATACATTAAATAAAGGCATTAAATACGTTAAATAAAGGCATTATAGACATTAGATAAAGGCATTATATCATTAAATAAAGGCATTAAATGCATCAAATAAAGGCATTAAAGACATTAGATAAAGGCCTTGAAAACCTTAAGTAAAGGCAATCAATGCATTAAGTCAAGGCATTAAAGACATTAAATAAAGGCATTAAAGACATTAAATAAAAGCACTAAGGACAATAAATAAAGGTGTTAACATACATTAAATAAAGGCGTTAAAGTGCATTAACTAAAGATGTTAATATACATTAAATAAAGTCATTAAATACATTCAATAAAAGCACTGAAGGCATTAAAAAAGGGGTTAAAATGCATTAAATAAAGTCATTAAAATCAATTAAATCATTAAAGTCATTAAATACATTAAATAAAAGCACTGAAGGCATTAAAAAGGGGTTAAAATACATTAAATAAAGACATTAAGTCATTAAAGTCATTAAATACATTAAATGCATTAAATGCATTAAATACAGGCACCAAAGACATTAAATAAAGGCACCAAAGACATTAAATAAAGTCATTACAGACATTAAATCTCACAGAAAAAGGAAAACTGTGGAAATAATTTAAAATAAAAAGCTGTTGTGAGCAAACCCCGGAGGTTTTGAGGTGTCACAAAACACCTTTTACAATTCCTGTTTCCTCTTTAAAACGGAGCCTGAACCTTTGTGATTCTTGAGAGAAATGAGCTTTGGGCTCTGGGGTGAGCTCACCCCGAGAGCATAGGAAAATAAAATAAATACATCTTAAAAAATAATATAAAATAAAATAAAATTAATAAAATAAAAAGCGCATTAAATACGTACTGAAATGCGTCCTAAAATGCGTACTAAAATATGTGTTAAAATAAAATAAAAAATCAAATGGAATCAAATGAAATCAAATAAAAAAATGAAATGAAATGAAATGAAATAAAAACCATATTAAATACGTATTAAAACAAAATAAAAAAATCAAATGGAATCAAATGAAATATAATTAAAAAGTGAAATGAAATGTGATGAAATGTGATGAAATAAAATAAAATAAAATAAAATTAAAAACATATTAAACACGTATTAAAATACGTATTAAAATAAAATAAAAAATGAAATGAAATGAAATAAAAAATAAAATAAAATAAAATGAAATTAAATAAAAACATATTAAATACATATTAAAATACGTATTAAAATAAAATTAAAAATTAAATGAAATAAAATAAAATAAAACTAAATAAAAACATATTAAATACCTCTTAAAATACATATTAAAATAAAATTGAAAAATCAAATGAAATCAAATGAAATCAAATTTAAAAAATGAAATAAAATAAAATGAAACCAAATCCATGGAGAAATTCCAGAAGATTTGATTTTCAGAAAAAAAAAACAAACCACCTGAGGGCTGATGGCACCAAATTCCCTGTTGTGGGCATTTTGGGATTCCCAAACCAAGGCAGGGATTTGAACCCAACTGTCACAAGATTTCAATAAATAATTCAATTTAACAAATCCCCAATTTCCAGTGGGTTCAGGGAAATTCTGGAGACTATTCCCGAGGGGAAACTCCTCCTGCCCTGAGCTCCAAATATCGATTCTTTCACCAGGAGCAGCTTTTGACAGAGCCTCCACCTTCAGCCTGCGGGTTTTGGGGTTGTTTTTGGGGTGTGGAGGGATTTTTTGTGGGTTTTCTTGTTTGGTTGGGTTTTGGGGAGTTTTGGAGGGGTGGTTTTAATGGGGTTTTGGGGGTGTTTTTTTGGTTTTGGGGTTTTTTGGGTTTTATTTGGGATTTTTTTGGAGTTTTGTTTTTTGGGGTTTTGTGGGTGTTTTTAGGGTTTCTTTTGGTTTCTTTGCTTTGGTTTGTTTTTTTAGTTTTTGGGGTTTTGGGTTTTTTGTTTGGTTTTGGTTTGTTTTTTGGGTTTTGGGTTTTTTGGGTTTGGGGGTTTTTGTTTGTTTTTATTTTGTTTTTTGCTTTTTTGGTTTTGGGTTTTTTGTTTGGTTTTGGGCTCTTTTTTTTGCTTCTTTGGGTTTTGGGTTTTTTTGTTTGGTTTTTGGTTTGTTTCTTGCTTTTTTGTTTTTTTGGGTTTTTTTGTTTGGTTTTTGGTTTGTTTCTTGCTTTTTTGGTTTTTTGGGTTTTTTTCTTTGGTTTTGGTTTGTTTTTTGCTTTTTTGTTTTTTGGGGTTTTCGTTTGGTTTGTTAGGGTTTTTTATCGTTTTTTGTGGTTTTGGTGGGGATTTTTTTTTTTTTTTTTTTTTTTTTTTTTTTTTTTTTGGTGAGGTTTTATTGTGGTTTTTTTGGTTTTTTGTGAGGTTTTTTTTGGTTGTTTTGTTTGTTTTGTTTGGTTGCTTTTTTTTGCTGTGGCTGCACCCCAGAGCTGGGTGTGTTCTCCCCTCCCCAGGGCTGCTGCTCAAACGCTGCACGCTGCTGCTGCCCACCAGGGACAGGCTCAAGTACGTGCACAAGGTGCTCTCGGGGGTGAGTCTGGGCCTTTTACACCCTATTGTACCTGTGATACACCTGTGATACACCTTAATGTACCTGTGATACACCTGTGATACACCTGTGATACACCTTTTATACACCTTTAATACACCTTAATGTACCTGTGATACACCTGTTATACACCTGTGATACACCTTTTATACACCTTTAATACACCTTAATGTACCTGTGATACACCTTTTATACACCTCAATGTACCTGTGATACACCTTAATGTACCTGTGATACACCTTTTATACACCTGTGATACACCTGTGATACACCTTTAATACACCTTAATGTACCTGTGATACACCTTAATGTACCTGTGATACACCTTTTATACACCTTTAATGAAATAAAATAAATATACCTTTTATACACCTTAATGTACCTGTGATACACCTTAATGTACCTGTGATACACCTTTTATACACCTTTAATGAAATAAAATAAATGTACCTTTTATACACCTTAATGTACCTGTTATACACCTTTAATGTACCTTTAATGTACCTTTTATACACCTTTTATCTACCTTTTATGTTCCTGTTATATACTTTTAGTCTACCTTTAATATACCTTTTATACACCTTTTATATATCTTTTATATTCCTTTCATAATCCTTTATATATACTTTTTATATACCTTTAATATACCTTTTATACACCTTTTATATTCCTTTTATGTTCCTGTTATATACCTTTAATAGACCTTTTACTTACCTTTTATATTCCTTTCATATACCATTTATCCACCTTTCATTTCCCTTTTATGTACCTTTAATACACCTTTTATCTACCTTTAATATACCTTTTATATACCTTTTATATTCCTTTAGTATACCTTTAACATACCTTTAATGTACCTTTTATACACCTTTAATATAACTTTTATCTACATTTTATATACCTTTAATATACCTTTTATATACTTTTTATCTACCTTTAATGTACCTTTTATATACCTTTTATGTACCTTTAATATACCTTCTATCTACCTTTAACATACCCTTTATATTCCTTTTATTTACCTTTTATATATCTTTTGTATACCTTTAATACATGTTTTATCTACCTTTTATACACCGTTTATCTACCTTTAATAGACCTTTTATGTTCCTTTAATATACATTTAGTATTCCTTTTATATTCCTTTTATCTACCTTTAATATTCCTTTCATATACTTTTTGTAGAGCTTTAAATAGACCTTTTGTCTACCTTTTGTACACCTTTAATATACTTTTTATCTACCTTTTATACACTTTGATGCACCTTTTCTAGCAGGTGGGCACTGAGGATTTCAGGATTTCTGGGCTGACCCCCAGGCAAACGCTGCATTTGACCTTGGAAGAGGCTCCCCAAACCCAGTGACAGCCCTGGGACTGGGGCTGTGTGCTGTGAACAGAGCCTGTCACCCCACAGGCTGCAAAACTCACACTTTGGGGGTTGAAATTTAAGAGTTTAACAGTTTAGAATGCAGTAATATATATATATAAAGCAAGAGGGATTTAGGATATAAGGCAGTCTTTCTTTTTTCACCTTCTTCTTTTTCTTCTTCATGGGTCTGGGTGGGTTTTGGTAATTGGGTTAAAAACTCTGCACTGAGGGCCACGGGTGTTGGTTATTGGGTTAAAGGTGAAAATAATTTAGGTGTCATCTCCTAATTGGACAATTTATTGGAAAGAGTGAAAGGCAGATCAGTTTTTCACTTTGCTATCTGGGACTCACAACTTGTGAGACTATTGTTATTGGGTTAAATACAGTTATTAGGTTAAAAATAAAAATAATTTAGGTGCCATCTCACAACTGGACAATTTGTATTTAAAAGACCTTGGAAAGAGTGAGAGAACTGTTTTTCACTTTGTTAGCTAGGACTCAGCTTGTGAGACTATTGTTATTGGGTTAAATAGAGTTATTAGGTTAAAAATAAAAATAATTTAGGTGCCATCTCACAATAGGACAATTTGTGTTTAAAAGACCTTGGAAAGAGTCAGAGACACAGAGTCATTTTTCATTTTGTTAGCTAGAATTCACAACTTGTTCATTAATAAACCTCTGAGGCCAAACACAAAAACAATGTTTCTTGAGCATTTCATCCCAGCTCTAACAAAAAGACACCCCAAAAACCCTCAAACCAAACCAAATAACAACAAAAAAACTCCCCAAACAAACAAAAAAACATCCCCAAAAACCAAAACTCCTCCACACACTCTCAGGACTCTTAGCATGCATAATTGTAATTCCTTAAATCTGATATTTTAGTATAATCTTGATATTCTTTTGGGCCAGGAGAGGAAATATCCTAAAGGCCTTCTAGTAGGGGGCTGGAAAAAACCAAAATATCTTGAGAAACTCAAGTCCTCTAGAAGAGATCCTGGAAAGTCGAGTTTGGCCCATTCACAGCCCTGCACAGAAATTTTCCTCCCTGAAAATGGGGTTTTTCCTTCCCAAAAATTGTGGTTTTCCTCCCTGAAAATGTGGGGTTTTCCTCCCTGAAAACTGGAGTTTTCCTACCTGAAAATGGAGGATTTTCCCTCTCTGAAAATTGGAGGGTTTTACCCTGAAAATGAGGATTTCCTCCCTGAAAATTTGAGCTATTCCTCGGAAAAAATTGAGGAGTTTCCTCTCAGAAAATCGGGGTTTTCCCTCCCTGAAAATGGGGGTTTCCTACCTGAGAATGGAGGATTTTCCCTCTCTGAAAATTTGAGCTTTTCCTCCTTGAAAATTTGAACTTTCCCTCCCTGAAAATTGGAGTTTTCCTCCCTGAAAATTGGGTTTTTCCCCCCTGAAAATGGAGGATTTTCCCTCCCTAAAAATTGGGGGGTTTTACCCTGAAAATGGGGGATTTTCCTCCCTGAAAATTTGAGCTTTTCCTCCCAGAAAATTGGGTTTTCCCTCCCCGAAAATTGTGTTTTTCCTTCCCCAAAACTGGATTTATCTTCCCCAAACCCTTTTTTACACCCCCAGTTCTCACCCAGAGCTAAACCCTGAACTGAGGCACAGGAGGAGCACAGACAATTTCCAATCTCAGCAATGAAATATTAATGAATTAATAATAACAACTGACTTATTAACCGGGATAATTAATTAATGAATGAATTACTCTAAATAATTTCGGTTCTCCACTGCTGTTTGCACCTGCAGGTTTCCTGTTTCAAGCTGAATGGCTGTGCCAGCCCCCTGCACTGCCTGGGCCTGCAGTGCTATGGAGTGTTCCTGCAGGTACAGTACCCCCAGGGACACCAGGCAAGGGGCACACGTGGAAAAATTAAAATTAAAATTAAAATTAAAATTAAAAAAAAAAAAAAAAAAAAAAAAAAAAAAAAAGAAGGCCAGAAAAAAAATTAAAAAAAAAAAAAAAAAAAAAAAGAAAATTCGTTATTCCTAAATGAATCCGTGATGTGGTTTTTTTTTTTTGTTTTGTTTTGTTTTGGGTTTTTTTGGGTTTTTTTTGTTTTTTTTTTGGTTTGGTTTTGTTTTTGTTTTTTGGGTTTTCTTTGGGTTTTTTGGGGGGTTTTTTGTTTTTTTTTTTTTCCTTTTTCCTTTTTCTTTTTTTTTTTTTTTTTTTTTTGGCAAGATTTTTAGAAGTATAAATCGAGGTGGTTTTTTTTTAATTTTTAGACGTTTATACTTAAAATATAAACCCTTTTTTTTTTTTTTTTTTTTGGAGTGGTTTGGGGGTGATGTTTATTCACACCGTTTCTTCTTTCTGCTGCTGGAAGTTGCTGATTTAACTGCTGAGGATTCCTTGGCCTGGATTTCACTTCCAATTAGGGCCTTGATGAGCAATTTCTTCACTAAGAAGACAGGGGAGAAAGGGAGAGTTTTATCACACAAATCCACAGGTCAAGAGCAGAAACGCTTCGATTCCCAGGGAAACATCCGAGGGCAGATTACTTTCTGCTTGTGGCTGCTTAAAATTAATGTTAAAAAAGATATATTTTTAAAAATCTTCTCTTGGAAAAGCAGGTGATTATTGGTGCTGGGACATTTTGCAGCAAACCGTCAAAAAATCAGATTTTGCCACACTCTCAGCACTTTTTTTAATTCTGAGAGGTACCAGACTGATAAATTCCTGCTTTCTAACCCTTCAAACCACGTTAGAAAATTTCTTTTCTGGCCCATTTCAGCCCTTAAACACTCAGGTGCTTCCTTCCTTCCCTCTCCCGCGGGATAAATTGTGTTTATCTGCATTTAGGATTAAAATTTCCTCTCAATCTCCTCGTTTTCACTCCGTTTTCACTCCATTTTCACGCTCCTGCAGATCCTCACCGCGGGCTGGGATGAGCTCGAGTGTCACCGGGTCTTCAATTTCCTCTGGGAGCTCGGCAATTTGGCCCGGAAAGTGCAGACCGTGGTCAGCAGCAAACCAGGTAACCCCGAGCAGCCAGAAAATCCCCCAAAAAACCCCAAAACTGCCAGAGAGGAGATGCCAGGTAATTCAGAGCAGCCAGAAATCCCCCTAAAAAACTCAAAATTGCCACCCAGGAGATAACAAATAACCCAGAGCTTCAGGAATCCCCAAAAACGTCTCAAAATTTTCACCCAGGAGATGCCAGGTAACCCAGAGAAGCCAGAAATCCCCCCCAAAATCCCAAAATTGCCAGGCAGGAGATAACCAAATAACCCAGAGCTGCAGGAATCCCAAAGAAACCCCCAAATTTCCAGCCAGGAGATGCCAAATAACCCAGAGCAGCCAGAAAACCAAAAAAAAAAACACCAAAATTGCCATCCCGGGAATTTCTGAGGGACATCCCATCCACAGCCACATTCCCCCTTCCTCCCACTGCCGAACCCCAAAAACTGAACCCCAAAAACCGAACCCCAAAATCCGAACCCCAAAAACCAAACCCCAGAGCTGAGGTCCCAGAGGAGATCCCACACCCTGAACTAGAGAAAAGCATCCAAAAATTCAGGAAGCAGCAGATGAAATCTGAATTAAAATCCCAAAAATCTTTATTTTCCCTTCCCACTGAAGAAGTTCCCAGAGGAGATCCCACACCCTGAACTGGGACAAACGATCCAAAAATTCAGGGAGCAAGAGACAAAACCCCAATTAAAATCCCAAAAATCCTGATTTTTCCCTTCCTATTGAAGAAGCTCCCAGAGGAGATCCCACACCCTGAACTGGGACAAGCAGTTCAAAAATTCAAGTAGCAAGAGACAAAATCTGAACTAAAATTAAAAAAAATTCCCTTTTCCCCTTCCCACTGAAGCAGCTCCAGAGGAGATTCCACACCCTGAACTGTGGTAAAGCATCCAAAAATTCAAGGAGCAAGAGGCAAAATCTGAATTAAAATTCCAAAAATCCCCTTTCCCCCTTCCTATTGAAAAAGCTCCCAGAGGAGATTCCACACCCTGAACCGGGGTAAATGATCCAAAAATCAGGAAGCAGCAGACAAAACCCCAATTAACATCCCCAAAATCCCCAAATCATCCAAAAAATCAAGGAGCAAGAGACAAAATCTGAACCGAAAATTCCAAAAATCCCCTTTCCCCCTTCCTATTGAAGAAGCTCCCAGAGGAAATTCCACACCCTAAACCGGGACAAACCACCCAAAACCTCAAGAAGCAGCCGACAAAACCCCGATTAAACCCCCAAACTCCCCTTTTCCCGTCCCCCCGGAGAAGCGCGGTCCCGTGGCGGAGCTCGGCCGGGGAATTGCTGATCCCGGCGCCGTTTTCCCAGGCAGCGCCCGGCGCCTGGAGCTGCGGATCCGCCTCTTCTGCCGCGGGGTGCTGCTGTCCCCCGGGAGCCACCGCAGCGACAGCGCCTTCTGGCTGACCCGGATCCTCAAACCCTGGCCCATGGTCAACCAGGCTCGTCTCCTCTACATCATCTTCGGGCCCGTGTCCTCCCGCGACGGTGAGGGGAGATTCCCCCGCGGAAAAATCCCAAAAATGTGCCATGGGTTGGAAGGGGTGTTAAAGCTTCATCCTGCCGTGGGTGGGGACACCTGCCACCGGCCCTGGAGGTCACTTTGTCCGCTCCAAACCTGGCCTGGGACACTGCCAGGGCTGCCACGGGTGGGTGGAAATCCATCCCAGCCTCACCCTGGGAGGAGGGCAGGGAAGGTTTGGGAAGGTTTGGGAAGGGAAGGTTTGGGAAGGTTTGGGAAGGTTTGGGAAGGGAAGGTTTGGGAAGGTTTGGGAAGGTTTGGGAAGGTTTGGGAAGGTTTGGGAAGGGAAGGTTTGGGAAGGTTTGGGAAGGTTTGGGAAGGTTTGGGAAGGTTTGGGAAGGTTTGGGAAGGTTTGGGAAGGTTTGGGAAGGGAAGGGAAGGGAAGGGAAGGGAAGGGAAGGGAAGGGAAGGGAAGGGAAGGGAAGGGAAGGGAAGGGAAGGGAAGGGAAGAAAGGAAGGGAAGAAAGGAAGGGAAGAAAGGAAGGGAAGAAATAAAAGGAAGGGAAGAAATAAAAGGAAGGGAAGGAAGAAAATTAAGGGAAGGAATTCCTTCCCAAGCCCCGATCTAAAGCTGCCCTGTGTTCACCTGAAGCCATTGAGCCCATTGCATTGCCTGGGAAAAAAAAAAAAAATTATTCTGCTCCACCAGAGCTCATTAACATAGAGAAAACATATAAATTATACACACTCACACACATGTATAAGTTACAATTCAATTTAAAAATTAATGACTCCTCTGTTCCTCTATTCTCCCCTGCTTGGGGTAGACTTAACTCAAATCCATCTCAAAGAAACACCCATTTCCCTGAAGGAAAACACTTTTTCTCACTCAATTATTAAACCTGGGTGTCTCTAAGTTTGACTCCCTGCCCCTGCTGAAATGCCAGATGGAAAACAATCACAAAGCCTCAGTGGGGTGTCACCTGAATTCCTCTGCTGTGAGGCTCAGTTAGCAATTTCCTTGTTTAAAAAAAACAAGAAAAAAAAGTCACTTAATAGCAGTTGTGGTTGCTATATCACCCAGGACACGTGGTGTGGCAGAAAATGATAGAAGGACCAACAGATGAGAGCAGTCTGAAGGGTTTAGCTGATGCAATTAAGCTGCTGTATGGTACAGAAGCTAGAGAGTGGACAGCAGATGATGTTATCAGTCTTGTGGATGAGCTGTCAGGTGTGTTTTTTGCCTTTTATCATTAATCCCTGGGATTGTGGATCCTCCAAACCCAGCTGTGGGCTGCCAAACTGCTCCCAGCAGCTGGAAAAGTCCTCACAAGGGAAACCCAGCATCCAAACACATCCAGGCTGTGTCTTTCCCCATGGAAAAACCCTTTGAGAACCCCTGCAGGCCTTTAAAAACACAAACCTCGCCTGGAATTATTCAGGAAACTTCATCCAAACGTGGAGTTTGCTCAGGCAAAATCCTCCTGGAATTATTCCCCGGCTGGGCTGAGAGTTTTGGCCAAGGCTGTGTCACAGGGTTGGTGTGCAGAGCCCTGAGTGTCCCTGGCAGGGGACATTTTCACTGCTCAGAGGTGACTGAAATCTTCTTTTCCCTGGCCCCGAAGTGGTTCCTCAGGAGTGGCTGATGGAGAACAACGCCCGGCTCCTCCTCCTCAGTGGCAACAGCATCTGCTTCACCTTCCTGGCCAGCAAAGCTGTCAATGGCAGAGCTGTGGAGCTGGCCAGGCTCATGGTCTTCATGGCTCTGGTGAGTACAGCTCAGCACAGCCCCCTGAGCCTGACTGACACCACAGTGACACCTCCAGCTGGCCTCGGGACAGCCCTGGGGACAGATTTTTGGCCATCATCAAACTCCAAGATCCAGGAGGCTGAAAATAGCTCCTTTATTTCTGGGATGTGTCTCCCTTTTTATACCATTCTACACAAACCAATGTGACTGGTGACACAAAGGCAAAAGCTTTTCACTGCCATTGGTCAGAGCAGAGGGACAGGAGAAGTCCCTCCTAGGAAAAGGAATCAATAACAAAGTTACAGCTACAAAAACATTCCTCCCGTTTACAGAAAATCCCCTGGGAGAAGAATTCCAGGATAAACCAGAACCCCTCAGGCAGGGAGCCAGGGCTGCACCTCTCTGGCCCAGATTTGCTGCCTCAGGCTGGAGAAGTTTCCCCTCCTGCTCCCACACCCCAGGAATAAATCCACCAGGAGCTGAGGGCTCCTCCACCTCTCTACCCCTGATCCCTGAGAAACACCAGCAGAAGGTTCAGAATCCCCTTTGGATTCTGAACAACCTCTGTGTCCTGCTCCCTGACTTTCCAGACCTTGGCACAACTGATCCAGAACCGAGAGTGAACTCTGAGGTTTCATCTTGCATCATTAAAAAAAAAAAAAAATATTTGAAGGTTTTAATCCTTCCTTTGCCCTCCAGGTGTGTGAGAAGGACCTGTACTGCATGGACTGGGCAGTGAAGATGATGCAGAAGGTCTGCAAGGTTTTCAGCACTCCCTGGGAGAGAAACAACTTCCTGCAGTGCCTGGAGAACACCTTTGCTCACATGCTGATGGACACGCTGCAGGCAGTGCTGGCAGGTGAGGCTGGGCCTGGAGCAGCTCTGCAGCCAGGGGTGGCATCCAGAGCAGCCTGGCCTTCCCTCCTCCCCACACTCCTGCAGAGCCTCAGGGCTCTGAGAGCATGGAATCACACATTTCCAGCATTTCACCATGGTTTGGGTTGGGAGGGACCTTAAATCCCATCCAGTGCCACGGGCAGGGACAATTCCCACCTTCCCAAGTGGCTCCAGTCTGGCCTTGGGCACTTCCAAGGGTCCAGGAGCAGCCACAGATCCTCTGGGCAACAGAAATAACCAAGCAAACATCAGAATTGGGAAGAAATATTTATTTTTAGTGACTTCTCCTGCTAAGGGATTCCTGGTGGAACCAACAGCAGTTTAAAACCCATCCCACCAGAAAACTGGGCCCAAATTATCTTCCTAAACCTGCACCAGCTGCAGCTGCAGCCTGTCCTGAGCCCTGCTGGAGCCTCAGGAGTGAGGAACACCCAGTCCAGCCCAGCCCAGCCCAGCCCAGTTCAGCCCAGCTCAGCCCAGTTCAGCCCAGCCCAGTTCAGCCCAGCTCAGCCCAGTTCAGCCCAGCCCAGTTCAGTCCAGCCCAGCCCAGTTCAGCCCAGCCCAGCCCAGTTCAGCCCAGTTCAGGCTCCTGTCTGAAGGACACTCCCCCCCTCAGCTGAGCTGGGTGAGTATTTTATTTTCATTTCCTGGCTCCTTTCCCGTGGTTTCTGTGCCCTGCAGGGGACAGGGATGAGGAGGACAGCAGCTTCCTGAACCTGTTCCACCTGGTGAATGCACAGGCCAACTTCCACAAGGAAATCCTCTACCTGGCCATGGGCAGCAGCAGCAGCACCTGAGGCCGAGGGACCCTCCTGTGCTCCTGCAGGATTGATTTCTTTTCCCTTTGAACATTTGAGAAGTCTGATTCTGACTGAAATTCCTGCCCCAGTGAGAGCTGGAGTGGCAGAAGTTGGGCCCATGGAGCCCTCCTGTATTCCTGCAGGATTTCTTTTCCCTTTGGACATTTCTTTTTATTTATTTCTTTTCCCTTTGAACACTTACAGAGAAAAAGAATTTCTTTCTGGAATTCCTGCCCCAGAAAGAGCTGGAGTGGCAGAAGCTGAGCCCATTCTGTGTTCCTGCTGCATTTCTCTTTATTCCCCCTTGAACATTTGCAGAGAAATCTCTCATTCTGTAATTCCCATCCCGGTGAGAGCTGGGGTGGCAGAAGCTGAGCCCTCCTGTGTTCCTGCAGGATTTATTTCTTTTCCCTTTGAACACTTGCAGAGAAATCTCTGATTCTGTAATTCCCATCCCAGTGGGAGCTGGGGTGGCAGAAGCTGGGCCTGTCCATTCCAGACTGCCTGGGTGAGCTCCTGGAGCCTTTGGGGGCTGGAATTCCATTCCCTGAGCTCAGCTCCTGCAGGGAACAGGGCTGGGGCCTCTCCCAGTCCAGCTCAGCATCCTTGTCCTGTTGGCACACCCAATAAAAAACAGCTCCCACAGCTGATGTGCACACACCAACCAAAGCTCGTGTTGCCTCAGCCCAGAGCCCAAAACCTTCTGAGCTCCTCAGTTTGTGCTCTCTCGGCAATCCCAGGAGCGAGGGAGGGCTGGGATTTGAGGAGCTGCACTTTCCCAGCCTGCCAAACTCTCTGCCTCGCCTCTGGGACAGAAAAATCCCCTGGTTTGTGCACCCAGCTTCAGCTGAAGGTGATTCCTGACAGCTTTCACCAAGCCAGGCGTTCTTTCCTCTCCATCTCCGGGTTTTTGTACAGCAAAGAGGCTTCAAACCTCTCCCCCTGCCCCAGGTAGCAACTGCTGAAGTGTTTTAGGGTTTAGCCAAGTTGAAGACACCCATTAAACACATTTAAATCAGAGCACTGCTTCATTAAATGGAGAAATGATTTCCTGCCCTGTTGCCTTGCACACAACCCCCTGTGAGGGCAATAAAAACCCCTCCAGCTCCCTGTGCTCTTTGCAGCCTCCAGAAGAACCTTTCCCCACCTGAACATTCCCTTCCCAAACCCCTCAGGTCTCCTTCAGCAGCACCTTTCCCCACGCTGAGCTCGGGAAAAGCTGAACCGGGACCGGTTTATCTCAGCTCCTCCCATCTCCAGCAATCTCCGGGAATTGCTCTCAAGTTTTTTATGTGCCAAAAAATAAATCCTGGCGGCGTTTGTGGAATCCCCGATTCCAGGCGGGATCTGGCGCCGGGGGCCGGCAGATGGCAGAGGTGGAACCTTTCCTGAGCGCTGGAAAACGCCGGGAACATCCCATTTTTTCCCCCTCTGGCTGCTCGAAGCCGATGTTTTAAAGGCGCCGTTGTGATTTGTGCAGGGACAGAAATTCCACTCTCTGATTTCCACTCAGGGACTGAAATCCGAGGAGAAAACGCTCTCGGGAGTGAGAACAGCGAGCGGAAAACGCCGCCGGGAAACTCCAGCCCAGGGTTTTTTCTCCCTTTTATCCTGAGGAGTGGCTCCCGATCAATAATCCCGGAAAAAGGAGCAGAGCCCGGCCCTTCGGGTGTCCCTGTCCCGCCGTGTCCCGGGTCACTCCCGCACGGCCAGAGCCCCCGGGGACAAGGGGAGCCTTTGTTCGAGCTCAGCCGAGGGGAAGAAAAGGGAATTCTTCGATTGCCGGCAGCAGCCGGCGGCGCTGGAATGTCAGCGCTGAGCTCCTCGGGAATTATTGATGGCTTTATTAATTGCCATTAACTCCCGGCGGCTCCGCTGGGGTTGGGAGGGACATTAAAGCCCAGACAGTGCCACCTCCGGCCGAGGGACACTCCCACCCGGCCTCGGCACAGCCCTGGTGGCAGTTTTGGCCACATTTCTGCCATCAGAAATTTCCTTCCCGAAGGAGGGAACCCCAATAAAAGCCACTCGAGGGCAATAAAAGCCACTCGAGGGCAATAAAAGCCACTCGAGCTCCCCGTGCCCTTTGCAGCCTCCAGGTTGGGGCAGACTGGGAAGTGACACCAGCCCTGCACCTTCTTTTTCTAAACAATTCCCCTTGGATCAGCTCCAACAGCGACAGGCTCCAGGCCCAGACGAGCTGGGCTTTACTTGAGAAAAGGGAGATTTTCTTTTTGCTGCCAGATTTTAACTTCTGCAGCGGAGAGTGGGTAAAGCCCAGGGCCAGGAGCAAATCCCCCCGTGGCAGGTCCTGGCTGCAGCCCGAGGTGTGCAGGGGACACTGTCCCTGCGCTCTGGGGTGTTTGGCTGGCTGCAAACCCCTCTGAAAACCACTCCTTTGTTTCTGGGATGTGTCTCCCTTTTGTACCATTTCACAGAGACCAATGGGATTGGTGACACAAAGACAAACCTCTTCACTGCCACTGGTCAGAGCAGAGGGACAGGAGAAGTCCCTCCTGGGGAAAGGAATCAGTAACAAAGTTACAGCTACAAAAAACATTTCTCCTGTTTACAGAAAATCCCCTGGGGAAAAAAAATTTAGAAAACCAAAACACTTCAGGCAGGGAACCAGGGCTACATCCCTGAGTTGCCTCAGTTCCCTTCTCCCACCCCTGAGCTGCCCTGGATCCCTTTTCCCACCCCTGAACTGCCCCGGTTCCTTTTTCCCACCCCTGAGCTGCCCTGGATCCTTTTCCCCAGCCATGAACTGTCCTGGATCCCTTTTCCCATTCCTGAACTGCCCTGGATCCATTTTCTCACCCCTGAACTGCCCCAGTTCCTTTCCCCATCCCTGAGCTGCCCTGGATCCCTTTCCCCATCCCTGAACTGCCCCAATTCCCTTTCCCCAGCCCTGAACTGCCCCGGTTCCCTTTCCCATCCCTCCTCACGCTCCGGCCGGGCTCTGGCGGCTCGGGGGCCGAAGGAGAGGGGATTGCTCAGGAATCGCTCAGCAGAGCCGGCGGCTCTGGGAATCCGAGGGAAGGATCGTTCCCGGTCTCACACTCAGCGGAGTTTCCATTCCGCACATTCCTCCTCACTCCCTCTCCGCTCGCGGCCGCAGATGTCACGGCCTGAAGGAGAGGAGGGGATTGAGAACAGGCAGAAATTCCTCAGGAATATTTCAGGCTCCTTTCCCCCGGCTCTGTTTGGGGCTGGAGCCAGGGAGTGACATTCCCTCACCTCCGGGGCGGCTGCAGGAACGAGCTCGGGGTGAAATCCCCAGCTCGGAATTTCTCTCGGCAGTTTTACTGACAGGAAATTGCAAATGTCAAAGCAATTCACATCCACCGCACCCAGCATTCCCAGGCTCTGAAATCCCTCTTTTCTTTTTTCCCCCTGGGAATATCCTCTGCTGGAAATTCCACCAGCTCATCCCGGTATTTCCCTGCTCTCCCTGGATCCCTCACGGTTGTGTGATGCTTCCATGGATAACTGAAATGCCACAAAGTTTTCCCCGTTATGGATATTTTAGGTGTTCACTGCTTTAAAATATATATATATAAAACCTTGGGAGACACTAGGAATTTTAAAATTTTGCCTTTTAGGAGGGTGAAACTTTCAGTCATTGCCCGGGAGGGCGGGGATTGATGCAGGGCTTCAAAAAGCACAGGAAAAAAAAAAATCCTCCTTGTAATAAGTATTAATTCTCTATTAATTCTATTAATTAATACTTACAACACTCCTGATGCCCCAAACGCCTCCTCAGGCGTCTCCAAGAGGGGGGAAAACAAAGCTCTGAAATGTTCTTTCCATCCCACAGAAATTTCCATCGAAGTTCCTTTTCCTACCCAAAGCCTCCTGGAGCTTCCCCCAACACCAGAGAGGGACCCGAGCGAGGGCTGGGGACACTCAGGATGTGTCCCCAAGTGTCCCCCCGGAGCAGGGACCCCTCCCCGGGGCTGCTGCTGCTAGGGGACACAGAGGTGCCTCCGCCGGGATTTCCCTGGATCAGCATTCCCTGGATCCCTCCTCGCCCACGGGATTTGTCCCCGGAGCCGCGTGTCGCCTGTCCCCAGCCGGGCAGTGACACCCGCAGCCGTGTCCCCTCGGTCATTGCTCTTTATTCCGCCCGCTGCTCGTCAGAAATGGGAACGATTTCCTAAAACTGAGCCCGGACGGGGGCCGGGCCGAGGGGACAGGGGACAGAGAGGGGACAGGGGACAAAGGGGGGGACAGGACAAAGAGAGGGGGACAGAGCACAAGGGGGCGACAGGGGACAAGGGGGGGACAGGACACAAAGGGGGGACAGGGCACAGAGAGGGGATAGGGGACAGGGGACAGAGCACAAGGGGGGGACAGGACACAGAGAGGGGACAGGGGACAGGGGACAAAGGGGGGGACAGGACACAAAGGGGGGGACAGGGCACAGAGAGGGGACAAGACCCTTCACATACCCCGGGGACACCGCGGGCGTCACCGGCAGCACCCCAGGGCCCGGCGGCGGGAAGGACACAGGTCCTGGCAGGGGGATTAACCAGGTCCTGGCAGGGCGAAGGACACGGGTCCTGGTAGCAGGATCAGCCGGGTCCCGGCGGCAGGAAAGAGGACACGGGTCCTGGCAGGGGGAAGAACATGAGTCCTGGCGGGGGGATTAACCGGGTCCTGGCAGAGGGAAGGACACGGGTCCTGGCAGGGCGAAGGACACGGGTCCTGGCAGAGGGAAGGACACGGGTCCTGGCAGGGGGAAGGACACGGGTCCTGGCAGGCGATTAACCGGTTCCCGACACCAGGACAGCCTCTCGGAGCCCCGTCCCGTGTCCCCTCATTCCCATCCTGGGCTCCGTGGCCGCTCCGTGCTCCGCGCGGGGCTCGCGGGGGTTAACGCTGCTCCAGGAGGCTCCGAGGGACACGGACACGCTCCGGGCGGAGGCTGCGGGAGACAAGGAGAAAGGAGAGGCCGCTGTGAGCCCGGAGCTGCGGGAGAATCGGGATGGAGCAGCTCCGTGCGGGAGAATCGGGGTGGAGCAGCTCCGGGCGGGAGGAGCCGGGATGGAGCAGCTCCGTGCGGGAGAATCGGGATGGAGCAGCTCCGGGCGGGAGGAGCCGGGATGGAGCAGCTCCGTGCGGGAGAATCGGGATGGAGCAGCTCCGTGCGGGAGGAACCGGGATGGAGCAGCTCCGTGCGGGAGAATCGGGATGGAGCAGCTCCGTGCGGGAGAATCGGGATGGAGCAGCTCCGTGCGGGAGAATCGGGGATGGAGCAGCTCCGTGCGGGAGAATCGGGATGGAGCAGCTCCGTGCGGGAGGAGCCGGGATGGAGCAGCTCCGGGCGGGAGGAACCGGGATGGAGCAGCTCCGTGCGGGAGGAGCCGGGATGGAGCAGCTCCGTGCGGGAGGAGCCGGGATGGAGCAGCTCCGTGCGGGAGGAGCCGGGATGGAGCAGCTCCGTGCGGGAGCCGCCCCCGGGGCCCTCCTCGGGATGATGCAGCCGGAATCCCGCCCGGCTTCTCCCCGAGGCCGTTCCGTCTTCCCCCGCTCGGGAACAAAAGCCGGCGGAGAGCGGCTGTTCCAGCGGCTGTTCCAGCGGCAGCTGCGCAGTGGCCGGGGCTGAGCGGCCTGCTTTGTGAAATCATCCCGGTTTGGGAAATCATCCCGGTTTGTAAAGAAAAAATCTCCCTGGTTTGTATAAAAAATTCATCCTGGTTTGTAAAAAAAAAAAAAAAAAAAATCTGCCTGGTTTGTATATATAAAAAAAAAAAAATCAACTTGGTTTGTATAAAAAGCACCTAGGTTTATAAAATCATCCTGGTTTGTATAAAAAAAAAATTTCATCCTGGTTTGCAAAATAAAAACAAAAACCCAAAAAACAACCACCCTGGTCTGTAAAATCATCCTGGTTTGTAAAAGAATCACCCTGGTTTGTGAAGAAAATATCTCCTTGGTTTGTATAAAAAAATCATCTTGGTTTGTATAAAAAGCACCCAGGTTTATAAATTCACCATGGTTTGTGAAATCACCCCTGGGTTGGATTTTTTGTATAAAAATCACCTTGGTTTATAAACCCACCCCGGTTTGTGAAATCACCCCCCCGTGCCCCCCTTCAGCACCGACCCCAAAGTGTCCCCTGTCCCCCAGATCCCTCCCTGAAATCCCCCGGGAGGCTCCCGGGGCTCACCCGGCTCCTGCCGAGCCTCATCTTCCTCTCGGCGGCTCCTTCAGAGCATGTAAATGATGTAGGACAGGATCACCAGGCCGATGATGGCGAAAAACATCAGGATGAAGATGTCCAGCATGGCGAGAGCGAGGGAGGGGAGGAGACGGCGGGGCTCCGGGGGCGGGTTCGGCTCGGATTTTGGGGCTCCGGGCAGGAATTTGGGGCTCCGGGGACGGCTCCGGCCACGAGTTCGGGGTTCCCGTCAGGATTTTGAGGCTCCGGGAAAAGCTCCGGGCAGGATTTTGGGGCTCTGAGTCTCCGGGAAGGGCTCCGGGACTCCGGGGAGGATTTTGGGGTTCTGGGCAAGGGGCTGCGGGGCTCCGGGCAGAGCTGCTGGGCAGGATTTTGGGGCTCCGGGGAGGTCTTCGGGTGTGATTTTGGGGCTCCGGGCAGGGCTCTGTGTCCCCGGGAAAGGCTCAGGGGCTCCGGGAAAAGCTCCGCGGCCGCTGGGCAGGATTTTTTGGGGCTCCGGGGAGGTCTCCGGGCAGGATTTTGGGGCTCCGGGGGAGGTCTCCGGGCAGGATTTTGGGGCTCGGGGAGGTCTCCGGGCAGGATTTTTGGGGCTCCGGGGCCGCCGGGCAGGATTTTGGGGCTCCGAGGAGGTCTCCGGGCAGGATTTTGGGGCTCCGCTCCTCCCTCGGTCCCGGGCTCGGGAGGCGCAGGGGCGATGCCGGAGCCGCTCCCGGCGGCAGCAGCAGGATGACCCCGGTCTCGGCGCTGTCTCTGCCCTCGGGGGGTTTGTTCTCGCTCCGCTCCTTCCTCCCCAAAGCGCCCTGGATCCCGGGCTCCGCGGGGACGGGAGCGGCTGGGAACGGCCCGTGTTTGGGGGAAAAAATGGGGAAATGAACAGCGGGCAGTGGGAAAAGGCACCAAAAATCACCTTGGCTCCAGCTGCTGGGGGACACGGCATCGGCGTCACCTTCCCGGGCACCGGGCCTCGGTTTCCTTCCCTGGAATTTCTGCCTTCTTTTTTTTTTTTTTTTTTTTTTTTTTTTTTTCTTTTCTTTTCTTCCTTCCCTGGAATTTGTGCTTTATTTTCCTTCCCTGCCACTTTCTGCTTTATTTTCCTTCCCTGGAATGTCTGCTTTTTTTCCTTCCCTGGATTTTGTTTCATTTTCCTTCCCTGAAATTTGTGTTTTCTTTTCCTTCCCTGAAATTTCTTGCTTTTTTTTTTTTTTTTTTTTCCTTCCTTGGATTTTCTGTTTTATTTTCCTCCCCTGAATTTTCTGCCTTTTTTTCCCTTCCCTGGAATTTCTGTTTTATTTTCCTTCCTTTCCACTGCTGCTTTATTTTTTTTCCTTACCACTTCTGCTTTGTTTTCCTTGCTTTTTATTTTATTTAGTATTATTATTATTTTAATCAGAGCTGTTGATAAAGAACATCCTTCCCTTACACACCTGCCAGATTTGGCGTTTTTTTTGGGCTGTAAAATCCCCACCTGCAGCGGCTGAATTCTCAGGGCTCCATGGAAACCCCTCGGTGGGGCTGCAAAAAACACCCTGGGCTTTCCAAAAACTGCTTTTTTTTAATTTCCAAAAGTTTTTTTTTAATTTCCAAAAGCTTTTTTTTTTTTTATTTCCAAAACATTTTAAAAATTATTATTTACAAAAACTTTTTTTTTTCATTTCCAAAAGCTTTTTTTCCCCAAAGCTTTTTTATTATTATTATTTCAAAAGCTTTTTTTTTTAATTTCCAAAAGCTTTTTTGTTTTTTTTGTTGTTTTTTTTTTTTTAATTATTTCCAAAAGCTTTTTTTTTTTTTTTTTTTCAATTTTTTTTTTCCAGAAGCTTTTTTATTTTATTTCCCCAAGCAGTGGACGAGCCAAGGAGCTGCACTCCAGGTGGATCCTCAGCGTGTCCCAGGTTCAGGAGAGATGAAAATCCCAACTCTGGAATTCTCCCTTTGTCCCAAACAAGCAGGAAAAAATAAAACCCCAAAACCCCAAAACCCCCAAAAACCAGCCAGAAAAGTGGCTGCAATCAAAGCCAGCACAATCAGCAGGTAAAAATTAAACTTTTATTTTCAATCTGGGAAAAGAATCGCTCGGCTTGTTCCATTTTTTTTTTTTTAATAAAATAGCCAAATAATTTTTTTTTTAAATTTTCTATTTTTTTTTTTAGCTGCTGGGTGCTCGACCCAGGAAGGAGGACACGAGGACAAAACCCCAACCAAGGGACAGATCCCGAGGAAAAAAACACATTCTAAAGCTCAGCACTGAGGAAACCGGGATGGATAAAATCTGGTTTTTTTACACGTGATGAGAGACAATTATTCAGCTTTTTTAAAAAAATTATTCCTCTTCCTCCTTGTGGTTTTTTTTTTTTTAATTTTTTTAAACTCGTCTATTTATTTATTTACTCATTTATTTTTTTGTTGTTGTTGTTTTAAATACAGGTTTAGGTGCTTTTTCAGCTACGAAAAACAAACCAAAAAACCAACAAAAAAAAAAGGCAAAAAAGTGCATAAAGTTGAGAGAGAAAGGCAGAAACGAAGCAGTCGGTTTGTTTTCACCGGTGGGGAGGAGAAAAGGGAAAGGACAATTTGGGGACGATGGATTTTTTTTTTTAAAAAAACAAAGGGTTTGTATCCCAAAAAGGGAATTTACTGTGTTATTTTGGTCCGTTTTAAAACAAAAAAAAAAAAGGGTTTTTATTCACATTGACTGTCCCTGGCAGCGCCAATTCCCGGGAGCGGATTTGGGGCAGGATTCAGCAGGAGCTGCCCCTGTCCCTGTGCTCCTGGCTTAGCACCAGCTGCAGTTCTCCGGTGTCACCCTGTCCCCGCGGGTCCCCTCCCGGCCCGGCGATGTCCCCAACAGGACCCTGCAGTGTCCCCTGAGGCCGCTTTGGTCCCTTGGTCCCGGTTTTTTTGTGGGAATAGCGAAAGTGGAGCCGCTGCCTGGGAATGTCCCGGCTCCACAGCGCAGCCACGGGGACACCCCAGTGTCACCAGGGACACCCCATGTCACCAGGGACACTCCATGTCACCAGTGTCACCTCCAGTGTCACCCCAGTGTCACCAGGGACACCCCAGTGTCACCTCCAGTGTCACCAGGGTCACCTCTAGTGTCACCAGAGTCACCCTCAGTGTCACCAGGGACACCCCCAATGCCACCAGAGACATCCCAGTGTCACCAGCAACATCATCAGTGTCACCAGGGTCACCTCCAGTGTCACCAGGGACATCCCCAGTGTCACCAGGGTCACCCCCAGTGTCACCAGGGTCACCTCCAGTGTCACCAGGGTCACCCCATGTCACCAGGGACATCATCAGTGTCACCTCCAGTGTCACCAGGGACATCCCCAGTATCACCAGGGTCACCCCATGTCATCAGGGTCACCCCAGTGTCACCAGGGTCACTCTCAGTGTCACCCCAGTGTCACCAGGGACACACCCAGTGTCACCAGGGTCACCCCACTGTCCCCAGGCCCTGCTGGGCACGGACATTGTCACAGCTCTGGGGACACAAGGGTCACTGTGACAGCCCCAGGGGACACAGGGGACACTGTCCCAGCCCCAGGGGACACTGTCCCAGCCCCAGGGGACACAGAACCCCCTGCCCCTCTCCTCCCGGCCCAGTTCCAGTTTTTCCCGGCCCCGCCCCGGCTCTCTCCACAGGAGCAGGGGACAGCGACGGGATTTTTGACTTTTTTGAGGATTTGGTCCATGGCGCCATCCCAAAGAGCTGCCAGCAGCGCTGGGCGGCTCGGGGTGTCACATCCCCCTGGGGACAGTCAGCCGGGACACGCCCAGGCTGGTGGCAGCGCTCAGCAGCAGCAGGAGAGAAGCGGGAAAATTCCGGGAGGGAGGAAAAAATCCCCCAGGAGACCCCAGAGACCGGCCCAGAGAGAGCCGGAGCCGCCGGGGCTGGGCCCAGTCTGGGGTGATCCCAGTCTGGGGGTGATCCCAGTTCAGAGGGGTGATCCCAGTCTGGGGTGATCCCAGTTCAGAGGGTGGTCCCAGTTCAGGGGTGATCCCAGTTCAGGGGGTGATCCCAGTTCAGGGGCTGGGCCCAGTTCCAGAGGTGCTGATCCCAGTTCAGGGGATGATTCCAGTTCAGAGGGGTGATCCCAGTTCAGGGGGGTGATCCCAGTTCAGGGGGGTGATCCCAGTTCAGAGGGGTGATCCCAGTTCCAGAGGGGCTGATCCCAGTTCAGGGGGTGATCCCAGTTCAGGGGATGGTCCCAGTCTGGGGGGGATGATCCCAGTTCAGGGGGTGACCCCAGTTCAGGGGAGATGATCCCAGTTCAGGGGGGTGATCCCAGTTCAGGGGGGTGATCCCAGTTCAGAGGGTGATCCCAGTTCCAGAGGGGCTGATCCCAGTTCAGGGGAGATGATCCCAGTTCAGGGGATGGTCCCAGTCTGGGGGGGATGATCCCAGTTTCAAGGGAGATGATCCCAGTTCAGGGGGATGATGGTCCCAGTTCAGGGGGATGATCCCAGTTCCAGGGGAGCTCATCCCAGTCTGGGGAGCTCATCCCTGCTCCAGGGGGCTGATCCCAGTTCCAGAGGGGCCAATCCCCAGTTGAGGGGGGCTGATCCCAGCCCAGCCCAGCCCGGCCCAGCCCAGCCCAGCCCAGTTCAGCCCAGTTTAGCCCAGTTTAGCCCAGCCCAGTTCAGCCCAGCCCAGCCCAGTTCAGCCCAGTTTAGCCCAGCCCGCTCTGTGCAGGGCCGGCACGGGGCAGAGCCCGGGGCTGTCCGGAGCCCGGGATGCCGAGGGGGGACACAGGAGTTTTCCTGGAGCTTTTCAGGGAACATTTTCCTGCAGGAAAGAGCAGAGACGGCGGGGAGCCGCGAGCAGCCGAGGGACCGGCCCGGGCTGGAGCAGGGGGAGCCCCTGAACCCCTCGGGATCATCCCAGAAAAACCCTCGGGATGATCCTGGAGCAGGGAGAGCTGCTGCTCCATCCCAGAAAAACCCTCGGGATCAGCCCCTCTCCTGTCCCCACAGTGGGAATTCCCTCCTGCCGTGGCCTCTCCGTCCCTTTTGGGGACAGAACCGGACCCAGAGGTGACACTGAGGTGACACTGAGGTGACACTGAGGTGACATTGAGGTGCCCCAGAGGTGACCCAGAGGTGCCCCAGAGGTGACACAGAGGTGCCCCAGAGGTGACACTGAGGTGACCCAGAGGTGACACTGAGGGGACCCAGAGGTGACACAGCTCCGAGGGCGGAGCAGGCGGGGACAAGAGACACCGCACACACACCCACACACACACCCAACACACACACGGGGAGGGGACACACGGGCCGGGCGTGTCCCCAGGGCTCCGGTGGCGTGTCCCCGGGGCTCCGGTGGCGTGTCCCCGGGGCTCAGATGGCCTCCACGTAGTTGGCCGGGAGCATGCCCGTGTCGCCCGTGCGCTCCACCGTGCCGTACATCCAGCCGTCGTCGATCTGCTGCACGTTGATGATGGTGTCACCGTCCTGGAAGGACACCTCGTCCTCGTCCGCCGCGGTGTAGTCATAGACGGCCCGGAAACGCTTCTGCGGGGACACCGGGGTCACTGTCACAGCTCTGGGGGGTCATTGGGGTCATTGTCACAGCTCTGGGGGGTCATCAGGGTCACTGTCACAGCTTTGGGGACACTGGGGTCATTGTCACAGCTCTGGGGACACCGGGGTCACTGTCACAGCTCTGGGGGGACACTGGGGTCACTGTCACAGCTCTGGGGGGTCATTGGGGTCACTGTCACAGCTCTGGGGACACCGGGGTCACTGTCACAGCTCTGGGGGGTCATTGGGGTCATTGTCACAGCTCCAGGGGCATCGGGGTCATTGTCACAGCTCTGGGGACACCGGGGTCACTGTCACAGCTCTGGGGGGACACCGGGGTCATTGTCACAACTCTGGGGGGTCATCGGGGTCACTGTCACAGCTTTGGGGACATCGGGGTCATTGTCACAGCTCTGGGGACACCACGGTCACTGTCACAGCCTCGGGGGGACATCAGGGTCACTGTCACCGCCCCAGGGGACATTTAATGGCCCTGGGGACACCGGGGTCATTGTCACAGCTCTGGGGGGTCATCGGGGTCATTGTCACATCCTCGGGGACATCGGGGTCATTGTCACAGCTCCAGGGGACATCGGGGTCACTGTCACAGTGCCGGGGGACACCGGGGACATGGCATGGCCACAGGGGACACTGAACGGCCCCAGGGGACACGGGGGTGGGTCACTGTGACAGTCCTGGGGGACACAGGGGACATGGGGGTCACTGTCACAGCCCCAGGGGACACCGGGGTCACTGTCACAGCCCCAGGGGACATGGGTGTCACTGTCACAGCCCTTTCCTGAGGACACAGAGGTCACAGCCCCTCCCCAGGGCCGGCTCGGAGCACGCTGCATCCAAAGGGCTTTTCCTGGGGCTGGAGGAGCAGAGGGACCCCCACGGGGGGATTGGGAGGTTGGGGAGACACAGGGACCCCTGGGGAGGGAAATTTGGGGATCTGGAGGAGCAGAGGGACCCCCGGGGTGGGAATTCTGGGGGGCTGGAGGAGCAGAGGGACCCCTGGGGTGGGAATTGGGGGCTGTACTCACCCCCCCTCCAGGCGGGGCGTTGCGCTGGGAAGAGGCCGGAGCTGCCGGCTCCTTGTAGCCGTAGGATTGGGATGGAGGCTGCTGCTGCTGGTAAACTGTGGGGAAAGGGGATCTGTGAGCCGGGGTGGGCAGGGAAACGGGATCCTGAACTGGGGTGGGCAGGGAACGGGATCTGTGAGCCGGGGTGGGCAGGGAAACGGGATCCTGAACCGGGGTGGGCAGGGAACGGGATCTGTGAGCTGGGGTGTTGGGAGAAGGATGGATCCTGAGCTGGGATGTGGGGAGGATTGTTTCAGGAACTGGGATTTGGGTGGATCCCGAACTGGGATGTGGAGGGAAAGGTCAGATCCATGAGCTGGGATTTGGAGGGAAGGATGGGTTCAGGAACTGCGATGTGGGTGGACCCTGAACTGGGATTTGGGCGGATCCATTAAACGGGATTTAGGTGGACCCTGAACTGGGATTTGTGTGGATCCATGAACTGAGATGTGGGTGGATCTCAAAGTGGGATGGGTGGATTCTGAACTGGGATTTGTGTGGACCCTGAATCGGGATTTAGGTGGATCCCAGACTGGGCAGTGTCTGGATCCATTAAATGGGATTTGGGTGGATCCCAGACCAGGCTCTGTGTGGATCCCAGACCGGGATTTGTCTGGATCCCAGACCCCGCTGTGTGTGTGATCCCAGACCCCGCTGTGTGTGTGATCCCAGACCCCTGTGTGACCCCAGACCCGGCTGTGTGACCCCAGACCCCGCAGTGTGACCCCAGACCCCGCTGTGTCACCCCACACCCCGCTGTGTCACCCCACACCCCGCTGTGTGACCCCACACCCCTGTGTGACCCCAGACCCCTGTGTGACCCCACACCCCTGTGTGACCCCAGACCCCTGTGTGACCCCACACCCCGCTGTGTGACCCCAGACCCCTGTGTGACCCCACACCGCTGTGTCACCCCACACCCCGCTGTGTGACCCCAGACCGGGATTTAGCTGGATCCCACACCCCGCAGTGTGACCCCACACCCCGCTGTGTCACCCCACACCCCGCTGTGTCACCCCACACCCCGCGGTGTCACCCCAGACCCCGCGGTGTCACCCCACACCCCGCTGTGTGACCCCACACCCCTGTGTGACCCCACACCCCGCTGTGTGACCCCACACCCCGCTGTGTCACCCCACACCCCGCTGTGTGCCCCCAGACCCCGCTGTGTCACCCCACACCCCGCGGTGTCACCCCACACCCCGCGGTGTCACCCCACACCCCGCGGTGTCCCCCCACACCCCGCGGTGTCCCGGGGCTCACCGCTGGCCGGCGGTGGCCCGTGGTGCCCCGGCAGCTGCTCCGCTCTCCGGTAGCCGCCGCTCTCGGGGGAATTGCGGCGCTCCGGCTCCGAGCCCTCGCTGGGGCTGGGCCCCATCCGGCTGCGCTCAAACTCCTCGTGGTACTTGATCTGCACAGAGGGGACAGGGGACACAGGGGACAGGGGACACAGGGGACAGGGGACACAGGGGACAGGGCACACAGGGGACAGTGAGGGGACAGGGGACACAGGGGACACAGGGGACAATGACAGAGGGGACAGGGGACACAGGGGACAGGGGACACAGGGGACAGGGGACAGTGAGGGGACAGGGGACAGAGGGGACAGGGAACACAGGGGACAGGGCACACAGAGAGGGGACAGGGCACACAGGGGACAGTGGACACAGGAGACAGGTCACAGAGGGGACAGGGCACAGAGAGGGGACAGGTGACAGAGAGGGGACAGGGCACACAGGGGACAGGGGACACAGGGGACACAGGGGACAGGGGACACAGGGGACAGGGGACACAGGGGACAGGTCACAGAGGGGACAGGGGACAGGGGACACAGGGGACACAGGGGACAGGGGACACAGGGGACAGGGGACACAGGGGACACAGGGGACAGGGGACACAGGGGACAGGGGACAGGGCACACAGGGGACAGGGCACACAGGGGACAGGGCACACAGGGGACACGGGGGACAGGGCACACAGGGGACAGGGCACACAGGGGACACAGGGGACAGGGGACACAGGGGACACAGGGGACAGGGGACACAGGGGACAGGGGACACAGGGGACAGGGCACAGAGAGGGGACAGGGCACAGAGAGGGGACAGGGAACAGAGGGGACAGGGCACAGAGGGGACAGGGGACAGTGAGAGGACAGGTCACAGAGATGGGACAGGGCACAGAGAGGGGACAGGGAACAGAGAGGGGACAGGGCACAGAGAGAGGGGACAGGTGACAGAGAGGGGACAGTGAGGGGACAGGTCACAGAGATGGGACAGGTCACAGAGAGAGGGGACAGGTGACAGAGAGGGGACAGGGCACAGAGAGAGGGGACAGGGCACAGAGGGGACACGGCACAGAGAGAGGGGACAGGGCACAGAGAGGGGGGACAGGTGACAGAGAGGAGGGGACAGGTCACAGCTCGGCCCTCAGCAGCTTGTCCCAGCGACAAGGAAACGGCCTCAGGGGCGGTTTGGATTGGGAATTCCGGGGGATTCCTGCAGGAAAGGGACTCGGGGCTGCCCACAGCCGTCATTCCACGGCCCTGGGAGGGCTCAAAACCCTCCTGGATGTGGCACTTGGGGACGGGGACGGGGCATCCCAGGGCTTTTCCAGCCTGCAGGATTCCAGGATCCTGCACCTCATCCCAGCTCGGCCGTGCTGGACACCCCAGCAAATCCTGGGGGCTCCTTCCTTCACCCCAGAGCACATGGGGACATTTAGGGGTGTCCCCAAATCCTGGGGGCTCCTTCTCCCAGCCCAAAGCACATGGGGACATTTAGGGGTGTCCCCAAATCCTGGGGGCTCCTTCTCCCAGCCCAGAGCAGTCTGAGGCACAGCCAGGAGGAGATTTCAGTGGCCTGTGGGTGGGATGAGGAATTTTTTTTTGGGGATAAGGAATTTTTTTGGGGGGATGAGGCATTTTTTTGGGATGAGATTCACCCCCCAAACCAAGGGAACACGCAGCAAAATTCCCAAATTCCCCCTTTGGGGATTTTGGGACAGAGGGGAGCCCAGGGCGGGCAGGAAGGGAAGGGTTAATCCACCCACGGGGGTGTGAGGGGGATAAATGACCAATTAACTCGGTGCTGTTAATGAGGCTTACAGCTCCATCCCCTGCATCCCAAACCCTTCCCGGCCGTGTGGGACCATGGAGGAGCCAGGACAGGGCACGAGATGGAGGATGATTCCAGGAATTTGTCATCCCAGGAATTTGTCATTCCGGGAATTTGTCATCCCAGGAATTTGTCATTCCAGGAATTCGTGGTTCTGGGCATTTGTCATTCCAGGAATTTGTCATTCCAGGAATTCGTGGTTCTGGGCATTTGTCATTCCAGGAATTTGTCATTCCAGGAATTCGTGATTCGAGGCATTTGTCATTCCAGGAATCTGTGACTCCAGCCCAGGATTCCAGGGATTTGTGACTCCCAGGACTTGGCCATTCCAGGGATTTGTGTTTCCAGGCCATCTGTCAGCAGCTCTGCCCACCCGCCTCCTGCCGGCCCCGGGGAGGTCACAGCAATGTCACTGTCACAGCAGTGTCCATGTCCCAGCCGTGTCACAGTAATGCCCCAGCAGTGTCAATATCCCAGTCCCAGCCGTGTCCCAGCAGTGTCACTGTCCCAGTCCCAGCCGTGTCCCAGCAGTGTCCATGTCCCAGCAGTGTCCCAGCAGTGTCCCAGCAATGTCCCAGCAGTGTCAGTGTCCCAGCAGTGTCAATGTCCCAGTCCCAGCAGTGTCCCAGCAGTGTCACTGTCCCAGCCGTGTCAATGTCACAGCAATGTCCCAGCCGTGTCACAGCAATGTCACAGTAATGCCCCAGCAGTGTCACTGTCCCAGTCCCAGCCGTGCCCCAGAAGTGTCAATGTCCCAGTTCCAGCCATGTCCCAGCAATGTCCCAGCCATGTCAATGTCACAGTTATGTCCCATCTGTGTCCCAGCCGTGTCACAGTAATGTCCCAGCAGTGTCAATGTCCCAGTCCCAGCAGTGTCCCAGCAGTGTCACTGTCCCAGCCGTGTCAATGTCACAGCAATGTCCCAGCTGTGTCCCAACAGTGTCACTGTCCCAGCCCCAGCCATGTCCCAGCCGTGTCCCAGCAGTGTCCGTGTCCCAGCCGTGTCCCAGCAGTGTCCCAGCAATATCCCAGCAGTGTCCCAGCCGTGTCACTGTCCCAGCAGTGTCCCAGCAATGTCAGTGTCCCAGCAGTGTCCATATCTCAGCCATGTCACAGTAATGTCCCAGCAGTGTCCCAGCAGTGTCACTGTCCCAGTCCCAGCAGTGTCCCAGTAATGTCCCAGCAATGTCCCAGCAGTGTCACTGTCCCAGCCGTGTCCCAGCAATGTCCCAGCAATGTCCCAGCAGTGTCACTGTCCCAGCAGTGTCACTGTCCCAGTCCCAGCCGTGTCCCAGTAATGTCCCAGCCGTGTCCCAGCAATATCCCAGCAGTGTGTGTCCATGTCCCATCCGTGTCCCAGGGGGGTGAGGAGCACTCACGTTGCTGATCTGATCCTGAGTCTTCTTGATCCTCTGCAGCTCGGGGGTGTCGGCCACCACGCTGAACCCCTTCCCCTTGTTCTTCTCAAACTCCTCCTTGTAGCGGATCTGGGCGGGAGCAGGACATTGGGGCACAGCCCCTGGCCGACCCACGGCCTCCCCAGGGACAGCAGCTCCTGCCCCGCGCAGGAGCGGCCCCGGAGCACCCCTGGAAATCCCTGAGCACCCCTGAAAATCCCTGAGCACCCCTGAAAATCCCTGAGCACCCCTGAAAAATCCCTGAAAAAAATCCCTGAGCACCCCTGAAAAAAAAAATCCCTGAGCATCCCTGAAAATCCCTCAAAAAAAATCCCTGAGCATCCCTGAAAATCCTTGAGCACCCCTGGAAATCCCTCAGCACCCCTGAAAATCCCTGAGCACCCCTGAAAATCCCTGAAAAAAATCTCTCCTGAAAATCCCTGAAAAAAAATGTCTGAGCACTCCTGAGTATCCCTGAAAATCTCTGAGCATCCCTAAAAAAAATCTCTAAGCATCCCTGAATAACCCTGAAAAAATCTCTGAGCATCCCTGAAAAAAATCCCTGAGCATCTCTGAAAATCCCTGAAAAAAATATCTCCTGAAAATCCCTGAGCATCCCTGAAAATAATCTCTGAGCACCCCTGAAAAAAATCTCTGAGCATTCCTGAGTATCCCTGAAAATCTCTGAGCATCCCTGAAAGTGTCTGAGCACTCCTGAAAATACTTGACCACCCCTGAAAATCATCCCTGAGCATCCCTGAAAAAAATCCCTCAGCACCCCTGAAAAAAATCCCTGAGCATCCCTGAAAATCCCTGAGCATCCCTGAAAATCCCTGAAAAAAAATCCCTGAGCATCCCTGAAAATCCCTGAGCATCCCTGAAAATCCCTGAGCATCCCTGAAAATCCCTGAAAAAAATCCCTGAGCATCCCTGAAAAAGTGTCTGAGCACTCCTGAAAATCCCTGAGCACCCCTGAAAATCATCTCTGAGCATCCCTGAAAATCCCTGAAAAAAATCTCTCCTGAAAATCCCTGAGCACCCCTCAAAAAAAATCCCTGAGCATCCCTGAAAATCCCTGAAAAAAAATCTCTGAGCATCCCTGAAAAAAAATCTCTGAGCACTCCTGAAAATCCCTGTGCATTTCTGAGCATTCCTGAGCATCCCTGTGCATTCCTGAGCATCCCCAGTGCCTCCCTGAAAATCTCTGAAAAAAATCTCTGAGCGTTCCTGAGCATCCCCAGTGCATCCCTGAGCATTCCTGAAAAATCCCTGCGCATACTTGAGCATTCTGGAACATCACTGAAAATCCCTGAGCATTCCTGGAAAAAAATTCCCTGAGCATTCCTGACTACCCCTTAACATTCCTGAGCCTCCCTGAGCATTCCTGAAAATCCTGGAGCATTCCTGAGCATCCCCAGTGCACCCCTGAGCATTCCTGAAAAATCTCTTGAGCATTCTGGAACACCCCTGAAAATCCCTGAGCATTTTTGCTCTGAGCTTTCCTGAAAATCCCTGTAAAAAAAAAAACCACCCCTTGAGCATTCCTGAAAATCCCTGAAAACCCCTTGAGCATTCCTGAAAATCCCTGACCCTCTGTGACCGTCCCTGAACATCCCAGAGCGTCCCCAGCGATGCCAAAAAGGGATTTTCCAGGTTTTTCCCCACTCCTTTGGGCAGGAAGAGCCTCTCCTCTCTCTCTTTGGGGTTTGATTTCAATTCCCTGTGGGGCACCATTCCAAATCTCCAGGGATTTTGGGGACCTGCCGCCTTCCAAGGGCACCTCCAGCCACCTCTGGGAGGTGACACCGAGCTGGTGACACTGGGACAGGCTCAGAGAGTCCCTCTGGAGCCACCAGTTTGCCCAGGGCTGTGGTTTTCCCTCCATCCCGGTGTTTTCCACGAGGGATATTTCCCTCTGGAGGGTGGGATGCTGTCCCCAGGGCAGGGGACAGGTGACAGGTGACAAGGAATCACTGAGCCAACCCCAACAGCGAGCAGAGCCTCTGATAAATCCCAATTTTTTCCCCTAAATCCCACCCTGCTCCATCTTCCTTTGGTTTTCCACACCCTTTTGGTGCTCAGGACACGGGAATTCAGCCCCACAAAACCCCCTGGCAGTGTCCCCACCACGGTGACAACGACAGTGATTGAATAAATTAAAATGAGCCCCACAATTAACTGGAGCTGCTCCCTCCGTGTGCGTCCAAAGGGAGCCAGAAAAACTCCTCACACATCACAGCCCAGCACATCAAACCCTCCCCGTGCTGTCACCAGCACTGAGGTGACACACAGGAGCTGGCACAGCAGGGACAGGAGTGGCAGCTGCCACCCCCTCGGGCAGGAAGGGCCCTGCCCAAATTCCTGCCAGGAAAGGCTCGGAAAAGGAGCCCCAGGATGGGAAGCTGCAATTTCCCTGCCACACGTGGGCTGGACGAGCAGCCTGTGGGCACCAGGGTGGCACTTTGGGGACACTTTTGGCCTCCCCAGGACATCATTATCCAGCAGCTTCCTGTGAGTGGGACGGGAGGTGTCTCCTTGGGGACACAAATAGAGGGGACAGAGGAGGGACACGGAACTGCTGTGGTTTGGCCTGGCCCTGCCACCCTGTCCCCTGTCACCCTGTCCCTTCAGGTGCTCATGTCCCATCCCTGTCACCCTGTCCCCTGTCACCCTGTCCCTGTCACCCTGTGCCTGCAGGTGCCCAGTGTCCCCATCCCTGTCACCCTGTCCCTGTCACCCTGTGCCTGCAGGTGCCCAGTGTCCCCATCCCTGTCACCCTGTCCCTGTCACCCTGTCCCTGCAGGTGCCCATGTCCCATCCCTGTCACCCTGCAGGGATGACAATAATGCCATCCCATTACTGTCATCCCATGCCCTGTCCTGTCACCCTGTCCCTGTCACCCTGTCCCTGTCACCCTGCCCAGATCCATCCCTGATTCCCATCCCAGATCCCAGATTCCGCACCCTGTCCCTGTCACCTTGTCCAGACCCCGGATTCCCTGCCCAGATCCATCCCAGATCCCAGATTCCCTGCCCAGATCAGATCCCAGGCCACCAGCAGAGGGACTGTCCATAACCCAGAGCAGCTCCTGGAGAGCTCCAAGAAACACAAACCTTTGGAGCTTGGCAAACAGGAGCCTCCCTGGGCAGGGAAAACAAAGGCAGAGAGGAATTGAGATCCTAATCTGGATCTGGGGCTGTTTGGGATCCAGTCTGGCAGCTTCCCCCTGGATCAGCTCTGCCACCTCCCTGCCAGCTGCATCCCCAACCTCCTGTATCCCAGATCTTTATCCCAAACCTCCTGGATCCCCTCCCTTCTGTATCCCAAACCTTTGATATCCCACTGTTCCTCATCCCAAACCTCCTGCATCCCACCACTCCATATCCTATCTCTCCTGCATCCCAAACTTCCGGCATCATCCCTTTTCCGCATCCCAAACCTCTGCTATCCCATCACTCCTTATCCCAAACCTCCTGTATCACAAACTCTGATATCCCACTCCTCCTCCATTCCAAACCCCCGATATCCCACTATTCCTTATCCCAAACCTCCTGCATCCCAAATCTTATCCCAAACCTCCTGCACTCCAAATCTGTACCCCAAACTCTGATATCCCACCCCTCCTACATTCCAAACCCCCAATATCCCACTATTCCTTACCCCAAACCTCCTGCACCCCAAACCTCCTGCATCCTAAACCTCCTGCATCCCAAGTCTTTATCCCAAACCTCCTGCATCCCAAGTCTTTATCCCAAACCTCCTGCATCCCCCCAGCCCCTCTGCAGGGTCTCTCCCACCACCCAAAGGTGCTCTCAGAGATCCCCAGCACCCACAGAACCCCCTCACTGCTGGGAATCCTGTGGGAATCCTGCCCTGAGGAGCCCCATCCCTGAGCATTCCCAGCTCCATCCCCCACAGCCCGGGGGGAGCCGGGAGCAGGGACAGGGACAGGGACAGGGACAGGGGACAGGGCTGAGCTGTGGTGACCAACCCGTGGAAAAAGACACAGAGCCCTCCCTTGGCTCTGCTGGAACAAACAACAGCCCAGGAAAATCCTGGAGACGCCAGCGCAGGAGCAGCCGCATCCCCGCGGTTGCCATGGAAAAGCCACGGTGTGTCCCTGTGTCCCTGTCATCCCCGTGTCCCTGTCACTGCTGCAGGGACACAAATCCAGCCCCGGGCTGGGCTCAGCTCTGAGCCTGAGCCAGGGATCTGCTGGGCCACTCCCAGGGGAAGGGCGGGCAGAAAAGCTGAGCCTTGGGGACAAAATCTGAGCCTTGGGGACAAAAACAGCCTTGGGGACAAAATCCAAGCCTTGGGGACAAAAATAGCCTTGGGGACAAAATCTGAGCCTTGGGGACAAAAACTGAGCCTTGGGGACAAAATCCGAGCCTTGGGGACAAAAATAGCCTTGGGGACAAAAACTGAGCCTTGGGGACAAAAGCTGAGCCTTGGGGACAAAATCCAAGCCTTGGGGAGAAAAGCTGAGCCTTGGGGACAAAAACTGAGCCTTGGGGACAAAAACTGAGCCTTGGGGACAAAATCTGAGCCTTGGGGATAAAATCCGAGCCTTGGGGACAAAAGCTGAGCCTTGGGGACAAAAACTGAGCCTTGGGGACAAAATCCGAGCCTTGGGGACAAAAGCTGAGCCTTGGGGACAAAATCTGAGCTTTGGGGACAAAATCTGAGCCTTGGGGACAAAAGCTGAGCCCTGGGGACCCCAGGGTGGCCCTGGCCCCGCTGGCTCTGCCGCAGGTGAGGCTCCCCCTCCTCCTCCTGCTGCTGGAAGCATTCCCAAGGAATCCGTCAGCTCTCCAGCTCCTGGCCCTCAGGGTGATGGGAGGAGGAGGAGGAAGGTCACTGCATCCTTCAGAGCACGGCAGGGAGCGATCTGATCCCGAAAAAATCCGACATTGATCCCAAAAATCCAGCTGGAAACAGCCCGGAAAAGGCCAGGAGAGCCATCGAGCCTTGCCGCCAGCAGCCCAGGCTGTCCTTTTCCATGGAAAAAAGGGAATTCTGTGGCTCCCAGGGCAGCAGCCAGGCTCATCCCTAGACGTGGATTTGTCCTGGCACAGGAGCTGGGAGCACACGTCAGCAGGGCTGTGACAGCCGAGCTCAGAGCACGGCTCCACACGGGCAGAGCCCGGGAAAACTGGGATTGTCACGGCTGCATCCGCCTCTTCTGCATCCCAGACCTCTTCTGTATCCCAAACCTGTATCCCAAACCTGTATCCCCCCTCTTCTGTATCCCAAACCTCCTGTATCCCCCTCTTCTGCATCCCAAACTTCCTGTATCCCAAACCTGTATTCCCCCTCTTCTGTATCCCAAACCTCTTCTGTATCCCAAATCAGCATCCCAAATCTCCTGCATCCTCCCTCTTCTGTATCCCAAACCTCCTGCATCCCAAATTTCCTGTATCCCAAATCTGCATCCCAGATCTCCTGCATCCTCCCTCTTCTGTATCCCAAACTTCCTGTATCCAAAACCTTCTGTATCCCAAACCTCCCGCATCCCCTTTCTTCTGTATCCCAAACCTCCTGTATCCTAAACCTCCTGCATCCCAAATCTGCATCTCCCCCTCTCCTGTATCCCAAACTTCCTGTGTCCCAACTCTCCTGCATCATGGAATCCTGGAACCATGGAATCCTGGAACCATGGAATCCTGGAACCATGGAACAGGTAAATTCAGGAAGCTGCACAGGTCACACACACGCGGAGAACTCCCCAAACAGGGAGCCCCCGGAGACAAAAACACATCAGGGAAGGGCAGTGTGGGGTTTTCCCGCGGGAATTCCGGAATCCCGGGGGCTCACCTGGCTCTGGAGCTCACTCTGCTGCTTTAGGCGCAGGTTCTCGGGCGTGTCTGCCACCATGGTGAAGGACTGCTTCGGGTAGTGTCTGCGGGGAGGGACACCGTTAATGCCACTGCCCCTGTCCCCTGGACTGTCCCCTGTCCCCTGTCCCTGTCCCCTGTCCTCTGTCCCTGTCCCCTGTCCCTGTCCCCTGTCCTCTGCCCCCTGTCCCCTGTCCCCTGTCCCTGTCCCCTGTCCCCTAGACTGTCCCCTGTCCCTGTCCTCTGTCCCCTGTCCCCTGTCCCTGTCCCTGTCCCCTGTCCCCACACGGCAGAGCAATCCCCACCACGGAGAGGTGGAACCGTGGAGTCATGGAATGATTGAACCATGGAACCATGGACGTCATGGAACCATGGAATGATGGAACCATGGAACCACAGAACCATGGAACCCTGGATTTGTGGACGTCATGGAACCATGGAATGATGGAACCATGGGATCCTGGAACCACAGAACCATGGAACCATGGAATCCTGGAATTGTGGACGTCATGGAACCATGGAATGATGGAACCACAGAACCATGGAACTGTGGAATCCTGGAATTGTGGATGTCATGGAACCATGGAATGATGGAACCATGGGATCCTGGAACCACAGAACCATGGAACCATGGAATGATGGAATTGTGGACGTCATGGAACCATGGAATGATGGAACCATGGGATCCTGGAACCACAGAACCATGGAACCATGGAATGATGGAATTGTGGCTGTCATGGAACCATGGAACGATGGGACCATGGAACTACAGAATCATGAGTGATGGAACCATGGAATCCTGAAATCACGGAATCACGGAATCATGGAAGGATGGAACCATGGAATAATGGAACCATGGAATCCCGAAATCACGGGAGTTGTGGAATCATGGAGCCATGGAACCACAGAATCACGGAACAATGGAATGATGGAACCATGGAATGCTGAAATCATGGAACCATGGAACTACGGAATCACAGAACCATGGAATCCTGGAATCACGGAACCGTGGAATCATTCAGGCTGGAAAACCCCCCCAGGATCACCCAGCCCAACCAGCATGGCCGTGCCACCCCAAACCCGTGTCCCCAAGGGGCCACATCCCAGAGCCGGGAACATTCCAGGGCTTTTGTCCCCTCCATGCACGGGGACAAATGCCATGTGGGATTGCCCAGACAATGGGACTGCCCCACAGTGGGATTTCTCCGACAATGGGATTCTCCAGCAACGGGATTCTCCAACAATGGGATTCTTTCTCCAGCAACGGGATTCTCCCCCAGCCAACACTTTTCCCCTGGGCTCTCTCCCCCTGTCACATTTATCACAACAGAGCCACAGCAGCGTTTTCCCCTCGGGGACAGAACCATTCCAGGATTTCAGGACAGACCTTTCCACGTCCCCAAAGAGCCCCCAGGGCCCCGTTATCCCAGGAAAAGCTGCTGGCTCTGCTCCCAGAGTTTCTGCCCGAGCTCTGTGGGGTCCCAGGCACGGCCTGAGCTCTCCCTGAGCGAGGTTTCAGCCTCATGTTGGTGTTTCTTGAGGCTCAGAACATCCCGATCCCGGCACAAACAGGGACAACGCTCAGCAACGGGGTCAGGAACTCGGGAAGAGACCCAGGGAGAGTTCTGGGAGCACGGAAACACCCAGTGCTGCAGCTGGGGGCTGCTGCCAGCCCTGCCCCAACTCCCCGTGGCCATTCCCAGCTCCAGCAGACGTGGAACAGCACGGATGGAATCCTTGGATAACAGGAGCCTTCAATCCCAGCCCTGACCCCAAAGAGCTGCCGGATTTGGGGTGTCTCAAGGAGGGGAAGAGTCAGTCCCAGCTTCATCCCACAGCTCTGCCTGGAGATTCCCAGCCTGGCTGCCGTGGAGCTCTCCCCGCCCCACAATTCCCAGGAAAAAAGCCCGGGAGGAAAGCTGAGCTGGAGCAGATGGTGGCTCCGGGGCTGAGGCGCAGATGGGAGAGGGCAAAGAGGGGAAAAAACACCTTTGGGAAAGGGGTCACGGGCTCCACAGCCTCAGTGCGGAATTCCCAAACGGAATGCTCCAAACCCAGGGCAGGGACAGGAAATCCCCGGCGCAGGGACAGCGCTGTCCCCACCCTGGTCACGGTGCCTGCTGCTGTCCCGCTCCCAAATCCAGGCAAAAACTGGGATATCTTCCCGTGCAAAGCCACCCCAGTGTCCCCTCCCCGCAGGTGTTTTTCCCATGACTCTGGGATGAGGAGCAGCACGGTTGGAATGACAGCCCTGGAGCAGGATCAGCGTGGTGGGGGACCCCTGAGGCCCCCAAAAAACCCCAGAGACCCCAGGAATGTTCAGACAATGCTCTTGGGAAATAACTTGGGAATTTGGGGTTGGACTGATAATCCCTGTGGGTCCCAGAGCTCCAGAAACATTCAGACAACTCTCTTGGGAAACAATTTGGGAATTTGGGGTGCCTGGGGCTGGATTGATGATCCCTGTGGGTCCCAGAGCTCCAGGAACATTCAGACAATGCTCTTGGGCAACAATTTGGGAATTTGGGGTTGGACTGATGACCCCCATGGGTCCCGGAGCTCCAGGAGCATTTGGAAAACGCTCTCAGGGACCGGGTGGGAATTTGGGGTGTCTGGGTTGGATTGATGATTCCTGTGGGGCCCAGAGCTCCAGGAACATTCAGACAACTCTCTTGGGCAACAATTTGGGAATTTGGGGTGTCTGGGCTTGGCCTCATGATCCCGGGGGGCTCCTTCAGACTCTGGCCATTCCGGGATCCCACAAAGACCACCACAGGGGACCCCAAACACGACCCCAGGCCAGGAAAGGTCCTTTCACCCTCCCGATCCCACAGATCCCAGCTGCTGGCAGTAGATTCCCGAGGCCCAGAGCAGGCTTTTGTGCCTTTGTGGCGCTGCAGAATCAGGTCAGAGGAGCCACCGTCTGGCTGCGGCATTAGGGGAGGGCTGAGCCGGGCAATTCCCGGCGGATCAGAGCTCATCCCGCCGGGATTCCAGCCCCGGGATAAAGATCCGGCTGCTCCACAATTCCTGGCTGGATCAGAGCTGATCCCACCGAGATTCCAGCCCTGGGATAAAGATCTGGCCGTTCCACAATTCCTGGCTGGATCAGAGCTCATCCCGCCGGGATTCCAGCCCTGGGATAAAGATCTGGCTGCTCCACAATTCCTGGCTGGATCAGAGCTCATCCCGCCGGGATTCTCCCACCGGGATGAGGATCTGGCTGCTCCACAATTCCCGGGCAGATCAGAGCTCATCCCGCCGGGATTCCCCCCGCAGGACAAAGATCCGGCTGCTCCACAATTCCTGGCTGGATCAGAGCTGATCCCACCAGGATTCCAGCCCCAGGATAAGGATGTGGCTGCTCCACAATTCCCGGGCAGATCAGAGCTGATCCCACCAGGATTCCAGCCCTGGGATAAAGATCCGGCTGTTCCACAATTCCTGGCTGGATCAGAGCTCATCCCGCCGGGATTCCAGCCCTGGGATAAAGATCTGGCTGCTCCACAATTCCCAGGCAATTCCCAGGAACAGCAGATCCCTGTGATCCCAATCCCAAACCCAGGAATAAGCCCAGGAATAAGCCCACCCCCTGATCCATCAGGGCAGGATCCCCAATCCCCAAACCTCTGGCAGATGTTTGGGAGCAGCTGGAGCTCCGAACTCCAGCTCTTTTTTTCCAGCTTTTCCCTGTTTTTCACTGGGAGAAACCTCAGACTTTCCCTGGATTCTCCCCTTCCTCCAATTCCAGCCCTGAGCTGGAGCTGAATTCCCTCCCAGAGCCAAGGAGGGGACAAGGACACGGCTGGGGACTGTCCCCAACTGCCACCAAACCAATTCCCAGCCCAAAGCTCCGGGATTTATGGGGAATAAAGTCAGGGCTGGAGGAAGCCCAACCCTCTTCCTCCTCCTTCTGCTGCTGCTCTCCCAAAGAAAAGAAAACTCAGGAATTTGGCAGGAGGCCAGGGCTGGAACAGAGAGGAGCCTGTGCTGAGGCACGTTTGGAAAAGCCTCTTCCCTGCCAGGATAAACGTTGCTTTTCCACCCCCTTTTTATTTTATTTTATTTTTTTTCCCTCTCCCAGGACACAATTTCTTCCTCCAAACTCCAGCAAATTTGGGAATTTGGGCTCCTCCTGGAGTTTGGGGTTTGTTGGGATACTCCCAGGAGGAGCTGAGAAAGAAAAAACCTCTGCAAAAAAATCCAAATCTTGGAGTTTTCCCACCCACATCCTCTGGAATGGGGAAAAAAATAAAATAAAATAAATCCGACTTTAAATTCCGGTTTTAAGGCAAATAAAAGGGGAAGAACTAAAAGGATTTGGGGTATTTTTTTTTTGTTTTCTGTGCTGGTTTTGGGGCTGGGAAGGGTTAAAGCAGCAGCAGCATCAAAGGGAGCCCCGGGAGAGAGTCCTGGAATGTCAGGAATTTCCCAGCCTCAGGAATTTCCCAGCCTCGGGATGGGCAAATCCCACAGTGCTGAAAGCCCCAAATTCGGGGTGAAACTCCCCCAAAACTCCCTAAAACCCCCGAATTTGGGGTTAAAACATCGCCCCAAACCCTCAAAATTGGAGTGAAACTCCCCAAACCCCAAAATTTGGAGCCAAAACATCCCCTAAACCCCCAAATTTGGGATGAAACTCCCCCAAAACTCCCTAAAATCCCCAAATTTGGAGCTAAAATGTCCCCCAAACCCTCAAATTTGGAATGAAACTCCCCAAAACCTCCCTAAAATCTCCAAATTTGGAGCTAAAATGTCCCCCAACCCCCAAATTTGGGATGAAACTCCTCAAAACCACCCTAAAACCCCCCAAATTGGAGTGAAACTCCCCCAAAACTCCCTAAAATCCCCAAATTCGGGGTTGAAACGTTCCCCAACCCCCCCAAATTTGGGTAAAACTCCCCCAAACCTCCCTAAAACCCCCAAATTTGGGATAAAATCCCCCCCAATTCCCAAATTTCCTGCTGTTCTCCCCCCTGCAAAAAAAAAACCCTCAACCTTTTTTTCAATTATTTGCCCCCCAAAACCCTGATTTTTTTTCCAATCATTTGCTGTTTCCCCCTAAAAAAAAAAATCTGATTTATTTTCAACCCAACTGGACAGTCAGGAGTGTCCTGGACCCCAAAAAAAAACCCCAAAAAAGGCCCCGGAAATGGGAGGGTGGGGCCAAGCTCTGCTCTCACCACTTCTCCTTTCCCTGGACCCGAAAAGGAAATTCAGATAAAAACTTCATTTTAATTGGGGAAGAAACTCGAGGTTGCTCCAGTGTTAGAAATGGGCATTGTAAAGTGGTTTTTTTGGGGTTTTTGGGCAAATATTAGAATGAATATTCTGTGTAGGACTTTTATTGATTATTAAAATGATGAGTTAACTTTTATTAATGATTAAAAATGATTCCAAAAGGGCCTAGGAAAAAGCCCCAAAAAAGGGCCCAGGAAAAAGCCAAAAAAAAAAAAAAAGGGCCCAGGAAAAAGCCAAAAAAAAAAAAAAAAAAAAAAAAAGGGGCCCAGGAAAAAATAATAAAAAAAAGGGCCCAGGAAAAATAATAATGAAAAAAAAAGGGGCCCAGGAAAAAGCCCAAAAAGGGCCCAGGGAGCTGCTCCTGTCCCAGCTCCTCTCCACACCCTGGAGGATTATTTTTGCCTCCCAGGTTTATTTTATTTACTTTGGGATTCTTTCCCTGCCAGAAATGGGGAATGGCTGCCCCTGGTGACACCTCTGAGCACGGGGGGATCCCTGAGCACCCCAAAAACCATCCCTGAGCTCCCCAAAAACCATCCCTGAGCATCCCAAAAAACATCCCTGAGCTCCCCAAAAAACCATCCCTGAGCTCCCCACAAACCTCATTCCCTGTAGGGACACAAATCCCTGAGCTCCTAAAAAATCATCCCTGAGTACACACAAATCATCCCTGAGCTCCTCATTCCCTGCAGGGACACGGATCCCTGAGCTCCCCAAAAATCCCTGAGTCCCCAAAAATCATCCCTGAGCTCCCACAAAAACATTCCTGAGCTCCTCAATCCCTGCAGGGACAGAAATCCCTGAGCTCCCCAAAAAAACATTCCTGAGCTCCCCAAAAAATCCCTGAGTTCCCAAAAACCATCCCTGAGACCCCCAAAAATCCTTGAGCCCCCAAAAAACCATCCCTGAGCTCCCCAAAAATCCCTGAGTTCCCAAAAAACCATCCCTGAGCTCCCCAAAAATCCCTGAGTTCCCAAAAAACCATCCCTGAGCTCCCCAAAAATCCCTGAGCATCCCAAAAACCATCCCTGAGCTCCCCAAAAATCCCTGAGTTCCCAAAAAACCATCCCTGAGCTCACCAAAAATCCCTGAGTATCCCAAAAAACCATCCCTGAGCTCCCAAAAAAAAAATCCCTGAGACCCCCAAAAATCCTTGAGCCCCCAAAAAACCATCCCTGAGCTCACCAAAAATCCCTGAGCTCCTCAATCTCTGCATGGACACAGATCCCTGAGCTCCCCCAAAAATCCCTGAGTTCCCAAAAATCATCCCTGAGCTCCTCATTCCCTGCAGGGACAGAAATCCCTGAGCTCCCCAAAAAAACATTCCTGAGGTCTTCATTCCCTGAGCTCCCCAAAAGTCCCTGCAGGGACACAAATCCCTGAGACCCCCCAAAACCATCCCTGAGCTCCCCAAAAATCCCTGAGTTCCCAAAAACCATCCCTGAGCTCCCCAAAAAAAACATCCCTGAGCTCCCCAAAAAAATCCCTGAGACCCCCAAAAATCCTTGAGCCCCCAAAAAAAACCATCCCTGAGCTCACCAAAAATCCCTGAGCTCCTCATTCCCTGCAGGGACACAGATCCCTGAGCTCCCCCAAAAATCATCCCTGAGCTCCCCAAAAATCCCTGAGTCCCCAAAAATCATCCCTGAGCCCCCACAAAAGCATTCCTGAGCTCCCAAAAAACCCCTGAGCCCCTCATTCCCTGCATGGACACAGATCCCTGAGCTCCCCCAAAAATCCCTGAGCCCCCCAAAAACCATCCCCGAGCCCCTCAATCCCTGCAGGGACACGGATCCCTGAGCTCCCCCAAAATCCCTGAGCCCCCCAAAAACATCCCTGAGCTCCCAAAAACCCATCTCTGCCCTCCCCACACCTGCAGGGACACGGATCCCTGCCCTCCTCACACCCGCAGGGACACGGATCCCTGCCCTCCCCACACCCGCAGGGACACAAACCAACACCTGGAGCTCCCCCAGGTCAGCCCCGGCACTGAGACCTGGGAACGTAGATTTCACACCAGAATTAACTGCTTTAATACAGAATTAACTGCTTTAACACCAGCACTAACTGGTTTAACACCAGTGTTAACTGGAGGTTGATCCTGGTTTAACAAACACCAGCACTAACTGCTTTAATACCAGTGTTAACTGGGAGTGTAACCCTGCTTTAACACCAGGACTAACTGCTTTAATTCCAGAATAAACTGGTTTAACACCAGCACTAACTGCTTTAATTCCAGAATAAACTGGTTTAACACCGGTATTAACTGGGGGTTTAACCCTGGTTTAAAACCAGCACCACCTGCTTTAATACCACTGTGACCCCTGGTTTGATACCAGTACTAACTAGTTTAACACCAGTGTTAACTGGGGGTGTAACCCTGGTTTAACACCAGTACTAACTAGTTTAACACCGGGACTAACTGGTTTAATACCAGTGTTAACTAGGGATGTAACCCCGGGTTAACAGGGTGTTAACTGAGGGTGTAACCCTGGTTTAACACCACCGTTAACTGCTGTAACACCAGCCCTAACTAGTTTAACACCAGTATTAACTAGTTTAACACCAGAACTAACTGGTTTAACAGCAGCCCTAACTGGGGGTGTAACCCTGGTTCAAAACCAGTACTAACTAGTTTAACTGGTTTAACACCAGAACTAACTGGGAGTGTAACCCTGGTTTAACACCAGGCCTAACTGGAGGTGTAACCCTGGTTTAAAACCAGTACTAACTGGTTTAACACCAGCCCTAACTGGTTTAACATCAGTATTAACTGGTTTAACACCAGCCCTAACTGGGGGTGTAACCCCAGTTTAAAACCAGTACTAACTGGTTTAACACCAGTATACTAACTGAAGGTGTAACCCTGGTTTAAAACCAGTACTAACTAGTTTAACACCAGCCCTAACTGGTTTAACACCAGCCCTAACTGGGGGTGTAACCCCAGTTTAAAACCAGCCCTAACTAGTTTAACCCCAGCTTCCCTGCACTCCCAGGAATTGCCGGGAGCCGCAGCTGGAGTTTTGCCGTTTCTGTCCCCGAAGCCACGGGATCAGGGACGTGTCCTTCCCATTCCCCAGCCACGGGAAGTCTCTGTGGGAACACCTCATACAGTATAAATGTATTTTAATAACGATTTAGAGAATAAAAGCTTTTTTTTTTCTATGCTCTTTGCCTTCTGAAATATTTGAGGTATTTTTTTGTGTCCTGCGGTGACAGTCAGGTCGTGCTCTGGCTCTCTCAGTGTTTTGGGGGTTTCTTTTTGTTCACTTTTTTGGTACTACTACAAACGGTTTTAAATTCTAAAAAAAAAAAATTAATTAAAATTTTTTTTGAATGTTTTACATTTTTAAATTTTTTTATTATTTGATTTTTTTGGAACGTTTTAAAATGGTGGAGTTTGGTGGAGTTTGGTGAAAGTTCTTTAATTTTTTGAAATTTTTAAAATTTTTTTAGGAAACTTTTTTTGGAATTTTCTTTTTTTTTTTTCTTTTTTGGAATTTTTTTTAAATACTTTGTGTGGAATATAATTTTGTTGGCGGGATTATTTTTTTCCCTTTGGTGGCACCTTTTTTTTTCCTTTAGTGGGAATTTTTTTCTTTTGTTGGTGGAACCTTTTTTTTCCCCTTTGGTATGAATTTTTTTTTTTTTTTGGTGAGAATTTTCCTACTAACCAACCCTCCCTCCCCTTCCCACCCCTCTGCCCTTCAGAAGAACTCACGCGTTGCAGTACGGCTTCTTCTCATAACCCTTGTAATTCTTCATGTTCAGGGTCATCTTGCAGGTCTCACAGTGGAAACAGGATTTGTGCCAGAACTGCAACACCCAAAGGAACATCCATCAGCACCAGGGACCCCAAAACCCCGCTGGAACCCCAAAATCCCCACCCAGGACCCCAGGTGTAGGAGAACCCGCAGACAGCAGGGACAAGGAATTCTGCTGGCCTGAGATATTCCAGAAAATGCGGTTTTATTGGAAGGGCCGTGGGTAAAAGGGTCCTGCCCTCAGCCAGCAGCCTGGGCTGGAGGGAAACCCCAAAGAGAGAGGGAGAGAGAACAGCAGGGGAGAGCTGAGAGAGAGCAAAGGGCAGGGAGAGAGCAGGGAAAAGAGGAGGAAGAGGGAAGAGCAGGAGGAGGAAGAGCTGAGAGAGGCGGGAGTTAAGAGAGGTGAGAGTGACTCAGTATCCTACAACTCAAAATCAGTTTTCATTTCTATTTCCATTACAGGTTTCATATTTTCAGGATCTTTGGCTAATCAATCACATTTATAAGGTTTCCCTGATTCATCTTCCCCAACACTGTCCCTGTGACAATCCATTCTATCTCCTTTTGTGATGGATATTCTAATTTACAGTGACCAACAAGACACAAAATCCTACAGAATCTACATCCAGCCTGTAAGAACTACTACATCACCATATTGTGTTATATTTTAAACTCTAAAAACTGCTCTTTAGACTTTTCTGTTTTGCTGCATTGACCTTTGGGTCCCTCAGCCAGCAGAAAGGGATTGTTCAATGAAAATGGATTCTCCTACAGCTAGGTTATTGTTTTCAGGTTATAGAGTAACTAAGACTCAGTATCCTACAACTCAAAATCAGTTTTCATTTCTATTTCCATTACAGGTTTGATATTTTCAGGATCTTTGGCTAATCAATCACATTTATAAGGTTTCCCTGATTCATCTTCCCCAACATCCAGGAAAATTGAGTTTTCCTCCTAAAAGCTGCCCAAGCTATGAAAAAATGGGATTTTCAAGCTCCTTTTTTAGGTATTAAGGAATGTTTTGGGTGCTCAGAGCTCGGGAGCAGCAAAACTCAGGGTTTTTTTTGGAAAAGGGGGAAAAAGTTGATTAAGTGAGCACAGGGAATAAATATTTTTAATTTGGGTTAAAATTCCATCTCTTCCAACCTTCCCAATGCATTTTCTGGATAATGAAAATAAAAATAAAGGTTGGAAGGTTGATTAAGTGAGCACAGGGAATAAATATCCTAAATAATAATGGATATGAATAAATTGGATATGGATAAAAAATGGATATGAATGAATAAATATTTATATGAATAAATACGGTTAATTCAGGATAAAATTCCATCTCTCCTGATCTTCCCAATCCATTTATCCCAACCTTGGGAGAGATTTATTTCCTTCCACTGCTCCAGGAATTCACGGATAGGAAAAATTCCTTCTGCAGGAGGCACAAGTGACATTTGTCCTGGTTTGGGGCAGATTTGGGAGGGGATTCAGGGCAAATTTGGGGCAAATTCAGCAGAGGTTAGAGCTGAGTTTTGGAGGTTCAAAGCTGCTGTTTTGGGGTTTTTTTGGGTTTTTTTTTTTTTGCTGCTGCAGGAGCCAAACAGGAAAATCCTCTCCTGGGAATAAGCCACGGATCCAAGGTGAGAAACACAGCCCCAAAACCCCACACAAACCCCAAAGGAGCATTTTAAAGGTTTTTTTTTTCTTTTTTTAAAGGTTTGTCTTTTAAAAAAGTTTCATTTCTTTTTTTTAGGGCTGCTCCTAAAATAAAATGCTCCTTCATTTAGCTTTTTTCAGGGCTAAAGGAATGATTCCCTCTCAGCCCCAGGAGGGGAGGAGCTGGAAGGAAAAGTTGGATGTGATCACCTGGGAGGTGTTTTCTGACCAAAATGAAGCTGATTTTTGTGATTTTGAGGCCACCCAGCCCCAGTTCAATGTCCTGAGCCCACGTTCCCACAGGGATTTGAGGGATCTGGTGGGAATTCCCAGAGTGGAACGGGAATTTTCTGGGCAGGGAAAAAAGGGAAGCAGAACCTGGAGTAAACCCTTCACTGCTCACAGCCCAGGTGCGTGAGTCCAGCCCCCAAAAATGGGGAAAAACTCCTCCAAAAGTTCAATTAGCAGCTCCAAGTGCTAATTAGAGAACGGGTGAGTGTGGTTTTTGCTGGGATTTCCACATTTAACCATCCCAGGAGCCGATTCCCCTCTCCCAGCCGCGGCTGGATCCGCATTCCCAAGGAGCCCAGCCCTGCTGTCACCTCTGTCACCTCCCCGGTGCCACCACACCCCGTGCACAAACACAGCCGGGGCTCTGGGGACGTGACTCAGCCCGGGACTGGAGGATTTTCCTCCTCTCAATTGCTCTGAGCAATGAATTTGTTCCTCCCTTCTGCTCCAGTTCCTCCAGCCCCGAGGGGTTTTTTGCTCTGTCCCTTCCCAGTTTGTTGTTTTTTTTTGTTTTTTTTTTTTTTTTTTCCTTCCCAGCTTTTTTGGGCTCCCTGAAGGATGGATCAACAGGTGAATCCCAAGGTTTTGGGGCTGTTGGCAGTCTCAGCCTGGTTTTGGGGGGTTCAGGGCTCTTTCCAAGCCCTTCCCAGTAAAAGCTGCCAGTGGTGGCTCCATGGATCCACAGGGGACGGGCAGCACCATCCCAGAGCTCCTCAGGGGATGTCCCAGCTCCCAGGAGGATGTGGCAGAGCCAGCTGGGATCCCTGTGATCCAGCAGGGAAACCAGCCTGATCCCAAAGCCAGGGAGAGCTGCAGGTCCCTGTGATCCAGCCTGGAAACAATCCCAAATCTGGGAAAAGAACCAGATCCCTGTGACCCAGCCAGGAAACAACCCCAATCCTAAATCTGGGAAAAAAACCAGATCCCTGTGATCCAGCAGGGCAGAAATCCCAATCCCAAATCTGGGAAAAGAACCAGATCCCTGTGATCCAGCAGGGAAAGAACCCCAATCCCAAATCCGGGAACAGCTGCAGATCCCTCTGATCCAGCAGGGAAGGAATCCTGATCCCAAATCTGGGAACAGCAGCAGGGAAACAAGCCTGATCCCAAATCTGGGAGCAGGAACAGCAGATCCCTGTGATTCTGATCCCAAATCCAGGAAGGGCAGCAGATCCCTGTGATCCAGCCAGGAAACAACCCCAATCCCAAATCTGGGAAAAGAGCCAAATCCCTGTGATCCAGCAGGGAAACAATCCCAAATCCAGGAAGGGCAGCAGATCCCTGTGATCCAGCAGGGAAGAAATCCCAATCCCAGCTCTGGGAGCAGGAACAGCAGATCCCTGTGATCCAGCCTAGAAACAACCCCAATCCCAAATCTGGGAACAGAAGCAAATCCCTCTGATCCAGCAGGGAAAAAAAAAAACCTGACCCCAAATCCAGGAAGGGCAGCAGATCCCTGTGATCCAGCCAGGAAACAATCCCAATCTCAAATCTGGGAAAAGAACCAGATCCCTGTGACCCAGCAGGGCAGAAATCCCAATCCCAAATCTGGGAAAAGAACCAGATCCCTGTGACCCAGCAGGGCAGAAATCCCAATCCCAAATCTGGGAAAAGAACCAGATCCCTGTGACCCAGCAGGGCAGAAATCCCAATCCCAGCTCCAGCAGCAGGAACAGCAAAGCCCTAACCCAATCCCAAATCTGGGAACTGCAGCAGATCCCTGTGATCCAGCCTGGAAGAAATCCCAATCCCAAATCCGGGAAAAGAACCAGATCCCTGTGATCCAGCAGGGAAAGAACCCCAATCCCAAATCCAGGAACAGCAGCAGGGAAACAAGCCTGATCCCAAATCTGGGAGCAGGAACAGCAGATCCCTGTGATTCTGATCCCAAATCCAGGAAGGGCAGCAGATCCCTGTGATCCAGCCAGGAAACAACCCCAATCCCAAATCTGGGAAAAGAACCAGATCCCTGTGATCCAGCAAAAAAGGAACCCAAATCCCAGCCCCAGGAACTACAGCAGATCCCTGTGATCCAGCCAGGGAAGGAATCCTGATCCTAAATCTGGGAACAGAAGCAAATCCCTCTGATCCAGCAAGGAAAAAAAACTGACCCCAAATCCAGGAAGGGCAGCAGATCCCTGTGACCCAGCAGGGAAAGAACCCCAATCCCAAGTCCAGGAAAAGAACCAGATCCCTGTGATCCAGCAGGGCAGAAATCCCAATCCCAGCTCCAGCAGCAGGAACAGCAGATCCCTGTGATCCAGCCTAGAAACAACCCCAATCCCAAATCTGGGAAAAGAAACAGATCCCTGTGATCCAGCCAGGGAAGGAATCCCGATCCCAAATCTGGGAACAGAAGCAAATCCCTCTGATCCAGCAAGGAAAAAAAACTGACCCCAAATCCAGGAAGGGCAGCAGATCCCTGTGACCCAGCAGATCCCTGTGCCCCACACCAGCCCCATGCTCCACTCCCCCCAGGAGCATTCCCAGCTCATTCCCGCAGGAATTCCTGGGCAGGCACAGCTCTAAGGAGCCCCACTGGACACAGCAGCAGTTATTTCAGATTTGCAGGAACCTTCTGGAAGCCAAAATAACTTTTAAATTTCTGCAGAGAAATAGGACAGGCTCCAAACGGGGGTTTTTAGAGGAGCATCAACGCCCTGGGCTTCCCAACTCTGATCCCAGGTGATCCCAGAAGCATCTCTGAGGGGGAACTCACATTCTGGAAGCTCTTCCTGACCAGCAGAACCTGACTGGGAAATGGGGGGTTTAAAGGAAAACAGCTCTGAAACTCCCCAGGTTTATCCAGGTGAGTGGGGCAGAGACAATAATCCACACTGGGGTAATGAGGGATGCCTTGGATTTATCACCATGGAATGGTCTGGGATGGAAAGGACCCTAAAACTCATCCAGTGACCGGTGAAGTGTCCCAGCCACGGGCAGGGATGTTTTTTACTATCCCAGGGTGCTCCAAACCTCATCCAGCCTGGCCTTGGACACTTCCAGGGGCAGCCACAGCTGCAAACCCCAAACCCCACACCCCAAACCCCACACCTGGAACAAACCCCAAACCCCACACCTGGGGCAAACCCCAAACTCCAAACTCCACACCTGGAACAAACCCTAAACCCCACATCTGGAGGAAATCCCAAACCCCACACCTGGAGGAAAACCCCAAACTCCAAGCCCCATACCTGGAGCAAACCCTACATCTGGAGCAAACACCACGCCACACCCCACACCTGGAACAAACCCCAAACTCTAAACCCCACACCTGGGGCAAACCCCACACCTGGAGGAAATCCCCAAACTCCAAGCCCCACACCTGGAGCAAACCCTACATCTGGAGGAAACCCCACACCTGGAGCAAACACCACGCCACACCCCACACCTCGACGAAACCCCAAACTCTAAATCCCACACCTGGGGCAAGCCCCAAACTCTAAACCCCACACCTGGAACAAACCCTACATCTGGAGGGAACCCCACACCCCACACCTGGAGCAAACCCCAAACTTCACACCTGGAGCAAATTCCAAACTCCAAATCTGGGGCAAACCCCACACCTGGAGCAAACCCCAAACTCCAAACCCCACACCTGGAGGAAACCCTGAACCCCACACGTGGGGCAAACCCCAAACCTGGAGGAAACCCCACACCTGGAGGAAACTCCAAACCCCACACCTGGAGGAAACCCTGAACCCCACACCTGGGGCAAACCCCACACCTGGAACAAACCCTACATCTGGAGGAAACCCTGAACCCCACACCTGGAACAAACCCTCATACCTGGAACAAGCCCCACACTTCACACCTGGAGCAAACCCCGAACCCCACACCTGGAACAAACCCTGAACCCCACACCCGGGGCAAACCCCACAGCCGGGGCCACCAGGGTTTGGGGACAGCAGCAGGAGGGGCCCAGCCCCCGCGGCCACTGCGGTGTCACTTCCCCAGCGGAAGCCAGCAGCAGCGCTGTCCCCGTGGGGGCAGGGACAGCCGTGTCCCCAGGGCCACCCCAGGGCACCGGGGAGGTGGCTTTTCCATAAATCCCAGCGGGAAGAGGATGTCCCGGGTTCTGGGGGCACAGTGGGATCGGGCACGGCCAGCCCGGGGCTGTTCCCTCCTGGAAAAACTGCTGCCAACACAGCCCAGCTGCCCTTTGGACTGGGGACAGGCAGGGACAGGGCTGGGGATGGCAGGGACATGGGTGAGCCAGGGAATGGGAATGGCAGGGACAGGGGTGAGCCAGGGAATGGGAATGGCAGGGACAGAAACATCCCAAGGAATGGGAATGGCAGGGACAGAAACATCCCAATGAATGGGAAAGGCGGGGACAGAAACATCCCAAGGAATGGGAATGGCGGGGACAGAAACACCCCAAGGAATGGGAAAGGCAGGGACAGAAGTGACCCATGGGCTGGGAAAAGCAGGGACAGGCACTCCATGGAACAGGAAAAGGAGGGACAGAGATTCCAAAGGCCGGGAAAAGCAGGGACAGACACTCAATGGAATAGAAAAAGCAGGGACAGACATTCCAAAGACCAGGAAGAGCAGACATAGAAATGCTCCAAGGGGCAGGAAAAGCAGGAACAGACATTCTAAGGAATGGGAAAAGCAGGGACAGACATTCCAAGGAGTGGGAAAAGCAGGGACAGACATTCCAAGGAGTGGGAAAAGCAGGGACAGACATTCCAAAGGCCAGGAAAAGCAGGGTCAGAAATGTTCCAAGGGGCAGGAAAATCAGGAACAGACATTCCAAGAAATAGAAAAAGCAGGGACAGACATTCCAAAGACTGGGAAAAGCAGGGACAGGCACTCAATGGAATGGGCAAAGCAGGGTCAGAAATGCTCCAAGGGGCAGGAGAAGCAGGAACAGACATTCCAAAGACCAGGAAGAGCAGACATAGAAATGCTCCAAGGGGCAGGAAAAGCAGGAACAGACATTCCAAAGGCCAGGAAAAGCAGGGACAGACACTCCATGGAATAGAAAAAGCAGGGACAGAAATGCTCCAAAGGCCGGGAAAAGCAGGAAAAGACATTCCATGGAATAGAAAAAGCAGGGACAGACACTCCATGGAATAGAAAAAGCAGGGACAGAAATGCTCCAAAGGCCAGGAAAAGCAGGAACAGACATTCCATGGAATAGAAAAAGCAGGGACAGACGTTCCAAAGGCCAGGAAAAGCACAGACACAGGCTCCCCGAGGCCCTGCGCAGGGTTTTACGGGAAGCAGGATCCACTCCCCGGGAAAAGGGAGCAGCCCCACGAGGCGCCCGTGGCACGGCGTTTCGGGAGAGGAAGTGGCTGAGGAGCCCCAGGAGGACAAGATGGTGACTGTGAGCTCCTGGCTGCTTCCAGCAGCTGGGATCCAGCATCTCCCAGAGCCCGGGAGGGAGCCAGGGCTCATCCCCTTCCCTGCCAGGATCCCTGGATCGCCCTCGCTCCAAACAGCCACGACCCTAAAACCCCTTTCCAAACAGCCACAATCCCAAATCCCCCTTCCCCTTCCATCAGCCACAATCCCAAATCCCTTTTACCAATAGCTACAATCCCAAATCCCCCTGCCCCCTTCCATCAGCCACAATCCCAGCACTTTCCTTCCAAAGATCCACAACCCCAAAATCCCCTCTCCTTTCCAAAGATCCACAACTCCCAAATCCCTTTTCCAAATATCCACAACCTCAAAATCCCCTTTCCCCTTCCAAATATCCACAACCTCAAACCCCTTTTCCTTTCCTATGGGCCACAATCCCAGCACTCCTCTTCCAAATATCCACAAGTCTCAACCCCCTTCCAAATTTCCCAAAATCCCTTTTCCCTTCCAAATCTCCACAATCCCAGCACTCTTTTTTTTCTCCTTCCAGATATCCTCAACCCCCTTCCAAATCTCCCAGCCCCAAACCCCTTTTCCCTTCCAAAGATCCACAACCCCTAAAACTCCTTTTACGAATATCCTCAATCCCAAAACCCTTCTCCTCTTCCTTTTACCCAAATCCCCAAACCCTTTTCCTTTCCTTCTATCCCCCAATCCTTTTTCCTCCCACTTCTCTCCCAATCCCTTTTCCTTCCCAGTTATCCCCCTGCCCCTTTTCCTTTCCTTTTATCCCCCAAACCCTTTTCCTTTCCTTCCATCCCCCAAACCCTTTTCCCTCCCAGTTCTCTCCCAATCCCTTTTCCCTCCCTTCCATCCCCAATCCCAATCCCAGCAGCTCCTGGAACACTCCCAGGGCTCCGAGCCCCTCTCAGCCCCGCACATCCCAAAGCTCCAGGGGTGAGAGTTCAGCTCTTCCCGACCTCAGGAAAAAAAAAGACATCATCCCTTAAAAATGCGAGCAGCAGGGTCCGCTGGAGCGCAGGAATTCCGCGGAGAGAGCGGCTCTTCCCTGAGACTTTGGGTTTTTTTTTTTTTTTAGTTCCCTTAAACTGGTTTGTCCCAGAATCCTGGGAGAGGAGAGGGAAGGGAATCCCATGGGAAGAGCAGAGGGAATGGGAGATCCACCAGCAGCTTCTGCAGGAGCTTTGGGTTGTTGTTTTTTTTTTTTTGAAAAAGGGAGGGGGGAAAAAAAAATAAAAATACTCCAAAAATCACTTCAGGTTAAGGAGTGATACCCTAGAGAATAGGGATTGGGGCATGGAATGGAGAATTATCAGTGAGGATGGAAGATTTGGGGAAAAAAATAAAATAAAAAAAGAAAAGAAAAGAAAAAAAAAAAGGGGGAAAAAGCTCGATAATGGAAACCAGATGAGGCTTCACGTTAACTGTTGCTTTCCTCGGGCCTCCACACGGATGTGCCGCCTTTTGAGCCGTGGATATCGAATTAAACAGAAATATTCGCCGTGGAAGGAAAGGGCCGGGAGATGCTCCGGGGACACGGAGCGTGGAAATCCCCTCGGGAAAAGGGGGTGGGGAGCGGGAAGTGGGGAAAAATCCCTGGGAAAAGGGGCTGGGAAGGACCCAGATTCCTTGGAATTCCCCCTTGGGACAATGAGGATGTCACCCGCAGGGGATTCAGCGTGGAAACCCCCTCGGGAAAAGGAGGTTGGGAGTGGGAAACGTGGAAACATCGCCGGGAATAGGGCGGGGGAAGAGCCGTGGCCATAAGGAAGTGCCGCTGCAAAAGGCTGGAGCCGCTCGGGATAACGAAATCCAACGGGAAAAAAAAAAACTAAAAACCAGGGGGGAGAAGGAAAACCATCCCACCCCGAGGTAATCCCACGGGAAAAAGCCCAAATCCTCGTTCCGCCGGCCACGTGCGGACTCACCTTATCCAAGCAGTTCACCTTCTCCGTGGGATACACGATCTTCCCGCAGCGCGCACAGTTGGGATTCATGGCTGCGAACTCGCCCGGAGAAAGGAAAAAAAAATAAAAAATAATAATAAAAAAATAAACCGATTCCCACCGCCTTCTCCTTCCTCTTCTTCTCCCCTTCCCTCCTCCTCCGCCGCCTTCTCTCGCTGAGCCGCCGCCCGCGATGTCGCGACTTTAAATAGTCGGGAAGGGGCGGGGGGGATGGGGAAAGGCAAAGGGCGGCGGGGGTGGGGCGGCCGCCCACGCGTGCGCGCACACGGACCGCGCCGAGCGCGCCCCTCCCCTCTCCCGGAGCGCCGAAACACCCCTAAAAAGGGCCGAAAACGGCGTAAAAAAACCGCAAAAAAAAAAAAAGAAAAAAAAAAATTTACATCGGAGGCGCGCGGCGGGATTCGAACCCGGCACCTTTGGGTGCGGTCGCGGAGTGGAGGGGACTCGCGGCGGCAGCGCGCGGCGGGCGGGGGTATAGCTCAGTGGTAGAGCATTTGACTGCAGATCAAGAGGTCCCTGGTTCAAATCCGGGTGCCCCCTCCAGAAGTGTTTTTGGGGTTTTCTTTTTTTTTTTTCGTTTTTCTGTCGGTGTTTCCGCGGGGCGGAAGCTGAGGGGGGAGGGTCGCATTTTCACGCCGGTGAAACGTGAAACGTTTCACGAAATCCCACATGAAACGGCGACTGCGCGGGCGTGGAGCGAGCGGTAAAGTGACGCCCGGCGACCACGGAGAGACAGTGGGGGTATAGCTCAGTGGCAGAGCATTTGACTGCAGATCAAGAGGTCCCCGGTTCAAATCCGGGTGCCCCCTTGTTTTGTTAGTTTTTTTTTTCCTCCTCTCTTTATCCAATGTTTTCTCGCCCGAGTTATCCCCGGTTCCTCTTTCCATCCCCTCCCGGTGTTTCCCGGTGTTCCCGGTGTTTCCCGGTACCCGTGAGGGTGTGGCGTTTCCCGCCGCCGCTAGGGGGCGCCGCGCGCGGGGCGGGGCGAGGTGAGGCGGGCGCGTTACGTCACATCCGCCGCCTCTTCCGGCGCCAAGATGTCCAAGCGAGGTGAGGTGGGCGCTGCTCTCCGCCGCCATCCGGCTCCATCCGCCGCCATCCGCTGTCCCCGCGGCCTCCCCGGCGCAGCGGGGACCTGGGGAGAGGCGCCTGAGCGTGGGCGGCAGCGGATGTGGCCGGTGTTGTCGCCATCGCCCTCCCCGTGAGGCGCGGGCCCGGCGCCATGGGGCCGGCTCCGTGAGGCCGCTCCGGGCTCTTAACGCTCTTCTCGACCCGCAGGACGCGGAGGTTCGTCCGGGGCCAAGTTCCGCATCTCGCTGGGTCTCCCGGTGGGGGCCGTGATCAACTGCGCCGATAACACCGGTGAGAACGAGGCGGGGACGGCGGGAGGGAACCGGGGGAGCCCCTCGGGAAAAGGCCCCTCGGGAAGGCGGAGGGCGAAGGGTTCAGCGAATTCCCAAACCTCCGTTTTCCATCTGAACGCATCCCTCGGTCCGTGGTAGCGACAGAGCTGATGGGGTCATAGCTGTCCCTGAAAATCCCGGGATAACCCCCCCGAAAATCCCGGGATAACCCCCCCCCGAAAATCCCGGGATAACCCCCCTAAAATCCCGGGATAACGCGGCGCCGCTCCCCGCAGGGGCCAAGAACCTCTACATCATCTCCGTGAAGGGCATCAAGGGCCGCCTGAACCGGCTGCCGGCGGCCGGCGTGGGCGACATGGTGATGGCCACGGTGAAGAAAGGCAAACCGGAGCTGAGGAAGAAGGGTGAGTGCGGGAATCCCACCGGGAGCCGGGCCCGCAGCCCCGCAGCCCTTCTCTAAAGCACTCGTTGGGTCTGTGCCGTGGCTCAGGGAGTTGTCGTGGAAGGGCAGAGCAAAAGCGCCGCTTTTGGGTGAAGTGGCAGCTGCTGGTGCTGTTGATTTCAATCCGCGGTGAGACACGGCGTTTGGGAATCGGGAAGGGACCTTAAATCCCGTCCCTGGTGGCTCCAAAGGGGCTGGGGCATTGCCGGGGATCCCCGGGCAGCCACAGCCGCTCTGGGTGACCTGTGCCGGGATTCCTTCCCTCAATCCCCTCCCGGCAGCCCAAAATTAAAAATTAGGGAGTCATGGAATTCTGTGATTATGGAACTCCTTCCCTAAATCTCTTCCTAAGTCCAGTTGCCCATCAGTAAAAAAAGACTTATGTCACATGGGTCTGTAAAATAAAAATTATGGAGTCATGGAATTCCATGATTATGGAATTCCTTCCCTAAATGTCCTCCTGAGTCCAGTTGCCCATCAGTAAAACAGATGTGATGTCATATGGGTCTTTAAATTTAAAAATTAGGGAATCATGGAATTCTATGATCATAGAATTCCTTCCTTAAATTTCCTCCTGAGTCCAGCTGCCCATCAGTAAAAGAAAAGAGACATTGCATGGATCTGTATAATAAAAATTATGCAGTCATGGAATTCTGTGATTATGGAATTGATCCTTGGAATTTCTTCCCTCAGTCCCCTCCTGAGTCCAGCTGCCATCAGTTAAACAAGACTCATGTCACATGGATCTGTGAAATTCAAATTATGGAATCAATGGAATTCCATTAATAAGGAATTTTTTCCCTCGGTCCCCTCCCGAGTCCAGCTGCCCATCAATAAAACAGGACTCATGTCACGTGGATCTGGATGGATCATTCACACGGATCATTCACAAAATTAAAACCCATGAAATCATATCGTGGAATCACAGGATTTCTATTCCATAAAAATCAGGGAATCATGGAATGATCCAGGTGGGAAGGCACCTCGAATCCCACCCAGCTCCACCCCCTGCCTTGGGCTCGCTCCTCTCCAGAGGAGTTTTTGCTGGATATTTTTTTGCGAATTAACAATTTATTTCGGAATAAAGGTAAGAAAACGGGAAAACCCCAAGTGCAGCTGCAGGTATTTCACACTCAGTGTCGATCATAAAAACTAATTTTTTTTTCACTAAAAGAACAAACCCCCTTGTTCTTTGTGGGACGTGTGTTTATCCCTTTCCCCGCAGTGCACCCTGCCGTGGTGATCAGGCAGAGGAAATCCTACAGGAGGAAGGACGGAGTGTTCCTCTACTTCGAGGACAACGCGGGGGTGATTGTCAACAACAAAGGGGAGATGAAAGGTGAGGATGGGAGGTGTGATCTACTGGGGATTGTGTCCTCCTGGGGCTGGGAATCGTCCTGCTGGGACTGGGGATTGTGTTCTGTTGGGAATTGTGTTCTACTGGGAGTTCTGTCCTGCTGGGAATTGTGTCCTCCTGGGACTGGGAATTGTCCCAGCTCGGAATTATGTTCTACTGGGAATTGTGTCCTGCTGGGAGTTCTGTCCTGCTGGGGCTGGGAGTTGTGTCCTACTGGGAATTGTCCTGTGGGACAGGGACTTGTGATCTACTGGGAACTGTGATCTACTGGGAATTGTGTCCTGCTGGGGCTGGGAATCGTCCTGCTGGGAAAGGGAATTGTGTCCTACTGGGAATTGTGACATACTGGGAATTGTGTCCCACTGGGAATTGTCCTGTGGGGCTGGGAGTTGTGTCCCACTGGAAGTTGTGTCCCACTGGGAATTGTCCCACTGGGAGATGTGTCCTGCTGGGAACACAGCAGTATCACAGGGCTGAGCTCTGCTGGAGGAAAGGACTCAGGATTCCCCTCAGAGAATGGGATTTCTGGGGTGGGAAATGCTGCCCTGAATCACAGAATTCCAGAGTGGTTTGGCTGGAAGGGAGCTGGGAGCTCCTCCCAGGGACATCTGGAGGAGGCCACGAGGCTGGGAACACAAACCCTGAACGAGTGAGGAGTGACTGAGGGAGCTGGGGGTGTTTATCCTGGACAAAAGGAGGCTCAGGGGTGACTTCATCACTCTCCACAGCTCCTGGGAGGTGGCTGAAGCCAGTGGGGGGTTGGTTGGGTTTTTTTTTTTCCTTGAGCTGCACCGAGGGAATTTTAGGCTGGATGTGAGGAATAAAAATCGTTCTACTCCAAGAGTGATAAAGTGCTGGAGTGATCTGCCCAGGGAGCTGTGGAGTCACCATCCCTGGGTGGGTTTAGATAAAGATGGGATGTGGAGCTCAGTGCCAGGGTTTCGTTGATCCTAAAGGTCTCTTCCAACGTTATAATTCTGTGAATTCTCCGAGTTTTCCCTGATCCCAGGCTGCTCCCAGCCTGGCTTTGGACACTTCAGGGATCCAGGGGCAGCCAGAGCTGCTCTGGGAGTTGCCCCCCAGCCCCTCAGGCAGGAGCTAACCCCGTGGTGTCCCTGTTTTCCAGGCTCAGCCATCACAGGCCCCGTGGCCAAGGAATGTGCAGATCTGTGGCCCAGGATCGCCTCCAACGCCGGCAGCATCGCCTGAGCCCTGCCCTGCCCCGCCAGGGACACTCAATAAAACTCCTGCTTCCAACCCCACCGTGCTCTTATTGCCAAACTGGAGCAGGCTTGTGCTGGGGAAGGGGTTTGTGGAGCTCCAGCTGGGGAATGGGTTGGAGGGATTTAGCGGTTCTGGGTTTTTTGGGGCAGGTTCCTGAAGAATCCCTGGGACAAATTTTAATGATCCTGAATGAATATCTTGTCTGAGAGGAGCTGGGAGGGGTCTGTGGCAGCTCAGGGTTAGAGAATTCCAGGGATTTCCTTCTGGAATGGGCAATTTACCTGTTTTGGAGTGGAGCAGTGCCTGAGGCTGCAGGTTCCTGCTGGACAGTGGGACCTGAGTGTCCCTGGCTGGGGACACAGGCCACTGCTGTCCCCTGAGGAGTGGCTGGAGATGAAACCTTGGTGCCATCTGCACCTGGAGAGCTCGGGATCGGCTCAGAACCTTCTGGAGCACAGTGGGGAGGGATGCCCAGGGAGCCCTTGGTGGTTTTCCTGCTGCTCCTGGAGCAAAAGGAGGAATGCTTCGGGTGGGAGCTGTGAATTCCTGCCCCACAGGATGGGGGGAGTCTCATCCCCGGGCCCACAGGTGACAACGGGGTGGCTTTGTCCTGTTTTTGGGGCCTGGAACACTCGGCCCCAAATCCTTGGGCAGGAAAAGGGGGCAGCTCCCAGCACTGCAATTCCCAGCTGGCAGCGAGCTGTTCCTGCTGCACTTCTGGAGATTCTCGATGTTCCTGTGCCATTCTCGATGTTCCTGTGCCATTCCCGATGGTTTTGTGCCATTCCTGATACCTTTGTGCCATTCCTGATACCTTTGTGCCACCCATTCCCAAAGTTCCTGTGCCATTCCTGATGGTTTTGTGCCATTCCTGATGCCTTTGTGCCACTCCCCATGTTCTTGTGCCATTCAGGATGGTTCTGTGCCACTCATTCCCGATGTTCCTGTGCCATTCGTGGTGGTTTTGTGCCATTCTGAATGTTCCTGTGCCATTCCCAAAGTTCCTGTGCCATTCCCCATGTTCCTGTGCCATCCCTGATGCCCTTGTGCCACCCATTCCCGATGTTCCTGTGCCATTCCCGATGTTCCTGTGCCATTCCCGATGTGTTTGTGCCTTCCAGCGGGGAAGGCAATGACCCCTCTGGGATTCAGCAGAACCCAGGCGAGGCTGCACAAACCCCTGGCCCTGCTTTGGGAGGGGTTTTTAATCCCCTCTCACCATTCCCGGTGGATTCCTGGACATTCCAGGACATCCCAGAGCTGGCTGCAAGGCAGCAGGAGGAAACTTGGCCGAGGTTTTGCACGTCCCGAGGGTCCCATCCCCGTGTTCTCCCCAGGGTTTTGGAGCAGGAGAGCGCCCGTGGGTCATTCCCGGGAGGACACAGCCCTCTGGGGGTGTGACCCCGACATTCCAACCCCGCAGCTGGAGGGGATTCCCGTCTTCCCACCATCCCAAAAGTGCAGGGACCCGCTGTAAGGGACCACCCCAATGGAGCTGCTCTCGTGGATCAGTGTTTTGAAGTCAGTGCTGGAAACGTTCCTTTCCTTTTGTCCACATTTGGGTTTTTTTTTTGAGAGGGAATCAGGTGGGAATTCAGTACCTGGAGTGTGGTGAGAGCCCTGGCGTGGGGCTGAGAGCCGCTGGGAAGTGACAGCCAGCCCTGGGATGTGACACAGCCACGTCAGTGGCCACCAGGAGCCTCACCTGGCCACAAGGAGCCTCACCTGGCTGCTGTGCCCAGGTGGGGGCATAGCTCAGGGGCAGAGCATTTGACTGCAGATCAAGAGGTCCCCGGTTCAAATCCGGGTGCCCCCTCCCCTTTTTCCATCTTTTTATCCCCAAAACTGTGCTCAGGAGCCCGGAATTCCCAGGTTTTCCCCAGGAGCTGGGTGTTGTCCCTGTGCTGGGCAGAGGGAAGAGGCTGATTCCCAGAGCAGCATCAGGGAGCGTTGGTGAGGAAAAGGAGGAGGATTTGGGGAGGATCTGGGGTTTGTCCTGGGGTTAATTAGCAGAGTTTTGCTGGGATGGTAATGAGCAGGGAGATTCCTGCCGGGAATGCCCATGGAAAGGAGGGGGTACAGTTCAATGGGAGAATATTTGACTGCACATCAAGAGGTTCAGCTCCTCTTTTCTCCTCCTCTTCCTCTTCCTCCAGCCTTCCCTCTGGCCAAAGCTTCCAGGGAAGGTTGGGGAGCTGCTGTGGGATGTGGGAGCTTCACCAAGGCCCTGGAAAAGTGCAGCGGTGTGAGTTTGTTATCTCCTTTCCTTCTGTCAGAGCCGGGGCTAAAGGCTCAGGAGACTCACTTCGTGTTTGGATTCAGGTGTAATTAATTCTTATCCACCTTACAGTCTCACAAGTTGTGAGTTCCAGCTAAGGTAGAAAATGGTTCTGTCTCTATCTCCTTCCAAGGTCTTTGAGGCATAAATTATCATATTCTGAGATGACACTTCAATTATTTTTATTTTTAACCCAATAACCAAACACCCGTGGCCCGCAATGAGGATTTTTCTTTTCAACTACAAAAACCACCCAGACCCATGAAGAAAAAAGTGAAAAAGAACTCACTTTATGCCCTAAATCCTCCATCTTGCTTTATATATATATTATTATATTCTAAAAGCTTCAACTCTCGGTTTTGCACCCTGTGATATGACACACCTCTATCCAAACTCCTCACTCACAATCCCAGGGCTCTCTCTCGATTTTAGGAGCCTTTTCCACAGCCTCGGGTCAAATGTGGTGTTTTCTGGGGTCAGCAGAGAACTCCCGGGATTCCCGGTGCCCAGGGGTTGTGCGGTGGGTGAGGAGCCAGGGACAGGAGCCGCCCACGGGAAACCCGCCTCTGCCCCGGCCCCGAGGAGCCCAGCTCCCTGGGAATTCCCTGCCACGGGAAAACCGACCCCGGATCCGGGCTGGAGCCTGGAATGGGGAAAACTGAACCTGGATCCGGGCTGGAGCCTGGAATGGGGGAAAACTGAACCCGGATCCGGGCTGGAGCCTGGAATGGGGGAAAACCGAACCCGGATCCGGGCTGGAGCCTGGAATTGGGGAAAACTGAACCTGGATCCGGGCTGGAGCCTGGAATGGGGAAAACTGAACCTGGATCCGGGCTGGAGCCTGGAATGGGGGAAACTGAACCCGGATCCGGGCTGGAGCCTGGAATGGGGGAAAACTGAACCCGGATCCGGGCTGGAGTCTGGAATGCGGGAAAACTGAACCTGGATCCGGGCTGGAGTTTGGAATGGGGGAAAACTGAACCTGGATCCGGGCTGGAGCCTGGAATGGGGAAAACTGAACCTGGATCCGGGCTGGAGCCTGGAATGGGGAAAACTGAACCCGGATCCGGGCTGGAGTTTGGAATGGGGGAAACTGAACCTGGATCCGGGCTGGAGTTTGGAATGGGGGAAAACTGAACCCGGATCCGGGCTGGAGTTTGGAATGGGGGAAAACTGAACCTGGATCCGGGCTGGAGCCTGGAATGGGGGAAAACCGAACCCGGATCCGGGCTGGAGCCTGGAATGGGGGAAAACCGAACCTGGATCCGGGCTGGAGCCTGCAATGGGGGAAAACTGAACCTGGATCCGGGCTGGAGCCTGGAATGGGGGAAAACCGGGACTGGATTTACGCTAGGAACAGGAATGGGGGAAAACCAGGACTGGATTTTGCCTGGAGTCTGGAATGGGGGAAAACCGGGACTGGATCAGGGCTGGAATATGGAGTTGGGGAAAACCTGGACTGGACTACAGCCAATATATGGAATGGGGGAAAGCCTGGACTGGATCACGGTGGGAGATGGTAGGGAGGAAAACCCGGACTGGACAGTAGCCAGCCCAGGGAATGGGAGGAAACCTGAACTGGATGCAGGCAGGATTCCAGGATGGAATGGGGAATATCCCAGACTGGATCAGGGCTGGGAAATGGAACAAAAGGAATCATATCTGCCATATTTTATCCCATTTATCTCCCTGGACCTTCGACAGGGACACTGGGCTGCACAGGAGCTGTGGAGGAAAGGGATCCAATCCCTGGACAACAAAACTTTTTTTTCTTTGCTAATAAAAGTTTTTAAATGTCCCTGGTGCAGGTGTCACCCCATGGGGGTATAGCTCAGTGGTAGAGCATTTGACTGCAGATCAAGAGGTCCCTGGTTCAACTCCAGGTGCCCCCTCTCTTTTTCCTCTTCCTTCCACCTTCTTTGGCCAGAAATTTCCCACAGGGAAAATCCACGGAGATCCCTGAGCCCGTTCTGTGTGCGGGGTGTTGGTTCTGAGCTGCAGCACGCACGGAACGAGGCCCTGATGGTCAGGGGAGTGCAGAGGTTCTGCTTTGCCTGTTCTGATTTCCCTGTAGACACCAGATCTCCCAGAATTTCTCCTTTTTTGCCATCATTTATCCCCTTTAACCCCATGTCCAGCCTTTGGCAGGTCCATTAAAGTGCTCAGGGGGTGTCGAGGAAAGGGATTCAATCCCTGGAAAACAAAACTCATCCCTTTCCCAATAAACATTTTTAAATGTCCCTGGTGCAGGTGTCACCCCAGGGGGGTATAGCTCAGTGGTAGAGCATTTGACTGCAGATCAAGAGGTCCCTGGTTCAACTCCAGGTGCCCCCTCTCTTTTTTTCCTCTTTTGCCGCTTTTCCCGGGGGATTTTGGGGGGTTTGGTCACCGGGAGGCAAAGGAGGAATGGCAGCTCAGCCTCTTCTTCTGCTCATCCTTTTCCCTGCTGCAGTCAGAGACGGGAGAGAGGGGAAAACGTCAGAGGCTCCCTGGCGGTTCAGAGCACTCAGGGGACAGACTGGGACAGACTGGGACAGACTGGGGCTGGGGAGGAGTTAGGGAGGAGCTGGGCCAAGGTCGTGTGGGAGTGCAGTGACTCCGTGGCTGCTGCTGGTGCACTCCAGTCCCAGAGGTTCTGCAGCAGGAGCCCGTTCCTCAGGAACAGATAACTCAGGGATTTGGTGAAAACATCCTTTAAATGTTTTATTTTATATCAAAAGTAACAGGGGGTATAGCTCAGTGGTAGAGCATTTGACTGCAGATCAAGAGGTCCCTGGTTCAACTCCAGGTGCCCCCTCTCTTTTCCTCTTCCTTTGGCCAAAATCCTCTCCAGAAAGAAGCTGGAGAGCTCTGGTTGGATCTCGTGAGTTTGTTCTGTACCCTCAGTGCTGCCCAGGAGCTCCAGCTTCAAAGGATTTGTGCTCTGACTACGGGGACAGCTCAGGGCTTGTGTTCTGCGTGAGAACCTTTCCTCTGGAGGAACTTTTCTCCTAATTCTCATTTTCTCCAGATTTTCTCCTCATTTTCAGCCCTAACTGGTGGTGTTTTACACCCTTTCGCAGGCACCTTGAGGTGCTCAGGAGCTGTGGAGGAAAGAGATCCAATCCCTGGATAATAAAACTTTATTTCTTTCCCAATAAATATTTTTAAATGTCGCTGGTGCAGGTGTTATCCCAGGGGGTACAGCTCAGTGGTAGAGCATTTGACTGCAGATCAAGAGGTCCCTGGTTCAACTCCAGGTGCCCCCTCTCTTTTTCCCCTTCCTTTGGCCAAAAATTTCCCACAGGGAAAATCCACGGAGAGCCCTGAGCTGGTGCTGTGCATTCAGTGCTGGTCCTGAGCTCCAAAACCCAGGAACAGAGGCTCTAGGAAAGCTTTGGGGCTGTGCCCTGACCACTCACTGCCTGTGTTGTGCTCTTCTCTGTCCTCAATCCTTGCTAATCATCACTACAATTTCTCATTTTCACCATCATTTATCACATCTAACTCCCTTTAACACATTTAACACCACAATTTATCACATTTTACCAGGCACTCCTTGGGCTGCACAGGAGCTGTCGAGGAAAGAGATCCAATCCCTGGACAATAAAACTTTATTTTCTTACCCAATAAATATTTTTAAATGTCCCTGGTGCAGGTGTTATCCCAGGGGGGTATAGCTCAGTGGTAGAGCATTTGACTGCAGATCAAGAGGTCCCTGGTTCAACTCCAGGTGCCCCCTCTCTTTTCTTTTTTTTTTCTCTTTTTTTCTCTTTTTTCCCCTCTTCCTTCAGCCCAAATCCTTCAGGGGAAGGTTGGGAAGTTCCTGTGGGATGTGGGAGGTTGTGCTGGGCAGGGAATGTGGGGAGGAAACACCAAAGCCCTGGAAAAGCTCGGGATTTTTGCACTGGGTAGGAACTGCTCCCTGTCTGCGTGTGCCTTTCTCTGGTTTTAACTCTCTGCAGCCACAACTGACCAGAATTTCTCATAATTCATATAATTTCTCATAATTCCCATTGTTTCTCCTAATTTATCACATTTAATTCCCTGCACAGCCTGAGGCAGGCACAGGGGCCTGTCAAGTGAAGGGCTCCAACCCACAGAGAGAAAAACCTGAGGCTCTAAAACTCATTTTCATTGCACCAGGGGGTATAGCTCAGTGGTAGAGCATTTGACTGCAGATCAAGAGGTCCCTGGTTCAACTCCAGGTGCCCCCTTTTTCCCTCCTTTTTTTTCCATTAAAAAGTGAGGATTCCTCCTGTTTTATCCCCAGTGTGTCTGTGCCTGCACAGGAGCAGGGCTGGGAGCTCCAGGATTAAAAAACCGAGCTCTCAGCTACACAAACCCTGCAGGAATCCAACCTCTGGGGCAGTGACAAAGGCCAGCCACAACGTTTGTGTCTGTGCAGATTTGGCTGGGACATTTACCTGCAGTGGGAATAAAACCTGAGCTGGGTTTCAGGGATTTTACTGCTCTTTTCTATATGTATTTTTTTTTTTTAGGGATTTTATTGCTTTTTTTTCAAGCAGTAGAACAGGGGGTATAGCTCAGTGGTAGAGCATTTGACTGCAGATCAAGAGGTCCCTGGTTCAACTCCAGGTGCCCCCTCCTTTTACCTTTCTTTTGCTCAAATCTTTCACAAAAAAACCCCGTGGAGAGCTCTTGGAGGATCCGCCACCTGGTTCTGTGCACTCAGTGCTGGTTCTGAGCCCCAGAATCCAAGGAATGAGGCCTTAAGTGTCAGGGAAGTGCAAGGTTTGTGCTCTGTGTGAGAACCACTCGCTGTCTGTGTGAGCTTTTACTCTGTTTTAAATTCCCTGCAGGCATCGGGCCTGCCACAATTTCTCATTTTCACCACCATTTAATTCCCTGTACCTGGGGCAGGTACCTTAAGGTGCTCAGGGAGCTGTCAAGGAAAAGAATCTAATCCTTGGACAACAAAACTTTTTCCTTTCCCAATAACTATTTTTCAATGTCCCTGGTGCAGGTGTTATCCCAGGGGGTATAGCTCAGTGGTAGAGCATTTGACTGCAGATCAAGAGGTCCCTGGTTCAACTCCAGGTGCCCCCTCTCTTTTTTTCAATTTTGCTGCTTTTTCACGGATTTTTTCCTGCACAAACTCCTCACACACACACCACGGAGAGCTTTCCTTACCCCTCTGAGGTCTCAGAAATCCCTCGGCGACGTTTTGCCAAGCCTGAACTGAGACTTTGCCACGTTCCCTCTCTGCTCTCCCGAGTCCTGCACGGACAAACTCAACAGCTGCCGCTCCAGTTTATCCTGTTGGAGTAATCACCCTTAATTTAAGCAGTGAATTACGTGTATTATTCATTTCTAGAAGCCCCGAGCCGCGCTGAGCTGTCCCCTCCAGGCTCTGATGTCCAAACCAGTTTGGGTGGCTGCGGTGACACCAGGTCACGGTGTGGGTAGCCTCGGGGCTCGAACTCGTGACCCGCAGCCCCGCAGGCGGCAGCGCTGCCCCTGAGCCACGCCCCGGCCGCGGGGTGCGGGGGCCGCGGGGGGCGCCGCGGGGAGGGTGGCGCGGGGGCAGCGCGGCGGGCTGCGGACACAGAGATCACGGGTTCGAAACCCGGCCCGGCCCCACCGGGAAGTCGCCGCTTCTATCCCGGGAGGATCACAAGCTCCAAATTGGGAGATCAGTGGTGTTATCCCGGGCTATCACTGGTGTTATCCTGGGAGATCACTTGTATTAGCCCGGGATATCACTGGTGGTACCCCCTGGGAGATCACTGGTGCTGCCTCGAGATATCACTGGTGTTATCCCAGGAGATCACTGATGTTATCCCGGGATATCACTGGTGGTAGCCCCGAGAGATCACTGATGTTATCCCGGGGTATCACTGGTGGTAGCCCCGAGAGATCACTGGTGTTAACCCAGATCACAGGTGTTAACCCGGGAGACCACCGGCTGTATCCCGAGAAGTTCACCACCTCTGACCCGCCCCGGCACAGGAGATCCTCAGTTCTACCCCACCACAGCCTGGGAGGTGCCAGGTTCTGACCCACCCCGGGCACCACCAGAGGTGACAGAACCGACAGGGACAGGCTGTTCGTCACCGAATTCCGGGCTGCAGCACTTTGGCACCAAAGGTCCGAGCCCCAGGCGCTGCCCGTCCCCTCCGCGCGTTGTTGTGGCGAGCAAAGCCTGACAGACTCGTCCCGTGGCTTTAGGTGCTTTAAGAATTACTCACTTCATCATTTCCAGGCGTTTCTTTGGGATTGCTGCAACCAGCCTCATTTGAAACAGGCTCAGATCTTGTCTTAACTCCCTGGAAGCGCTCGAGGCCAGGCCGCACGGGGCCTGGAGCAATCTGGGGAAATGGAAGGCGTCCCTGCCCACGGCAGGGGTGGGAATAGATGAGCTTTGAGGTCCCTTCCCACCCAAACCAGTCTGGGCTCTATGAACGGAATAAAAACACCCCCAGGCGCGGGACTAAGTGGCCTCTCTGCCGGTTCTTCCTTTCCCTCCTCCTCCCTCACAGTCCCTACTGCGCGCCGCCATCTTCCCGCCGCCTGAGCGGAAGTGACGCACCGGAAAGCGGAAGTAGAGGAAAAGCAAGCGGCGGAGCGCGGTGATGACGTATTTCCTGTCCCGGTAGCGGCGGGGGACGCACTCGCCCGGCAGCCGCGATGGGAGGGGGAGACTTGGTGAGGGGAACGGGGGGCTGTGAGGGGAATGAGGGAACCGGGGGGAGCTGTGAGGGGAACGAGGGAACCGAGGAGGAACTGAAAGGGGAATGAGGGAACCGGAGAGGCTGAAGGGGGCCGGAGGGGCTGAAGGGGGCCGGGGGAGCGGGAAGGGAGCCAGGAGGGCTGCGGGGAAGCAGGAGGGGAACGAGGGGCCCGGGGAACTGAGGGGAAGCAGGGGATGAGAGGGGTCTGAGGGGGATCAGAGGGGTCGGCAGGTCCGAGGGTAACTGGGGGAAGTTAGACGGGACAGATGAGGCTGAAGGGCGTTGGGATGGTGGCGGAGAGAGAGGGGTCGGGGGACGCTGAGGGCAGAGGGGCTGTGGGGAGACTGAGGGGCGTCAGCGGGTGCTGAAGGCGGCCGGGGCTGGGAGAGGGGTCGGCAGAGCCCCGCGGGGTCTGAGGGAGGGTTTGGAGGGGCGGCAGGGCAGGACCGTGCGGTGTCCCCGGGAGCTGAGCCCGGCCCCGGGGCCGTTCTCCCGGTGTCGGTGGATGGGGCCCTGCCCAGGCCCCTCGGTGCCAATCCCGTGCCAATCCCGTGCCAATCCCGTGCCAATCCCGTGCCAATCCCCGCTCTCCACAGAACCTGAAGAAGAGCTGGCACCCGCAGACGCTGCGCAATGTGGAGAAGGTGTGGAAGGCGGAGCAGAAGCATGAGGCCGAGAGGAGGAAGATCGAGGAGCTGCAGCGGGAGCTGCAGGAGGAGCGGGCCCGGGAGGAGATGCAGCGCTACGCCGAGGACATGGGCACCGTGCGGTGAGACCGGGACACGGGGATGGCACAGGGGACACTGCGGGGACAGTGCGGGGATGGCACAGGGGTCAGCACAGAGAGCACATGGGACAGCATAGGGGACACCACTGCGGGGACAGCACAGGGGACACTGCGGGGATGGAATGGAGACAGCACAGGGGACACTGCAGAGAGAGCACGGGGACAGCACAGAGAGCACAGGAGACAGTGTGGGGACGGCACAGGGGACACTGCAGAGGGGACAGCACAGAGAGCATAGGGGACACTGCGGAGACACTGTGGGGACGGCACAGGGGACATTTCAGGGATGGCATGGGGACAGCACAGGGGAAAGTGTAGGGACACTGCAGAGAGAGCACAGGGACAGCACAGAGAGCACAGGGGACAGTGTGGGGATGGCACAGGGGAAACTGCAGAGGGGACAGCACAGAGAGCACAGGGGACACTGTGGGGACACTGCGGGGACGGCACAGGGGACACTTCAGGGATGGCATGGGGACAGCACAGCACGGGGACAGTGTGGGGACACTGTGGGGAGAGCACAGGGGACAGAGCGGGGACAGCATGGGGATGGCACAGAGAGGGCACAGGGACAGCAGAGGGGACAGCACAGACAGCACGGGGACAGTGTGGGGATGGCACAGGGACTGCACAGGGAGCATGGGGACAGCACAGATAGCACAGGGGACAGCTGAGGGGACAGCACAGAGACCACAGGGAGCAGCGTGGGGACAGCACAGGGATGGCAGGGGACAGCATAGAGAGCACAGAGACAGAATGGGCACAGCACAGGGGACAGCCAGCCCTGGCCCTGCTCTGGGGCTGGGTTAGTGCTGCCCATGCCCCTGGGGACAATGGCTCTGCTGCTCATGGAATGGATTTGGGATGGAAGGGACATCAGAGCCTGGGCAGTGCCACGGCAGGGACACCTCCCACTGGTGTCCCAAACCCCATCCAACCCAGCCTTGGGCACTTCCAGGGATGGGGCAGCCACAGCTTCTCTGGGAATTCCTTTTCCATCCCCTCCCTTCTTTCCCAGGCAGGAATTCCTTCCCAAAATCTGCCCTCTGTCAATTCAACCCCATTCCCCGTGTGCTGTCCCTCCACCCCTTGTCCCAAATCCCTCTGCAGCTCTCCTGGAACCCCAGTCAGGTACTGAAAGACCCCAGCCAGATCACCCCAGAACTTTCCCAGGCTGAACAATCCCAATCCTCCCAGCAGAGGAGGAAACTGATGAGAGTTGAGTTTTGTTCCCCATGGACAAGTTTCCCTCTGAGCCTTCCAACAAATCCCTGGAAGCTGCAGGATAAATAAAAAGAGTGTTGGGTTTTTTTTGGAGCCAGGAAGCGTGAGGAGAAGCTGGAGTGGATGTACCAGGGCCCTGGAGGGATGGTGAACAGGGAGGAGTACCTGATGGGGCGCCCCGTGGACAAATTCATCCTGGACAAGGTTGGGGACAAGGACGCCGGTGGCTCTGGGGACACGGGGCTGCTGCCAGGCTCCATCTTCGCCAGGGCTGGGGCCAGCTCCGTGCTGGACATGGCCACCAAGATCCGGGAGGACCCGCTCTTCATGATCAGGTGTGTGACAAACACGGGCTCAGCGGGGTTTTACTGGGGTTTTCTCAAGTTTCCTGAGGGATAAAAAGGGAGAAATCAGTAACAGGAGCTCGGTGGTGATCGAGGCATCCCAGTAACCCATAGCAGCTCATTGGATAAAGATATTGCACTTTTATGAAGATATTTACATTTTTATGAAGAGATTTATTTGCATTTTTGTGAAGACCTTTGGCATTTTTATGAACGTATTTATTTATGTATTTGTTTACATTTTTATTGGAAACAAATACATCAATTTCTCTTGGAAACAAATCCTTGTACTCCTAAAAGGGCCAGAAGAGGGGAAATTCCTCCTCAGTTTTGCTAAATACACAATATTTCTCCTTTTTTTTTCCTGCTTTCTGTGGTTTTTTTTAAGAGCTTCATTTCTGGATCATCTCTGTGAAAATGTGATTTAAAAAAAAAAATTGTTTTGTTTTGGTTTTTTTCCTGCTTTAGGAAGAGGGAGGAGGAAAAGAAAAGAGAAGTTTTGAACAATCCAGTGAAAATGAAGAAGATCAAAGCCTTGGTAGGTGTGAGCCAGGGGAGGAGCAAAATTCAGAATTTTGCTTGTTCAGGACGAGGAGCTGGACTCTGCTCCTTAAATCCTCAATGCTGAGAGAAAAACTTCCTTAAAGGAGATTTTTCTGCCTTTAAATCTTTAAATTTATCAAGATCTCTTCATTTTTACAAAGAGATTTCTCTTGCAAACGCTGCAGAGCCTTTTGATTTTTTACACCTTTAAATAAGAAAAAAAAATCTGCATACATCTTTAAATTAAAAGCATTTATAACTACAATTAACATCTCCACGTTTTTCTGTTTCCTGCCAAGATTTTTTTTTTATTTTATTTTTTTTTTTTGGCTTGGATTTTGTGCCAGGAGCTTTCCCATGAGGAATTCTGATTTTTTTTTTTTTCCTGTGATTTTGAGGGATTTTTTTTTTTTTTGCCTTTTTCAGCTGCAGAACAGTTTGGATAAAAAGGAGAGGAAGAAGAAGAAGGAGAAGAAGAAGAAGCACAAGAAACATCGACGGCGCAGCTCCAGCAGCCACAGCTCCAGCTCTGAGGAGGACAGGGGCAGAAATAAGTGAGTTTTGCCTCTTTTTTTTTTTTATTATTCTTATTTTTATTCCTGCTCTCCCTGAGCTTTGTCTTCCTAATTAATGCTTTTAATTAAATGTTTGGTTAAATGTTGTTTTGCTCCATTGGTTTGGCATGGTTAATGTATGAAATGTTTAAAATTAGTAATGGATAAAAGGGGTTTATTGGTAAAAAATGGATTTATTCTTGCAATTCATCTGCTTCAAATGGATTCTATTTTCTTTTTTAGGTCTCAGAAAAAGGTGGACAGTTCCTCCTTGAAGGCTGCTTCTTCCAAACTCCCAGGATATGGCTTGCAGGTACACCCTGAGAGAGGGAAAAGCAGGAATTTTGGGAACAGCTGGAGCAGGATTTATGAGTGAGACATGATTTAGTAAATTTTAGATTCAATTTGGAGGCAGCTAAGCTTTGAAATTCAAATTATTCAGAGCTTGGCTGGAGGTTTGCTCAGGATTCAGGATGAGGTTTGCCTGGATGCTCCTCATTATCCATGGAATGATGGAATGGGTGGGAGGGGACAGCAAAACCCCTCTAATGCCATCCCTGCCACCTCTCACTGTCCCAGGCTGCTCCAGCCTGTCCTGGGACACTTCCAGGGATCCAGGAGCAGCCACAGCTTCTCTGGGAATTCCACCCCGGGCAGGAATTCCCTCCCTCAGCTGTGCCAGACCTCATCCCCTGTGCCCTGTGAGGGCTGCTCCCATCCCACCTCATCCCAATCCATCCCTAACCCCATCCTAATCCATCCCTAACCCCATCCCAATCCATCCCTAACCCCATCCCAATCCATCCCTAACCCCATCCCAATCCATCCCTAACCCCATCCCAATCCATCCCTAACCCCATCCCAATCCATCCCTAACCCCATCCCAATCCATCCCTAACCCCATCCCAATCCATCCCTAACCCCATCCCAATCCATCCCACCCCATCCTAATCCATCCCTAACCTCATCCCACCCCATCCCAATCCATCCCACCTGTTGGGGAAGATGAATCAGAGAAACCTTATAAATATGATTGATTAGCAAAAGATTCTGAAAATATGAAACCTGTAATGGAAATAGAAATGAAAACTGATTTTGAGTTGCAGGATACTGAGTCTTAGTTCCTGTATAACCTGAAAACAATAACCTAGCTGTAGGGGAATCCATTCTGGTGATCTGAGGGACCCAAAGGTCAATGCAGCAAAACAGAAAAGTCTAAAGAGCAGTTTTTAGAGTTTAAAATATAACACAGTGTGGTGATGTAGTAGTTCTTACAGGCTGAGTGTAGATTCTAGAGGATTTTGTGTCTTGTGTTGGTTGGTCACTGAAAATTAGAATATTCCTCACAAAAGGAGATAGAATGGATTGTAACAAGGACCTCTTGGCTCTTACCTCAATGTTGGGGAAGATGAATCAGGGAAACCTTATAAATGTGATTGATTAGCCAAAGATCCTGAAAATATGAAACCTGTAATGGAAATAGAAATGAAAACTGATTTTGAGTTGTAGGATACTGAGTCACTCTCACCTCTCTTAACTCCTACCTCTCTCAGCTCTCACTCCTCCTGCTCTTCCCTCTTCCTCCTCTTTTCCCTGCTCTCTCCCTGCCCTTTGCTCTCTCTCAGCTCTCCCCTGCTGTTCTCTCTCCCTCTCTCTTTGGGCTTTCCCTCCAGCCCAGGCTGCTGGCTGAGGGCAGGACCCTTTTACCCACGGCCCTTCCAATAAAACCGCATTTTCTGGAATATCTCAGGCCAGCAGAATTCCTTGTCCCTGCTGTCTGTGGGTTCTCCTACACCCATCCCATGCTAATCTAATCCATCCCAATCCATCCCAGTGTTCCCAGCAGAGCTCTCTGTTCCAGGTGAAGGCCCCTGAGCAGACCCAGAGCCCCCCAGGTCACCCCAGAGCCCCCCACAGATCCCGGGAGCGCTCCCGGAGCTCGTCCCGCTCCCCACAGAGACATTCCAGCAGGAGGAACCCCGAGAGAGGCTCAGGATCCCCTTCCAGGCACAGCAAACTGTGAGTGGCACTCCCTGCAGCCCCATCCCTGCCATCCCTGCTCCCTGCACGTGTCCAGGTGCCCCCCAATCCCTGGTTTTATTGGGGTCACCCTCTGCAGTCACACCCTTGGGGCTGGGGTTTGTTCGGGCTCCTTCTTCAAACTGATCATTCAGAGCTGTTCAATTGTCTTTATTTAATGCAGATAAAATTAGAAAAACCGTTTATTGGTTGATGGCTGATGGAGCTGATCATTCAGAGCTGTTCAATTGTCTTTATTTAATGCAGATAAAATTAGAAAAAACGTTTATTGGTTGATTGCTGATGGAGCTGATCACTCAGAGCTGTTAAATTATCTTTTTTTTTAATACAGATCAAATTAGAAAAATCCAGATATTTGTTGATCAGTTTTGGGATCCCAGTTCTCTTCAAGCTGATCATTCAGAGCTCTTAAATTGTCTTTTATCAATACAGATAAAATTACAAAAAGAGGTATTGCTGAGAGAATTCCAGTTCTCTTCAAGCTGATCGTTCAGAGCTGTTTAATTGTCTTTATTTAATACAGATCAAATTATAAAAACCCAGATATTCGCTGATTACTTTCAGAATGCCAGTTCTCTTCAAGCTGATCATTCAGAGCTCTTAAATTACATTTATTTAATATAGATAAAATTATAAAAATCCAGATATTTGTGGGTTACTTTTGGAATCCCAGTTCTCTTCAAGCTGATCATTCAGAGCTCTTAAATTACATTTATTTAATACAGATAAAATTATAAAAAATCCAGATATTTGTTGATGTCTTTTGGAATTCCAGTTCTCTTCAAGCTGTTCATTCAGAGCTCTTAAATTACATTTGTTCAATAGAGATGAAATGATAAAAAAGCAGGTATTTGTTGATTGCTGATAGAATCCCAGTTCTCTTCAAAATGATCCTTCACAGCTGTTCAATCATCTTTATTTAATACAGATAAAATTATAAAAGGGAGTAACTTGTTGCTTCCTGATAAAACAACTTAAAAATAAATTCTGAATTTATTCAGAGTAGGATTTGTTTCTAGAGTGGCAGGTGACAGCCAGCCTGGGCCTCAGGGTGTGTTACACCCCCGGGGATGTGTGTAAGTGGGATTTTGTGTGGATTTTGGTGCTGATGAGGGGGTTTGGGGCCTGCAGGCACAGCGGCCGCCAGGAGAAGGGCAGAGCCAGGAGCCCTTCCCCCAAGAAGAGCTTCAGGCGCCAGCACACCTCGGGCTACACCAGGTATGGGGGGCCTTGTCCCTTGTCCCTGTCCCTTGTCCCTGTCCCTTGTCCCTGTCCCTTGTCCCTGTCTCTTTCCCTGTTCCCATCTGTGTCCTGTCCCTTGTCCCTGTCCCTGTTTCTATCCTTGTCCTTGTCCCTGTCCCTTGTCCCTGTCTCTTTCCCTGTTCCTGACCCTGTCCTGTCCCTGTTTCTATCCTTGTCCCGTGTCACCATCCCTTGTCCCCGTCCCTGTCCCCATCCCTGTCTCTTTCCCTGTTCCCGTCCCTGTCCTTTGTCCCTTTCCCTGTCCCTTGTCCCTGTCCTGTCCCTGTTTCTATCCTTGTCCCTGTCCCTTGTCCCCGTCTCTTTCCCTGTTCCCATCTGTGTCCTGTCCCTGTCCCTTGTCCCTGTCCCTGTTTCTATCCCTGTCCCTTGTCCCTGTCTCTTGTCCCTGTCCTTTTCCTTGCCCCTGTCCCTGTCGTGCCGTGTCCCTTGTTCCCCTGTCCCCATCCCTGTCTTTGCTGTCCCCATCCCTGTCTCTGCTGTCCCCATCCCTGTGCCTTGTCCCCATCTCTTTCCTTGTTCCCTGTCCCTTGTCCCTTGTTCCTTGTCCCTGTCCCTGCTGTCCCTTGTCCCTTGTTCCCTGTTCCTGTCCCTGCTGTCCCCGTCCCTGTCCCTTGTCCCTTATCCCTGTGCCTTGTCCCCATCTCTTTCCTTGTTCCCTGTCCCTTGTTCCCATCCCTGTCCCTGTCCCTGTCCCTGCTGTCCCCATCCCTGTTTCTGTCCCAGCCCGGTCCCTGTCCTGGGGGGGACACCTGGGAACCAGATTTTCCTCTGCTGACTGGAGTGGGGCAGTGAAATCCCCCCCAAATCCCCCCGAGGGCTCAGCTGCTGCTCCTGCCTGGGACCTTCCGTGGGGCTGCTCCTGCTGCAGGGCAGCAGTGGGGTTCTTTGTCCCAGGGAGTGTAAATTCTGTTCTGTCAGCCAAAAACAGGATCCTGACAGCATCATCTTGGAGATCAGTTAAAGCCAATCAGGAGATCAGTGAAAAGAGGGAGCAGAGAGCCTCCTGCTGGGATGGTGGGGAGATGGAATATTTAAAAACGTCCTCACGAGTTTTGCTGCTTGGCTGCCAAAGACAAAAATCCCCTTAATTTTGAGGGAGTTGTGAACCATTTTTGGTTGATCTGAACCTTTCCCAACCTGGGATTATGGGGAAATGGAATATTTAAAAATATCCTCATGAGGTTTGCTGCTTGGCTACCAAAACCAACAAAAATCCTCCTAATTTTGGGGGAGTTGTGAACCACCTTTGGCTTTCTCTGACCCTTTCCCAACCTGGGATGAGAGCAGGTGAAACATTTAAAAATATCCTCATGAGCTTGTCTGCCAAAAACAAAAATACCCTTAGTTTTGGGTGGGTTGTGAACCAATTTTGATTGCTCTGAACCCTGGGATGGTGGAGAGATGAAACATTTTAAAATATCCTCACGAGCTTGGCTGCCAAAGACAAAAACCCTAATTTTGGGAGGGTTGTGAACCATTTTTGTTTTCTCTGACCCTTTCCCAACCTGGGATGGTGGGGAGGTAAAATATTTAAAAACATCCTCACAAGCACTGCTGCTTGTCTGACAAAGACAAAAACCCTAATTTTGGGTGGGTTGTGAACCAATTTTGATTGCTCTGAACCCTGGGATTATGGGGAGATGAAACATTTAAAAATATCCTCATGAGCTTGGCTTCCAAAGACAAAAATCCCCCTAATTTTGGGTGGGTTGTGAACCATTTTTGGTTTCTCTGACCCTTTCCCAACCTGGGATTATGGGGAAATGAAATATTTAAAAATATCCTCACGAGCTTTGCTGCTTGGCTGCCAAAGACAAAAACCCTAATTTTGGGTGGGTTGTGAACCACCTTTGGTTTCTCTGACCCTTTCCCAACCTGGGATGAGAGCAGGTGAAACATTTAAAAATACCCTCATGAGCTTGTCTACAAAAAACAAAACCCTAATTTTTGGAGGGTTGTGAACCACCTTGGGTTGCTCTGACCCTTTCCCAACCTGGGATTATGGGGAGATGAAACATTTAAAAATATCCTCACGAGCTTGTCTACCAAAACCAAAACCCCTAATTTTGGGTGTGTTGTGAACCACCTTTGGCTCCTCTGACCCTTTCCCCACCTGACCAAACCCGCGGAGCGCTGGAAGCTGCTGAGCTTTCCGGGCAGATCCCACAGAGGCGATTCCCGCTCCCGCAGGAGGATCTCGGCGGAGGAGCTGGAGAGGAGGCGGCAGGAGATGATGGCCGACGCCAAGTGGAGGGAAGAGGAGAGAGCCAACAACGTGCGGCGCCAGCGGCGGCACGAGGGGCTGGAGCGGGAGCTGCAGAAACTCGACACCGGCGACGGGAAATTTTTCCAGTGAGTTTGGGAACGCCTCCTGCCGCCGGGATGCGGCTGAAAGAGGGAGGATTCCACCTGGGAACAGCTTTAGAGGGAGGATTTCACCTGGGAACAGCTTTAGAGGGAGGATTCCACCTGGGAACAGCTTTAGAGGGAGGATTTCACCTGGGAACAGCTTTAGAGGGAGGATTTCACCTGGGAACAGCTTTAGAGGGAGGATTTCACCTGGGAACAGCTTTAGGGGGAGGATTTCACCTGGGAACAGCTTTAGAGGGAGGATTTCACCTGGGAACAGCTTTAGAGGGAGGATTTCACCTGGGAACAGCTTTAGAGGAGGATTTCACCTGGGAACAGCTTTAGAGGGAGGATTCCACCCGGGAACAGCTTTAGGGGGAGGATTTCACCCGGGAACAGCTTTAGGGGGAGGATTTCACCCGGGAACAGCTTTAGGGGGAGGATTCCACCCGGGAACAGCTTTAGAGGGAGGATTCCACCCGGGAACAGCTTTAGAGGGAGGATTCCACCCGGGAACAGCTTTAGAGGGAGGATTCCACCCGGGAACAGCTTTAGAGGGAGGATTCCACCCGGGAACAGCTTTAGGGGGAGGATTTCACCCGGGAACAGCTTTAGAGGGAGGATTCCACCCGGGAACAGCTTTAGAGGGAGGATTCCACCCGGGAACAGCTTTAGAGGGAGGATTCCACCTGGGAACAGCTTTAGAGGGAGGATTTCACCTGGGAACAGCTTTAGAGGGAGGATTCCACCTGGGAACAGCTTTAGGGGGAGGATTCCACCCGGGAACAGCTTTAGGGGGAGGATTCCACCTGGGAACAGCTTTAGAGGGAGGATTCCACCTGGGAACAGCTTTAGTGCGCTCTGAGCTTAGCAGGGTTCAGAGGTAATAGGATGTGGAGTTGACAGAGTGATAAAGTAATGATTAGTAATGATAAAAGTAATAAGTAGTTGTAATTGTGAACAATAAGGATGTAACTTAGCATTGGCAGAGTACTAAAATAATAATAAATAATAAAAATAATAAGCACGTAATAATAGTTATAAATGATAATTGTGAAACTTAGCATTGGCAGAATACAAAAATAATAATTACTACTAATAAAAATAATACATAATAATAATGGTTGTAATTATAAACAGTAATAATGTAACTTAACATTGGCAGAATACAAAAATAATAATTACTACTAATAAAAATAATACATAATAATAATGGTTGTAATTATAAACAATAATAATGTAACTTAGCATTGACAGAATACTAAAATAATAATTATTAATAATAAAAATAATAAATACATGATAATAATAGTTAGAATTATAAACAATAATAATGAAATGTAGCATTAACAGAATACTAAAATAGTAATTAATAATAAGAAGAAAAATAAATAAATAATAATACTTATAATGAAACTTAGCGTTAACAGAATACCAAAATAATAATTATTAATAATAAATACTTAATAATAATACTTAATACTTATAAGCAATAATAATGAAACTTAGCATTAACAGAATACTCAAATAAATAACAACAATAATAATACTTAATACTTACAATCAAAATATTTATATACTTACAACAATAGTTATAAAATAAGTATAAAACTTAGCATTGACAGAATACTAAAATAATAATAATAAATCATAACAATATTTGTAAAATAATAAACAATAGTAATAAAACTTAGCATTGACAGAATACTAAAATAGTAATAATAATAAATAGTACTTCATAGTTCTTTTTTATTATTAATAATAAAACGTAGCATTGACAGAATACTAAAATAAATTTTAAAATAGTAACAACAATAATAACTAATACTTAATATTAATAAACAATATATATACACTTAAAACATTACTTATAAAATAATAACAACAAACAATAATAAAACTTAGCATTAACAGAGTACTAAAATTAATAATAGTTATATAACAATTAATACTTAATAGTACTTAGGATAATAAATAACACTTAATAAAAATACTTACAATAATAAAAACTAAATTATAGTTAATAATACTTATAAACTAATAATCATAATAAGAAAACAACTCTGTATTAACAGAACACTAAAATAATAAAGCATCACTTAACTCTGACTTAAATATAGCAAAGCTTAACTCAGCTTAATTCTATCAACACTTCATTTGTATCAAATGAAAACCTAACTCAGAATTACTGCAATTTTACTAAAAAATAAAAGAGAGAACAGCTCCAAAGTGCTGTTCATTGGCAGCACTTGGCAGATTTTGGTGCAAGTTCCCATCATTTGGGGCAAGGCAGAGCTCTGATTAATGATTTGCATTCTTCATTAGCCCTGACAGGAGCAGGATTGTGAAGCAGATGAGGATTTGTCAGAGCTCAGTGTCTGGGCTGGTTCAGACCATGGAATTAAACATCTCCCCTGGGTTTTACAGAGCTGCTGGCATCTGCTGCTCCCAAATCTTCCCAAAAGCCCAAAACTGGTTTTTGTTTGTTGAGAATCAGACCCAAACTGGGCATTTGGTGATGATTTGCCACCCTGAGGGTGTTTTATATGCAGATATTTAGAAATTCCCTAAAATCTCTCAATATTTTTGGGGCAGTTTGAGGCCTGCAGGTCCCTGTGTGAGACTGGAATCTGGATTGAGGTGGTGCTTTAAATCCCTTGTGCTCAAAACCACAAAAGGGATCACAAAATCCCAAAATCCTGGAGTGGTTTGGCTGGGAAGGGAGCTGAAATCCCATCCTGGGAATTCCACCCCCCAGCCTCTCAGGGAGGAATTCCATCCCAACATCCAGCTTCTATAACCCAGAGGTGTGATTTCTCTCTCTGCTCCTGTCCCCTGCAGACGTTTGAAGCTGGAGAGTGCCTCCACCTCCAGCCTGGAGGATCGGGTCAAACGCAACATCCACTCCCTGCAGAGGACTCCTGCTGCCTTGGAAAAGAACTTTATGCAGAGGTGAAGCCTGGTGCTGGCCCTGCCCCTGGGCAGGAGCTCGGTGGGTGTTTGTTCCCTAGAGGTGAGAGCTCTGCAGGAACAATCCCAGCTCCTGGAAAGGCGCCGGATCTCGGAGCTGAGCCCTTTGGGGGGATCTTCAGGACTCGAGGCTCTGGGTTTGATGCCTCCTGAGCCTCTTTTGGCCCCGTTTCTACCGTGTTCTCAGAGTTTCTCCTCCTCTCCCCACCCTGAGTGGTGTCACTTTTGTACATTATCACCAAACTGGGCCGGGTGGTTCTTCCTGTGCCACAGCTGAAGGTCTATTTTTTGGTAATCCTTAAAATCCACAGCAGAACCTGTCCACGCCTGAGGTAGTCCCGTGGGATTTGGCAGGACCCTGTTCCACACTGGCACCGTTTGCATCCACACCTCAGAGCGTTGTGGTGTCTGTGGCTGGCTCACAAATTGATTTCATGGCTCTTTGACCCAAAAGAAGCAATTTCTGAGAGGGGGAAAAAGGGAAATGAGCGGGGCGTAGCTGACACAGCAGATACCTCTCTGGGATTTTTATAATGTAAGTAATGTGTATATGTACAGCGGCGTAGATTTATTTTGTCTTTTTCATTAAGAAAACTTCACTGTCGTTTGTTAAATGTCCTTTGTGGCTCCGGGGGAGGGTTTGGGAGGGGCAGGGGTGAATTGGCTGCGGGCGGGAAGGGTTGGTGAAGGTTCGGGAGGCTGCAGCAGCCGCTTCTCGGGTGTGTCCCCGGGAGTGTCCCCGGGAGTGTCCCCGGGAGTGTCCCCGGGGGTGTCCCCGTTGTCCCCCCGAGGCTCCCGGCGACGTCCCCGCGCAGCCGCGGGCCCTTTAAACGGCGGCGCGTGACGTGTGTAACAGCCCATTCATAATTCCAGCCGCCTCGCCGCTGATTGGTTCGTTCGCAGAGGGGCGTGGCTTTCCCCGGCGCGTCACTCTGATTGGACGAGACCATCTCCGGGAAGAGGAGGGGAGAACGGAGCTTTTTTCCCACTGGCTCCTTCTCCGTTTGTTGTCCCTCTGCGTTGTTCCCCTCACAACCCAACGCGTGCCGCGGTTCTCCCTTCACCTTCCACGGCCCGAAGCGGAGTTTTGCTCCCAGCGCCCGCGGCTCCCCCCGCTGCGGCGGGACATGGCTCCTCCCGCCGGCCGCCCCCTCAGCCCGCCGCCATCTTGGCGCCTCCTGGGCGCGGGGCCGCAGCGGGCTGGGCCGGGGGGGACACGGAGCGAACCACCTTTGCGGCGGTGCGGGGGGGGACACGGAGCGAACCACCGCTGCGGCGGTGCGGGGGGAGAGCGCGGGGAAACGTAACGGGCCGGGACTGCCGGAGCCGGGCCGTACCACTGCGGGACGGGGGGGAGCCGGCGCCGGGCGGAACCATGGCGAGGCGCTGGTAGGGGGGCGCGGGGAGGGGGTCGCTCGGCTCCGCCATGGCCGCGAACTGCGCGGGGGCCGCGGGGACGGCGGCGGGAGCCGTGGCCGCCGTGGGCTCGGCTCTGAGCGCCAGCAAGACCAAGACCAAGAAGAAACATTTCGTGTGCCAGAAGGTGAAGCTGTTCCGGGCCTCGGAGCCGCTGCTCAGCGTCCTGATGTGGGGGGCGAACCACACGGTGAGAGCGGGCGGCGCGGCTCCCCCAGGCCGGGCAGAGCCGGGAGCGGGCCCCTCACGGCCCCCGGGGCTCGGGCCCTGGTTCCAGCAATGCCCGAGCCCCTCAGACCAGAGCTTTCCCCAGATCAGGCTGGGCCTTTCCCCCTCATCCCGCTGGATCCCAGCCTTCCCTCCTCCTCCATCCCTGCCCCGACGCGGCCCCTCCCTGGGCTCTGTGGTCCCTTTCTGCTGGCTCGATGTCCCCAGGCGGTTTGCGGTGTCCCTGTGTCCCCGCATTCCCACCCCAGACACCTTTTCCAATGTTCCTGGCACTGATGCCGTTCCGGGTGGGATAATTCCTGCTTTTGGCGCTGTGGAGACCCTGAGGACACGAGTTTGGCCCCCAGAGCCCTGTGGAGCCCCGGGGTCCAGCCGGACTGTCGCTGTCCCCGGGAGGTGTCACAGCCCCGAGGGGACAGCGCTGTCCCTCACCTGGACACTGTCTCCCACCTGCATCGCCCAGAAATGAAGCGTCTGGGCCCTTTGATTGCAGGACTCGTGTCCTCTTGGCCTCAGTTCCTCGGGGAACAGGTTGTGAGAGGGTCCCTTGGGATGGTCTGTGGTGGCTCAGCTCTGTTCCACCTCCTTTGGTGATTCCACAAACCATCCCCGTGTTTTCTCTGGAAACTTCTCCCCGGCTTGTGACGCCAGGCACGAGGATTGATCCTTGGATGTGGGTGCTGCTCTTGGTAACCAAAGAACCCAGAAGCCTCATCCTTTCCTCAATTAATCCACTTTTAGGGCTCAGACACACCTATTTCTCCGGGGTGGATTAGCGGATGTTTCCTAGAGAGTGAAAGGGATTTGGGCTCATTTTTTTTTTCTTTCCCAAAACAAATAACACACCAAGGATTTAAATAATAAAAAAAATCCTCCTTGCGTTCCTGGCCTGCCTGGCTGGAGTGAAAGCTTCCAAATGTGGTTCAGCACCGTGCTGGCTTTGAGGCAAAGGATGTTCCAGCCTTGCCCAGGAAGCAAGATAATGAGTTTAATCAGCCTTTGATCAGTGGTGCCATTAGCAGCCCCGAAGAAATGGAAATGAAGGGATTTTTCCGAGTTTCATTCGTGGCCTCACGGGGACTGTTGTTGCTTGCTGGCAGTTGGCCTTTTTTTGGGGGTGGCTTTTTATATTTTTTGGGTGTGTTTTTCTTTGTTGTAGCTGTCTGGGCACTGGGAGCCTGGCAGGGATTTGAGGAGTAACTTCGGGAGCACTTTGGCTCTGAGACATTTGGGCAAAGGGAGGAAGGCGAGCTGACACTAAGCCGCTAATGAGATTATATCGGATGTGTATTAGGAAGAAATCGCTGCCAGGAAAGGAGCTGAGGGGCTGGGAAAAAAGGAGGTGAGAGAAGTTCAGCTGTGACCTGCTGACCTTTGGGAAGGCGTTTAGGATTTCCCAGTCAATCCCTCCACGCCTCTCTGCCACTTCGGGGTGAGGCTTTGGCGGTTCCCTTGCAGCTGCTGTGGCCTGGAGATGGGATTGGAATTGTGTCCCTCCAGCTGCTGGTTCTGGAAATCATCTCGGGAAGACCTTGAAGCTTTTGTGGAAATCTTTTTTTTGGGGGAGGGTTTGTTGAATGTGAAAAGGAGGCTCTGGGTTGTGTCCACCAGGGGTTCTGCCCTGGGATCCTGGCAGTGGGATGAGGAGAGAACCCAGGAGGGTCCTGTCAGAATCGCTTGGATCTGGGATGAACTTTTTCACCGACTAATCGAACAAACAACCATTTTATGCCATGCAGAAAAATCCCCGTGGGTCTGTTCTCCCTTAAAGGGGCTGGTGAGCAGGGGCTGGCTCTGGAGAGCATCAGGAGCACCCCAAGAGCAGGAGCTGCTGTCTGGAAAACCAGTTTAGAGTTGGAATAAACAGCTCGTGGTGGTCCCCAGCCAGGGCTGGGATCGGGGCTGGTGTCACTCAAATAATCTGAATTTTGGACCAGAAAACCGCGGAGGGGAGGGGAGAGCTTGTGTGAACGTGGAGCCACTGAGGCTCAGCCTCGATCCATGAGTTTTCTGTCACACCCTGAAGGCAGCAGGCTCCTGGGGAAGCTTCTCCTGCTGTTCTCATGGCGCTGGGAGAGGAGCTGCAGCTCCTGGGGGGGTCAGCTCCAGGTGTGCTGCTCCAGGTGTGTGTTCCATGCCCTGGCTGGATCCACGTGCACGGGCTGGGCAAGTTGGGATGGTTCTGGAAGGGAGAGCAGCCACCTCCCAGGCAGAAGAGACGAGAGCAGTGTTGTGTGATGCTCTGGGAACCATGGAAACAGTTGTAAGGTGCTGCCGATGGCGAGCTCTGGGATTCCCAGGGTTTGGATCCCAGATTGTGGATCCGGGGGTTCCTCGGCTGGAAAACATCCCAGCAGCTCTGGCTGCCGGCAGGGGAGGGGCACAAACATCCCGTTTTGGTGGGAATGGAGCGATGTGCCTGCCCGAGGCGGCTCCAGAGGCTCCTGGCTGCAGCAGCAGCCTCTCCCAGGCCCTCAGGAGCAGTGCCAGCTCGTTGGTATTCCAGGGAAAGTGCAGCTCCCGGCTCCGGCCCTGCCACAGCAGCTCCTGCCACGGATCCAGTGCTCACAGCCCAGAAACGGGCTGGGAACAGCCTGGGATTGTCCTGTCCCCTCCCAGCCCCGGCTCTGAGGGATCTTTGGGGAGAGCAGCGTATGGAGCCCCTGGAACGGCCCAGGGCCTGCTCCCAGCCTGCTCAGCCCGGAGCTCCTGCTCAGATCCTCCTTCCAGGAGCTCTTTTCTGGTCAAATCCTCCTTCCAGCAGCCCTTTTCTTGTATAAATCTGCATTCCTGGAGCCCTTTCCCTGTTCAAATCCACATTCCAGGAGCCTTTTTTCTGTTCAAATTGGTGTTCCAGGAGAACTTGTCCCATTCAAATCCACGTTTCAGGAGCCCTTTTCCTGTTCAAATCCATGTTCCAGGAGCACTTTTCTGTTCAAATCCGTGTTCTAGGAGCCCTTTTCTTGTATAAATCTGCATTCCTGGAGCCCTTTCCCTGTTCAAATCCACATTCCAGGAGCCTTTTTTTCTGTTCAAATTGGTGTTCCAGGAGACCTTGTCCCATTCAAATCCATGTTTCAGGAGCTCCCATTCAAATCCACATTCCAGGAGCCCTTTTCCTGTTCAAATCCATGTTCCAGGAGCACTTTTCTGTTCAAATCCACATTGCAGGAGCCTTTTTCTGTTCAAACCCATGTTCTAGGAGTCCTTTTCCTGTTCAAATCCACATTGGAGGAGCCCTTTTCCCTTTTAAATCCACATTCCAGGATCCTTTTTTCTGTTCAAGTTGGTGTTCCAGGAGTCCTTGTCCCGTTCAAATCCACATTTCAGGAATCCTTTTCCCATTGAAATCCTCATTCCAGGAGCCCTTTCCCTTTTTGGGTGATAAAATCAGCTTTTCCTGGGTGGTTCAGCGAGGAGAGCAGGGCTCATTTCCCTGGGTCAGTTGTGGAATATTCCCATTTCTCAGCTTTTTTTGTTTTTGCCCCGAGGGAAGCATCAGCTGTTCCCACCTATGGGAGCACTGGGGACAGGAGGGTGACACTGCCTGACCCCTGAGTCCTTCCCAGCAGCTTTCCAAGTACTTTTTTCTTTTCAGGAATACATTGGTTCGCTGTCACCGGGAGCTGCTTTTATTATTTTATTTTATTTTTTTCCCCATCTCAAAGCATCCTGATGTCTCCAGAGGAATTACTGACCACAAAATTCACCCTTCCCTCGTTTGCACGGGAGGATTATTATCTTGGATCCTGATTAATCATGCTCTAATTCATGGAAAAACGAGGTTTTTTTTCACCTTCAAACCATCACCCAGTCGCTGCTCTGCGAGTTTCGCTGCAGCTGTGGGTTTGTCTCCTCGCTAAAGTGATTTTTTTTTTTTCCCCACGTGGCTTTTTACCTCCTTCCCCTGAGCCTAATGAAGTTTTTAACTAATACTCACCAAAGATGAGTTGATTGGGGAAAGGCTTGGAGCAGAGAGGAGGGAACAAAGTATCTTTATTTTTTCCTCAGCGAATTCCTGTAGCAAAGAATCCGCGGGAGAGTGGATCGTTCTCCCATCGGCTGCGTCTTGTCGGTAAACAAATGGCATTTTCCCCATCAATTTACTGATGCTAATTGCCACTCTGAGGCTGCAGGCAGGTTTTTGAAAGGAAATTCCGCCTGGCCCCGTTCGTGCCAGCAGCTGTCCCGGAATGACACGGAATATTGATGGGGATTGGTTTTGGTGGTAAAATCATCAGTGCCGAGTCCTGAGTGATGCTCCTGGAGAATTCCAGCGGCTGGGAAAGTGAAAGTTTAGCGGAGAGAAAGAGGGAGGAGGTGTTTTTGCAGCTCTGCAGGGATGGGTTGTGCTGAGGATGGAAGGGTCTGGCCACTGGAGGAGGTTTTCCTTCCCTCACCTCCTGGTTTTGATCCTTCTGCTTTTCCCTCTGGGATTGGGCGGCTTGGATCCGCCTCTGTCCTTGTGGGGTGGTTCAGGATTCTGCCTGGGAATCGCTCCTTTGTTCTCAGGACGTGGCAAAGCAGGGAAAAACCAGAATCTCAAAAACCAGAGGCTGTGTCCCAGCGCTGCTGCTGGAGGTGTCACTGGGTCTGTGTGAAATGCTGAGAGCCCCCGGGCTGTGGCGGTGCCACTGCCGCTGTCCCCGGGCCTCAACCTCTGCCAAAAGACAAAAACTCGCTTTTGGGAGGTGCTCTGATCCCTGAGCTGGCTCCTCGCAGGGATCTGTACCGGGGAACTCCGGGCAGGAGGGGACTGGGCAGAAATGGGATGGATTCCCAGGGGATTCACAGCAGGTCTGGCTAAAAGTGAAGTGGGTTTGGGAGCAGATCAGGGCTAAGAAGTGAAGTGGATTTGAGGGTAGGTCAGGGCTAGAAAGTGGAATGCATTTGAGAGCAGATTTGGGCTAAAAAGTGAAGTGGATTTAAGAGCAGGTCACGGTTAAAAAGTGAAGTGGATTTGAGGGCAAACTGGGACTAAAAGTGGATTTGAGGGCGGATCAGGGCTAAGAAGTGAGGCAGATTTGAGAGCAGATCAGGGCTAAAAAGTGAAGTGGATTTAAGAGTAAGTCAGGGTTAAAAAGTGAAGTGGATTTGAGGGCAGATCACGGCCACAAAGTGAAATGGGTTTGGGAGCAGATTGGGGCTAAAAAATGAAGTGGGTTTGAGGACAGATCTTTTGAGGGCTAAAAGGTGAGGTAGATTTGAGAGCAGATCAAGGCCACAAAGTGAAGTGGATTTGAGGGCAGATCAGGGTTAAAAGTCTGGAAGCCTCACGGGAGCCCAGCATCGCTCTGGGTGTGGATGCAGATCCCTGGGTCCCCAATGGACCGTCCTGTCCCCTCTTTGTCGCCTCTGTGACAGAGCTGTGGCCCCACCCCGGCCACGCCCTGCGGATCCTGTGCCTTGCAGTGGCAGCGATGCCCAAAACAGCCCGGGAGAGCCCAGGAAACCTTCGTGGGAGAAGTTTAAAGGTTTAGGCATAAAGGTTTTTAAGTATAAAGGTTTAAGTGTATGCTGCATCTCTGCCCCTCTGTCCCTGCCTCCTCCAGAACCACACCCAGCATCTCCCTGCCCACCTGAGATCCTGCTCCAGGCAGAACTCCTCCTCTTTTTGGGCACAAAACCTTGGGAATGTGCTCCCCGGGGAGCTGAGCACCTCGCTGTGACCTTGGCTCCCTGGAGCAGGAACACCCCTGGCCACGCTCACACACACACTCTCTGCTATATTTAATCTGCTGCTCCACGCCTCTCCCCAGGGAGAAGGAGAGACAGCAAACATGTGCCAGGAGTTTGTCACGTTGTTCCCTCCAGGAGGCTGCTCAGATTCCCCCGGGATGAGCCCGAGGAGAGGATTCCCTCTGCAGAGGTGAGAGGTGCTGCTGGCCAGTTTTTCCCTCTGGGCTCCTGGTGTTTCAGGATAATCCTTGAGGACGAGGGCAGGATGCTGAGGGTGGTGCTGTGAGAAGGGAAGGGTTGGCAGATCCCTTTCCCCGAGGTGTGTGGGGGCTTTTTGTTCCTCTCCCTTGGGAAAGTCTCAGGCAGGGGTGTTGCTGTGGGAGCGCACGGTGCTTCAACAACAACAACAAAATTTTAAAAAGCCCAATGTAGCAACAGAATTCTACTAAACAAATCCGTGTTTTCTTCCAGACTGGTGCCGGGGCAAAGGCCCAGTGACCACTGCCTTGGGGCAGGGCAGTGCTGGGTCCAGAAATGACCAGTCCAGCCCTTCGTCTCCATCCCGGTGCCCAGCACAGCCCCATTCCTTCTCCTCCAGAATTCCAAATCCAGCCCTTCAGCCCCATCCCGGTGCCCAGCACAGCCCAATTCCTTCTCCAAAATCAGAATCCCAAATCCAGCCCTTCATCCCCATCTTGGTGTCCAGCCCAATTCCTTCTCCTCCAAAATTAGAACCCCAAATCCAGCCCTTTAGCCCAGCTGGGTGCCCAGCACAGCCCAATTCCTTCTCCTCCAAAATCAGAATCCCCAATCCAGCCCTTCATGCCCATCCCGGTGCCCAGCACAGCCCAATTCTTTCTCCCTCTGTCTCCTCTGAAATCAGAATCCCAAATCCAGCCCTTCATCCTCATCCTGGTGCCCAGCACAGCCCCGTTCCTTCTCCCTGTCTCCTTCAAAATCAGAATCCCAAATCCAGCTCTTCATCCCCATCCCAGTGTCCAGCTGCATTCCTTCTCTCCCTGTCTGCTCCAGAGCCAGAATCTCAAATCCAGCCCTTCAGCCCCATCTTGGTGTCCAGCCCCATTCCTTCTCTTCCAAAATCAGAATCCCAAATCCAGCCCTTCATCCCCATCCCAGTGTCCAGCCCCATTCCTTCTCTTCCAAAATGAGAATCCCAAATCCAGCCCTCCATCCCCATCCCGGTGCCCAGCACAGCCCAGTTCCTCCTCCCGGTCTCCTCCAGAGCCTCCATCCAGCTCTGCACCAAGGGCTGAGAGGCTTCCACGTGGGAGAGGATTTTTGGGGCTGTTTGATCTGGGGAGGAGCGGCGGCACCTCAGGAAGGAGCCGGATCTCTCCGGATGCACCATTTCTGCCACTCAGGAGCCTCGCAACAGGTCGCACACTCCCTTGGAGCTTTTGTGCCGTGGCAGAAAACGAGGGCAGGCGGCGAGCCTTGTGTCTGAATTGCTGCCAGCGAGGAGACAGCCTCCGGATCGCTGTTCCCTCTCAGCCGTCAGCACCCTTCCTCCGCTCATCGAGGAGCTGCTAATGGCTCGTTTGTGCCTTTCCCCACGCCGGGAGGAGGGCTGGGAGCAGGCTGCGGTGGGTGCAGGCGTGTGGCAGGAGCTGTCAGGCTTTCCCCTGCTGGTAGACAGCGATAATTAGTGGCTGGAGGCAGCGCCTCTGTCTCGGTGCAGGAGGAGTTGTTTTCTCCTCAGCCCGAGGGGAAATCTCTGCGTGGGGACTCTGCTGCAGCTCCCCGCAGTGGCTCGGGGTTGGGGGATCCCTTTTCCCTCCCCTCTGGCTCAGGGATTGGCTCGGGGCAGGATTGAGCTGAGCACGGGGAGCCTCTCTCCGTGGGGAAAATGTGCCATTATTTATTTATTCATTCATCTGTGCAGCCTTTTCCCTGCATCCCCGAGGGTTTGTGGCACTGCTGCCTTGGGCTGGATACCTGCAACAGAGGCTAGACAGAGAATAAAGTAGGTATTTATTAAAGGCCTTTAAAAGGTACACCTTGGGCAGTGCAGGAGCCTCGCAGATGGAGACAGTCACGAGTTGTTTTGGGCAGATATAAATTTGGTTAATTTGTATATCAGGGGTTAATTGTGCAGTTAGAGCTGCAGGTGATACAGTTTGCTCCTCTCCAGTTCACTCCTGGTGACACTTTTCAGGCCTGGGGCAGTGATGGTGACCTTGGCCTGGCAGGATCCTTGTGTCTGAGCAAACCGTGGCTAACACTCCGTGTGGGGCTCAGAGCTAAACACCAATCCAGCACAGAACCTGAAAAATATAAAAACTCAAACTTGAGGCATCATCTGGACGCTGCTGGGAGAGCGGAGTGATGGGCAGGGATTTGCAGAGCTCCCTCCAGGAACCACGGAACCGTTTCCCTTCCCCCCGATCTGTTGTGTGGGATGGCTGCCTCTGAAAATAGCCACCTTCCCTCCTGGCACTGGGATGTGTCTTTCTTCCCCAGTCTGACGTGTGTTAAATCTGGTCTGGTTTTTTTTTTTTTTTTTTTTATTTTTTATTTTTCTTTTTCTCCCCGTGGTAACGATGGAGAAAGGGTGGGACAAACACGGGATTAGCTGACGGGGCTGAGCCCAGCAGGGAGGTGACAGCACTTTGGGCTGGGCTGTGTCCTGCTGCACGCAGGGAACGGGGAATCCCAGAGCTGGATCCTTTTCCTGAGCCTGGCCCTCGCTCCCAGCCAACAGGGGAAGTTTCCCAGCAGCTTTTCTGAGCGTGCTGCGAGTCATTTGACCCGCTGGAGGTTTTGGTGCTGGGAACAGCCCCCAGAGCTGACACGGAGCCAAAGCCTTGTCCCTCTGCAGCATCACCTGCTTGGCACAGGGCTGGGATGGAATTCCTTCCTAAATCCAGGCTCTTATCATGAGTTCAGTGAGATGAGGCTGTGGGGAGTCCCTGGGAGGGGCTGTCCTCAGCAAAAAGGCAGCTCAGAAACCTCCTGACCTGCTCTTGATTCTGGCACAGCTTTGTCAGTGACTGCAGTGACCTGAGCAGGGCAGCCAGACACAGCCCAGAGCTGGATCTTTATTATTATTGTTATTATTATTATTAATGCTGCCACTGCTGGCTGCTGCAGCCTGTACAATAGTAGCTTGAACATTCATTCTTCTGCTTTTCCCCCGTGTTCCTGTGGCTGCCACACATGACTAAGGAGCAAAAACAATCTAGTGAGTGACTCATCCCTCCAGAGAAGGTGGGATGGGAGCAACAGGAGACAGGCAGCGTGGAAACAGCCACCACGGGCAGTGGGCTGGGCTGCACCAAAGGCTTTGGTCAGCCTGGCTTGTAGCAGGAATAATTACAAATCGTTAGGAATAATTAAGATTGGAACATTTTCGCGATGAGGCGGTTTGAGTTCAAACATCAAATCTGCTGGTTCTTGGCCCGTGGGTTGGTCTGGGTCCTCAGCTGTGCCTTGGGTGGTGGCTGGAAGGGGAAAAGTTGTCCCAGGAGGATTCCTGATGGAACGAGGTGCTGCTGTGGCCTGTCACCACGGCGTTCCCCAGCTGCTCCTGTGCGATGGGTGACAGTGCCTTTAACCTGTCCTTTGGGGTGTTGGGTGTCCCTGCAGGTCCCCAGGGCGGTGCCACCTGGGCCCTGAGTGTCCCTTTCCTCTCTCTTGCAGATCAACGAGCTCAGCAATGTTCCCGTCCCCGTCATGTTAATGCCCGACGACTTTAAAGCCTACAGTAAGATTAAGGTGGACAATCACCTCTTCAACAAGTAAGTGGGAGCTTTCCCAACCTCTCTGTGACCAGAGCTCTGTGCTGGGAGCCAAACTGGCCTGGGGAGGTTCCTGTACCGCCAGGGGCATCCAGCAGGGACTCGTGTCCAGCCCTGCACAGGCCGTGCTGGCTCATGTGTCACTGCAGTGCTCTCTGGTGGTGGGTTTCCATCCTTTGAGGGGTGAAGCTGTTCACAGGAGGCAGCTCTGCGGCTGGCCCGGGCTGGTGGAGTCTCTCTGGAGTTGTCCCTGTCTCCTGTTCCTGAAAACCTCGTTTTTGGGAGCTGTTTTGAAGCCGTGGTTGTGGCTGGTGGCCCGCAGTGTTCTCCACCGTGGCTCTGCAGGGCTGCAGTGCTCCCTGGGGAATCCTTTGTTTCCCCTGAGGTCCAGAGGGATCCGCTTCGCAGGGTGGCAGGTGACAGGACAGTTTGGTGCAGGAGCTGCTCTTCTCCTGCTCCTCTGGGGTCTGAGCTCCCCACCCATGGGTGTCAGGGTTTCTCATTGTCAGGGAGCTGCCAAATTCTCCCGCTGTGTCCGAGCAGGACCAAACTCTGCTTCTCCCTCTCTGGGCAGGATCAGGGCTGTGGGACAGGCAGATGCAGCCAGCAGTGGCAGGGAATGGTGTCACTGTCCCCTGTCCTGTGCCCGGGGGCTGTGGCTGAGCTGGTCTGGGCGTGTTCACCTTTGTGGGGAGCGGTGGGATGGGAGCTGAGCCCAGAGCCCACCCCTGTGCTCCTGCTGCTCTGCCTGGTGGGCAGGGACAGCGGGGACAGTGTGGGCAGGGACAGCTGTGTGACACTGTGCAGGGACAGCTGTGTGACACCGGGGACATCTGTGTGACAGTGTGTGCAGGGACAGTGGGGACTGTGTGGGCAGGGACAGTGTGGGCAGGGACAGCTGTGTGACACCATGTGCAGAGACACCAGTGTGACACCGTGTGCAGGGACAGTGGGGACACTGTGTGCAGGGACAGCCGTGTGACACGGGGACAGCTGTGTGACACTGTGTGACACCGGGGACAGCTGTGTGACACCGGGGACAGCTGTGTGACACTGTGTGCAGTGACACTGTGTGACACCAGTGACAGCTGTGTGATACTGTGCAGGGACAGCTGTGTGACAGTGTGTGCAGTGACACCGTGTGCAGGCACAGCTGTGTGACACAGTGTACAGGGACAGTGGTGACACCGTGTGCAGGCACAGCTGTGTGACACCAGTGACAGCTGTGTGACAGTGTGTATGCAGTGACACCGTGTGCAGGCACAGCTGTGTGACACCATGTGCAGGGACATTGGTGACACCATGTGCAGGCACAGCTGTGTGACACCAGGGACAGTGGTGACACCGTGTGTGGGGACAGCTGTGTGATGCCGTGTGCAGGGACAGTGGTGACACCCTGTGCAGGCACAGCTGTGACACTGTGTGCAGGCACAGCTGTGACACCCTGTGCAGGCACAGCTGTGACACGGTGACAAGGCCACCGAGGCGGGGCACAGGCAGGAGTGTTTCTCTCAGGCCCAGCCTTGTCTCCTGTCCCCACGGTCACCCTCCTGTCCCTGTCAGGGAGGACATTGCGTGGTTCCTGGGGACAGGTGCGGTTTGGGCACCCCAAGGTGCTGCCCTGGGGAGGGGACAGCAGGGCTGGGGTGTCCCGGGACAGGCAGGGAGCTGGGGTTGGGTGTCACTGCACACAGGGACAGGGACACTCCGACTTCTGATCGGAAACCCCATTTATTGACCATACAAATCGTTTATATCAGGTTGTATTGCCTGGCACTGACACGGGGCTGGCCTTGGTGACAGCTCCCCATTGCTTGTCCCTTGGTGGTGGCACCAGTCCCTTGGTGATGGTTACAGTCTCACAGCACCTTCACTCCTGCCCCGGGCTCCTGAGCTGTGCTCTCTCTCCCATGGGTCCTGGGGCCAGCCCCTTTATCAGCTCCTCTATGTTATATGGTCCACTACATATTCTACTGTATATTCCATTATATATTCCAAGATACCAGCCCCCTTTTTCTTTTCTGTTCTGTTCTGTTCTGTTCTGTTCTATTCTATTCTATTCTATTCTATTCTATTCTATTCTATTCTATTCTATTCTATTCTGTATACCACTCTATATTCCACGATACCAGCCCCCTTTATCAGCTCCATTATATGATATATTCCATTATACATTCCAAAATACCAGCCCCCTTTATCAGCTCCATTATATGATATATTCCATTATATATTCCACGATACCAGCCCCCTTTATCAGTTCCATTATATTATATATTCCACTATTTCCACTCTGTATTCCAAGAGACTAAGCTCCTTTATCAGCTCCATTATATTATATATTCCACTATATATTCCAAGATACCAGCTCCCTTTATCAGTTCCATTCTATTATATTGTATTATATTATATATCCCACTATATATTTGAAGATACCAGGCCCCTTTATCAGCTTCATTATATTATATATTCCATTATATATTCTAAGAGACTAAGCTCCTTTATCCGCTCTGTTATATTATATATTCCACTATATATTCTCATTACATATTCCAAGATACCATCCTCATTTACCAGCTCCATTATATGATATATTCCATTATACATTCCATAATACCAGCCCCCTTTATCAGTGCCTTTATATTGTATATCCCACTATAAATTCCATTATATATTCCATAATACCAGCCCTCTTTATCAGCTCCATTATATGATATATTCCATTACATATTCCAAGATATCATCCCCCTTTATCAGCTCCATTATATGATATATTCCATTATACATTCCATAATACCAGCCCCCTTTATCAGTGCCTTTATATTGTATATCCCACTATAAATTCCATTATATATTCCATAATACCAGCCCTCTTTATCAGCTCCATTATATGATATATTCCATTACATATTCCAAGATATCATCCCCCTTTATCAGCTCCATTATATGATATATTCCATTATACATTCCATAATACCAGCCCCCTTTATCAGCTCCATTATATGATGTATTCCACTATATATTCCATTATACATTCCAAGATACCAGCCCCCTTTATCAGTGCCTTTATATTGTATATCCCACTATAAATTCCACTATATATTCCACGGTACCATCCCCCTTTATCAGCTCCATTATATGGTATATTTCATTATATATTCCACGATACCAGGCCCCTTTATCAGCTCCATTATATTATATATCCCACTATATATTCCATAACATATTCCATAATACCAGCCCCCTTTATCAGCTCCATTATATGATATATCCCACTGTATATTCCATAAAACCAGCCCCCTTTACAGCTCCCTGTCCCACTCCCCATGCCCACACTTGTCCTTTCTGTGCCCTGCCCCAGGGAGAACCTGCCCAGCCGCTTTAAATTCAAGGAGTATTGTCCACTGGTGTTCCGGAACCTGCGGGAGAGATTTGGGATCGATGACCAGGACTACCAGGTATCCTCCCTTCCCTCCCTGGCACAGAGACCACGGTGCAGACGTGGCTTTTCTGTGTTTGTAACTGGAGTGCTTGCAGCAGTGGAGGGGATCTTGCTGGGCAGTGGGAGCAGAAGGTGATCCCTGCTCCCAGGGATCCCAGGAAACGGGGGCACACATGGCTGTGGACAGGCAGGAGCTGGAGGATAACCATGATCCAGCCCGGAATATCTGCCAGGAAAACCAGGCTGTGGTGTTTGCACGGGCTCAGGTGAATCTGCTGCTCTCAGCCAAGTGTGTGGTGTTGGTTTGGGTGTATCAGAGGGGCTCCTGCTTTGGGATACAGCCCCTGATGCCAGAGGGGCTGGTTTTCTTGGAGAGGAGTCTGCTGTTAACACAGCTGGGCTCAGCTCTGGGGACAGGGAGATGGCAGAGCTCTGGCTGCTGCGGCAGGGCCAGGAGAGCCAGTCTGAGCACGGGGAGATCACACAGGGCCAGGAGAGCCAGTCTGAGCACAGGGAGATCACACAGGGCCAGGAGATCACACAGGGCCAGGAGAGCCAGTCTGAGCACAGGGAGATCACACAGGGCCAGGAGAGCCAGTCTGAGCACAGGGAGATCACACAGGGCCAGGAGAGCCAGTCTGAGCACAGGGAGATCACACAGGGCCAGGAGAGCCAGTCTGAGCACAGGGAGATCACACAGGGCCAGGAGAGCCAGTCTGAGCAGGAGGAGATCACACAGGGCCAGGAGAGCCAGTCTGAGCACAGGGAGATCACACAGAGCAGGCCCAGGGAGGCCAGTCCTGAGCAGGACCATCAGATGACACAGAGCAGGCCCAGGGAGGCCGTGGTGGCCGTGTGGCCCTGGGCAGGGCAGGTGTCAGGGAGCTGGAGTGTCCCCAGCACGCGGTGACAGAGCGGTGACAGAGCGGTGACAGAGCGGGCACGGCGCCAGGGGCATCCCCTGGAACACTCTGTGTGCAGAGACACGTGGGGCAGTGCTGCAGCCTCCCTGCTCCCTCCACGTGTTCCTGCGTGCTGGGGAGAGCAGCTGGAGCAGGGCTGGTGCCACCAGCATCCCCTGTGCCAGTGCCACACACCCTGGGGACACGCCCTGCCCAGGTGTCACCTGCACTCTCAACACCTGGTTTGTCCTTTACACTCCCCCTGTTGTTCTGAGGAATTGCTTCTCTCTGCATCCTCCTCTTCCCATCTCTGGGCTGCTTTGGCTTTTTAAAAAAGCCTCCAGCTGGCAGAGAAAACGTTAGTTGAGCTGAATTCAGGTGGGTAAAACGTGCTGGGCAGGGAGCCAGTTTAACACCCCAGCCGTGGGAGTGACAGGAAGGGAGCTCAGGGCTGGGAATTTGGTAATGCTCTGGTAATTTGGTGTGGTCACCGTTCTGCTTCCCAGCTCCACCAGAAAAGCTCTGCGGTTTTGAGGTGAGGGCTGATTAAACTGCCTGGCACAGACCCCTTTGCAAATGTCAGCGAGCAGCAAAAGGAGATTTTTTTTTCTCTTTGCCTTTATTTTCCTGACGCTCTCTAAAGCTGTTGGCAGCAGCAGAGGTGTATTTTTTTTTTTCCTGCTTCATTAAAGTTTTAAAAGCTTTAAATGCCTCATTCTGAAAGGAAACCTCTGGGCTCACTTGCAGCATGACGTGGTAAATCTCAGAGCAGTTTCTGCTGCAGGCTCCCTCTGCTGCCAGAGCTGAGGCAGGGGGACACAGCAGTGCCACTGTCACCTAAAATAAAATAAATTACCCAGCCTGAAACACAAGGTCCAGCCCAGAAATGCTGGAAAACCTGCTCAGGGTCACTTTTAGTGCTGCTGTTTTTCAGAGCTCTCCCCCATCTGTGATAAGGAACGCTGCTGAGAGGTTGTTGGTTGATAAAATGACTTCTGGAGGGGACACACAGAGAGGGGACAGGTGACAGCTTGGCCAGGAGTGTGAGCAGCAGTGGCTGGGACTGAGGGAGGAGCTCACAGCAGGCTCAGCTACCTGGGGAGAGGCAGCAGAACAAAGAGCTCGTGTTGTGGCTCAGGGAAATTGCAGTTTTCCTGGGATTTCCAGCCCTGCTGCACCGTCTGGTTGCTAAGGGTGGAGACTGGGATGATCTAAAGGCAGATGCTGCTGGTTGTCAGAAGAACAGCCCAGCTATTATTGTCATCATGTCCGTCCAGGG